>NC_137832.1:27130861-27260861 GCF_963921795.1 Nannobrachium achirus | reverse complement strand
CCCCCCTGCTCTCCACATGGCAGACATAAAAACAGCAATTTCAGCAAAGTTACCTCTTTCTTTCCTGAACTGGCATGTCTGGTGAAAGCTCCAGTAGGCACTAACAAGCTAACAACTGAGGCAAATTACCATATTTTTCTTTCTTCCACCATTTTTGAGAAGCTTGTTAACTTCATGGGTGGCAGGCAGCTCTACATGGCATGTGGAACTAATATGTTTTTTAAAAGCGTAACCCATCCCCCTCCTTAAAAAACCAATAACAAAAATGCAGGATTCCCAGCCTGACATCTACAGTGTGCTGACTACAAACGCTTCTCCACGGTTATTGTTGGCTACAAGATACTTGTCCTTTTGTGGATTTAGTGTACATGTAAAAACAACAGACAACCAATCAGGATTTCTTTATGAAACATAAAATCACCATACTACACCCGTCAAGAACTTGTCCCTTTAACACACGCACGCACGCACGCACGCACTCACTCACTCACGCACGCACGCACGCACGCACGCACGCACGCACGCACGCACGCACCTGCACGCATTTCATCCTTTTGACAGATATGTACAAATATGTGATCATGTATGCATCCGTCCATCAATCAATCAATAACTGTGGCTTATTATATGCCTTACTATTTCTGCTCTGATGCTGACAAGTGAAATGCACTTCACAGAGTTACTGTTACCGAAGTCTCTCGATGACAGACTTCTGCAGTGCTGCAGAAAAGAGTACAGAACCTTTTTGGAGCTGTGTGGAACACAAGCTCCCTATACGTGGCCGTGTGTGTAGGTATGTTTGTAGGTATGTTTGTGGGTGGGTGGGTCTGTATGTAGCCTGTATGTAGTACCCTGGGTGACCAGAGAGGTGCTGTTGAGTCTAGCCTGCCCTGAGCATCAACTGCAATACACACACACACACACACACACACACACACACACACACACACACACACACACACACACACACACACACACACACACACACACACAGCTCCACTTCGAACAGAGGTTCGATTTTTTTGACGATGGCTAGCGAGATTGCTGTTACTGATACAATAGAACACTACTGAAACCCCTGAACTCTGCAAAGTTTTGGCAAACAAGAGTGTTATGAGAGGGCACTCTGTTGCGCAACGGATGTGTGACTATTGTGGGCTGCTTTGGCTGCAGTAGCTGGGAGCATGACCCATCTCTGCATTGCCCCCAAAACTGACCATTATAGAAGCAAAAATAGGCTGCACTCTGTCGAGGTGCCATGTATGGCCTACTTGTGCGCCAGAAAAGCGTGCCTTGTTATTTACGTTTATCAGGTCGCACTTGTTGGTGGTGACGTCACCAAGAATGCTGGTCCCTTATTGGCTGTTGATGGTGACGTCACCAGGAATGCTGGTCCCTGATTGGCTATGGGTGTAAACACATACAGAGGACGCGACAGAAACACCGAAAGCAGTACTTGCGCACTCTGCTGGCACAAGTAATAAAGACAGAAACACTGAATGCAGTCCTTGTGCACTAAGTATTGGATTCATGTCAATTTGTGTTTCCAGATATTTAACCCATTTAATGCCACCTTTTCACCACTAGAGGGCGCCCAGTGGCCATAGAAAACACCCATCCACAAGCGCTGTAACAGCACAAGCCCTGCGCAGCCATTACAAGCCTGAACACTTTCCTTTGTGTCATCAACAGGGACAGGATGAAGTTAGCTTGAAGTTAGCAATTGGCTACCAAGCATTTTAGAAGCCCTATTTTCGGCGATTTAGCCATGATTAAACCTTGCACACCTCATGGATATGCATGGAACAGAGAAAATGAGCTCTAAAGATCCTGGATTGCATTGGAGTGGATGGTAAATATCGGCGGCGCGACGCTCTCGCGGGCCGTGTAAACAGATGACTGCCGGCGGCCCGGCTTTTTTTTTTTTTAAAGCCGAACTAGTTCGGGATAGGCACCCAGGACGGTCCAAATCATCCCGAACTAGTTCGGGATAGGCACTAAAGCAGTTAACCACTTCAACTGTCAATACTTAATAAACCTGACCTTACACTTTGTACTTAATCTGCTCTTTTCCCCCTCTACACCTTCAGGGTGCCATAAAAAAAAAAATTCGAGCCGGGCCGCCGGCCGTCATCTGTTTACACGGCCCGCATTTTCTCTGTTCCATGCATATCCATGAGGTGTGCAAGGTTTAATCACGGCTAAATCGCCGAAAATAGGGCTTCTAAAATGCTTGGTAGCCAATAGCTAACTTCAAGCTAACTTCATCCTGTCCCTGTTCATGCACAAAGGAAAGTGTTCAGGCGCGTCATGGCTGCGCACGGCTTGTGCATATACAGCGTATGTCTATGGTGGATTCTATGGCCATTGGGCGCCCTCTATGGTGATTCTGGGCACTGAAAGGGTTAACCAAAATAGCCGATCTACAAGCTCACCACTTGTTGAGTTTGTAGATCTGCTATTTTTGCCTAAAGTTCTCAGAATATGGACGCTCAAGTGGTGAATATAAAATGGGGAAAAAAACAAGTTTCTATCAAAGATTTGGAGGACCCCCTGTAGTAACTCTGAGGACCCCCTAGGGATACCGGACCCCCTGCTGAAGACCCCTGCCTTAAAGAATAAAATAAATAAAATAGCCTCTACACTTCATAAGTAAAGGAGATGATGAGTCCTCGCGAGGAGGGATGTACTGTCTGTGAGTTACAGGCAAAGCTGCCAACTCACATGTCCTCCCAGATATTGCCTTATCTTGTCCTGTGGACTGGGGTTTCCCTGATACTGATGGATTGTGGTGTAATTATACAACCTGTTCCACATAACTCTGGGATAGTCATTCTAAAGTGTTTCGTCCTCCCTGTTGGAAGGCTGCCCATGGGATAGATGAGCACAGAGATGCTCAGAACTCACTGATACCATGGCTTGTCGTTCTCTACAGGTGCTGGGGAGCCATGTGAAACGGGATGCCAAGGGTAACAATGTCAAACAATTGACATTTAATTGCCTACAGTAGAAACGTGATAAAGACATAGGGTAATTGAGAAGGAGAAGTTGTACTCACAGTTTATCCAGAGCAAAAAGTCCAATGAAGGATCCATTTTGTAGAACTCGTATTTTGTTGTGGCTCAGTATTCTGTAAAAGAAACAGAAACCAGCAAATCATTAGAGAAACTCCACCAGGTTTGAATATGACATGTCATATTACATACAGTATGTATTTCAAGCATTTGGCAGCTGCTCTCCTCCAATGTGATGTACCATGAATTAGGATGTTCCAAAGCCTTTCATGTCTTGCACACTTGAAATGCATATAGCTGGTAATGGACACTTTGTTGGCATGAATTCTGCAATGATTATTGTAATGGTTTGTCTCAACTTAAATGAGTGAAATGAAAGTCTCCAATGAGCTTCAGATCAGCTGGTGAAATAACATAAATGCACCATTAGTGAAGGAGAGGGAAGTCTCAGAGCCAATTTAGCTTTGCTATAAGCGACTCACAAGAGGATATTAATCCTGTTATAATTATCCTGTTGGTGTAGCACATTTACACATGGGATGAGCATGGCTAGAGTCATTTAGCTGAAAGCAAGCTGTTTCCAATTAATCTTAAAGCCTGAATAGCTGATTAAGATTAGGAGGGGAAAGCAGGGAAGCTGTAATCACGATAATGATTTCAGATACGATTTTTTTTTTTTTACATCAAAAGAACAGTGTCCACATCAAACGAACATCAGCACAAGTCATTTCAATTAACTCTTTCCCTACTGGCAAATCATTTGGCTTATACTAGGCCTCTTATCAGACAAGAGGAGCTCAGAGGTCCAGAATGGACTTGGCTGAAGTTGAGATTGCTCTCTCTCAGACAGGGGATCATGGGAAATGGTATTTACTGTAATCGACCCGCCCAAAGGGACTAGATGTTGTCTAAGACAGTTCAGAGGGCGCAGACTAGGATAGCTGTACAGTACACAGTTTCACACTGCCTGTGACACACACGCACGCACGCACGCACGCACGCACGCACGCACGCACGCACACACACACACACACACACACACACACACACACACACACACACACACACACACACACACACACACACACACACACACACACACACACACACACACCCTAGGGTCTTCAACGTTTTCAGGCCAAGGACCCCTTAGTTGAGAGAGAGAGAGATGAAGCAGGGACCCCCACAACCTTTTTCATAGATTCTATATAGTTTCATTGTTTGACAGTACAATCATCAGTGTATTTTGGATTAATGTAAATTTGTGTTTTCAGATATTTAACCACTCAACTGTCAATACTTAATAAACTTGACCTTTCACTCTGTACTTAGTCGTCTCTTTTTCCCCTCTTTGCAGAAAATAGCCGATCTACAAGCTCACAACGCCTCGCGCAGCTTAGGAGAAAAAGAACTTTCTATCACTCAAAGATTTGGAGGACCCCCTGTAGTAACTCTGAAGACCGCTGCCCTAGTAATGGACATCTTTTGGGCTGCGAGCCCATACACACCCATGTGTCTGTCCCTGTCAGAGCCCATACACACCCATGTGTCTGTCCCTGTCAGAGCCCATACACACCCATGTGTCTGTCCCTGTCAGGTTGGCTGTGAGTGTGCCTCTGTGATCCCTGTGCCCTCAGCAGGGAGCCAACTTAGCGCAGGGGGCCCCTGTGCAGGCGACAGCCAGCCGTCATTAACACTCCCTCCAGTCTTAACATCACCCTCCCACCCCCCAACCCCACGCCGCTTAATGGGCTGTTTGTGAGATGAAGTGTGTTTTCAATCAAAAGAGTAGCGCTGTGTGTGTTTGTGTTGTGTATATATGTGGGTATGTGTGTGCCTTTAAAATAGGGGGCTGACTCTGAACAGTCTGTGAGATTTACAGAATCAGCAGCAGCAGTTGAGCTCCCGCCTCCTGTGCTTCCTGCCACATCAATAAAAACACTGCCTTCAGCTCTACGCCTTCCAAAACACTTAATGACCAGATTTAATCACCCAGCCCTGGTATATGGGGACACACTGGCCAGTAGCTACTTTTCCATTGTGGCAACTTCACTGAATAATAATCACGAAAGCCAGGTCATCATGTATACATGAGTACAACTTATGCTAAGGAGCCGTGGAAAGATTCTCTACTCAGTTACATTTTCACATTGTTTTTGTGTCTCTGGATTAAAATGTAAATGTCTTCAACATGGGGCCATGGACCCGTAGGGCGTCCTCAGAGTTACTACAGGGGGCCTCCAAATCTCTTTTTTTTTGTTCCTTTCCAATGGCGTTTTCGTTTTTTACATTGACCACTTGAACCCCTATAGCATCCCTATATTCGGGGTAAATATTCTTCAGAAACACGTGTTGTGAGCTTGCAGATGGGCTATTTTATTAAGAGGTTTTTGGTGTAGAAGTAAAGTAAACTAGAAGCAGTGCTCTTCCGAGCACAGGTCTCACCAGGCCAGGCGTCCTGGTGGTGCTACTGTATAATAGGCCAATGTAAAAAGGTTCTTCACCATAGACCTTTCATGGCAATCGGACACTGCATGCATGATTTGAGGCATTGTGTTCCAAAAATGTGTTTTGCTAAAGTCTACCTGCTGGTGGCGCTATAACAGGCCAATGTGAAAAGGGTAGCATTTGTTCCTTGACATAGTGAGAATATGTGTGGCAAATTTCACGGTAATCGCAAGCTGCGTTGATGATTTGAGGCAGTTTGTTCAAAAACGGAGCAATCCTGCAAACTTTGGAAGCTAATATTAGCCAATCAGGATGGAATATGAAATATCAGACGGATCACACTTGATCACATGACTATAGAGATACTGTGTACTGATTTGTGTTATTTTTGGAGAAAATCCAAAGGAGTAATATCCAAAAATGTGTTTTACATAAGTCGGCCCAAAGGTGGCGCTATAAAAGGCTGATGTGAAAAATGCAGTGAAAAGGTTTTTCCTTGGCCTCTAGGGAGTCTGTGTACAAAGTTTGACACTGATCGGTGGAGTTATAGGTAAAACCACAAATCGGCCTGTTATAGCGCCACCATGAGGCTGATTTTAAAAATAAATAAGTGGCATTTCTTCCTCG
Source organism: Nannobrachium achirus (assembly GCF_963921795.1). Taxonomy (NCBI): domain Eukaryota; kingdom Metazoa; phylum Chordata; class Actinopteri; order Myctophiformes; family Myctophidae; genus Nannobrachium; species Nannobrachium achirus. The sequence continues at coordinate 27,254,772 of NC_137832.1, read as the reverse complement.
GCCTAGTGGGAATGTGTGTGTGCGATTTCATGATAATTGCACTTTGTGTTTGTGATTTGAGGCATTTTGTTCAAAACGTCTCAATCCTACAAACTTTGGAAGCCAATCTTAGCCAATCAGGATGGAATATGCAAAATCAGACAGATCCATGTTGATCACATGACTGTCGAGATACTGCCTACCAATTTGTAGGATTTTTGGACAAAATCTGTAAGAGTAGTGTACAGAAATGTTTTGCGAACATTGGCCTCATGGTGGCGCTAGAACAGGCCCATTTGAAAAATGTGGGTCAGAGGTTCTGAATTGGCATCCAGGGAGTGTGTGTGCTCATTTTGGCAGCGACTGGGCCAACGGCGACTGAGATTAGGTGGTAACAAACTGCGAGGACGCACGCACGGACACACACACACACACACACGGACGGACGCACGGACGGACGGAGGGGAAAACATACTCTCCCCCATGCCTTCGGCTGGTGGAGACAAAAAGTAAACGGCCAAAGGTTTACAAAGTATTGAGGTGTGTGAGTGTGTGGAATGTGCTGTGTTAATGTCGTATACAAATGTGCGAAAAATAGACAAAAAGGTTTATGCCCCCAATCAGGTTAGGTGGAAGCCCATGTAGGACTTGTCTCAGGAGAGGAAAATCACATTTTTGTCTTAGGAATGTGACAAATACAAAATAATATTATTGAACTCAAGTCTCTATGGCATGAGTAATCAATTAAAAAAATCATTTTGGGGGTGAACTACTCCTTTAAGACGCCTCAGGGCAACAAGCGCCATGTATTAGCCATCTGGCCAGTGATGTATATCGGACCAGTTACCCATGGAGACCCCTGGTACCCATACTGTATATGGAGATCCATGTACTGTTTATTACCCAGGGGGCAAACCAGCCTTTTTTTAGGAAACCTGCATTTGCCCCGACATAAAAAGTTGTCCACCAGAAATATTATCTATGACCCAGTAGGATCACAACCTATATGGACAACCCGGTCAATTTGTACAACAAAGTCCAATATGGCCGCCTCAATATTAGCCCCTATTAGTTTTAATGGGGGTGAATAGGGCAAAATGTTAAACTGAGGGATATTTCCACGAAACTTCACTGGTTGATCAATGGTATACATATGAACATTTTTTGTATTGCAAGTTTCCATGAAATCCAATATGGCCGCCACAATATGGCCGCCATAATGTAAGGACCCAGAAAATAGGTTTTGCCTCTAACTTCTGAACCAGATGAGCTAGAAACGCAAACTTGGTGTCTATTTCATGGTGTCTGACCATGGGAAACTCAATGGAATAGCTAATTTTATTATTGGGTGTGTCTGGACCTTTATTGTGCATATTTGCAAGATGGTGGATTCCCAAAATAGAGCTTTAACATAATTTCTACCATGATTGTTGACTGCTTTTGCAAATACAAGCAATATGAATCCATTTGCTAAGATTTATGGCACAGAAGGGACTTATACCTGTATTATTCTTGAGTTTGCATGTTGTCAAAATGGCTGTAAACGAGATATTATATTTCCTGTCCGATTCTAAAATCAGAGACCAAAACAATGTATCTTAGAAATTAAAAAAAGAGAGAGATTATCTCAATGAAATGAATGCAACTGCCTTTTTGGGTCTTTCACACATAGACATGCACATGCTTTCCAACAACTTCAGCTTCAGAGAAATTATAATGAACACATGATTAAAACAGGCTGCATTATAATGCAAATAATTGCTAGTCACTATCACTGTCATGTGTACCTATCCTGCTGCATCTTGTCTCCAGTCCTTGGCAACGACACCCCAAGTAGCATGCAATTCCCTTCTTCGCACATGAACAGTTTTTCTGGCAGCCTTTGATACAGCTACATGATATTGCCTTGTCCATTGATATAGGCCAGGCTGGCTCTGTAGATGGACAGGGGACTGCCTTCCCATGGCGGCAGCATGATATAGGCATCTATATCATGCTGCCACCCACCTCCTAGACCTTCCAGAGCTGTGGGTGAGAACAGAGCAGGATGCATATCTTCCTATCCATCACATGGTCTCAGCCCTTGGACTCGCACAGTGTCGTGCCCTGCCCTTTATTCACAGCCTGAGTGGCAGAGATACCACCAGCTATCCCTTTTTCACTGGAAAGAAGGCATGGTTCAAGACCAGCATGGGTTTAGATCTCCCTGCACTTCAGGAGTTTGGTGAAAATTCCTCTTATTCCCTCTCAGAGGATGTCAAGAATCAGGCTAGAGACCTCACAATAGCTGTATATGCATCAAAAGCTGACCATTCGGAGGACTTTGACCTGGCAAAGCTGAGAGTGTACAAGTTCCTAAATAACCGATCAACCCTGTTGAAGCTGCTGCCACCTACAGAAAATGCCTTTGGCCTGCACCTGAAAAGAGCTGCTCTTGCAGCCATAATAAAACTGCACACATCGCGAAGCCAGACATCCCTTGCTTCACTGAATATGGATGGTCTCTCAGTGATGGGAAGGCAGTCCCCTGTACATCTACAGAGCCAGCCTGGCCTATATCAATGGACAAGGCAATATCATGTAGCTGTATCAAAGGCTGCCAGAAAAACTGTTCATGTGCCATCCATCCATCCATCCATCTTCAACCGCTTATCCGGAATCGGGTCGCGGGGGTAACAGTTCCAACTGAGACTTCCAGATTTCCTTATCCTGCGCAACTTCCTCCACTCCCTCTGGGAGTATACCGAGGCGTTCCCAGGCCAGTCTGGAGATATAATCCTTCCATCTGGTCTTAGGTCTGCCACGGGGTCTCCTCCCAGTGGGACGTGCATCGAGGACCTTCCTAGGAAGGCGCTCGGGGGGCATCCGTACTAGATGCCCGAACCACCTAAGCTGACTCCTTTCCAAGTGAAGGAGCAGCGGTTCTACTCCAAGTCTCTCTCGGGTGATTGAACTTCATGTGCGAAGAAGGGAATTGCATGCTACTTGGGGTGTCGTTGCCAAGGACTGGAGACAAGATGCAGCAGGATAGGTACACATGACAGTGATAGTGACTAGCAATTATTTGCATTATAATGCAGCCTGTTTTAATCATGTGTTCATTATAATTTCCCTGAAGCTGAAGTTGTTGGAAAGCATGTGCATGTCTATATGTGAAAGACCCAAAAAGGCAGTTGCATTCATTTCATTGAGATAATCTCTCTCTCTTTTTTTTTTTTTTAAATAAAAAAATAATTTCTAAGATACATTGTTTTGGTCTCTGATTTTATCTGAAGTCATTGCTACAACTACATACAGTAGAATCGGACAGGAAATATAATATCTTGTTTACAGCCATTTTGACAACATGCAAACTCAAGAATAATACAGGTATAAGTCCCTTCTGTGCCATAAATCTTAGCAAATGGATTCATAATTGCTTGTATTTGCAAAAGCAGTCAACAATCATGGTAGAAATTATGTTAAAGCTCTATTTTGGGAGTCCACCACCTTGCAAATATGCACAATAAAGGTCCAGACACACCCAATAATAAAATTAGCTATTCCATTGAGTCTCCCATGGTCAGACACCATGAAATAGACACCAAGTTTACGTTTCTAGCTCATCTGGTTCAGAAGTTAGAGGCAAAACCTATTTTCTGGGTCCTTACATTATGGCGGCCATATTGTGTGTGGTATGTATGTATCCATATATGGGCATTCCCATATGAAATCCCGTTAGATATGGGCTTAATATTAAGCCCATATGTCAGGTGTCAGATTCCCCTGACATCACAGTGATGTCAGAGTATGATGTCAGAGCGGCAAACCCATAGACCGTAAAAAAACGTACACGTCCAGACAGTCTTTTTTTTCATTATGTTTCATATTTTTCCCTCCATTTTCTATTCCTTTCCAATTAGCCCGCCTGGCGCCCCATTGTGGCCCCCACTTTGAAAAGCACTGCTCTTTGCACTGTTCCAAAAATAAACTAAAAATGTGAGTTAACCATCCTGCATCCCTGGCATATCAAACAAGGCTGCATCCCCAGTATATTATATCAAACCAGTTATGACTACAGTGCCCATACTGTATATATATCATTCTCAAGCTATTTATGAATGGAGCAGCTCCATAAACTGTCTCCATTACATCATAGATTAGAGTCTTTGATTTAGCTTTCAGGGGAACTTTTCCATCTCCAATCTTCTTCAGTAATCTTCCATAAAATCTAGACGAAACTGCCAACAAAATCAAATGAAAAGCATGAGCATTGTCTTTTGGGAGCGCCCGTCTTTGTTTGTTGAAATTATACAAATGCAGACTCATCAGTATCCTGGTCCTCACAGGACTTAGCCTGGATTTGAACCTATGACACGCGGACCTAAGGTCTCACGCTCGAGTTGGGCACAGTATCTTTGCTATAACTGGATGCAGGCCTGAGATGAAAGCTCCAGAAGATCCGGAACTGCCTGAATAATTCAATACAGATAGGAGAGGAGGAGAAAGTCACGTCTGGCAAAGAAACAAGCTGTTTAATTCAATACAGACAGTTTGGATACAGATACAGTTAGATACAGTCCCTTTTTGCCTAAGCTTATTATGCAGAAAAAACGCTATTAGGCCAAGGGGTGTCTACTTGTGTTTGTACCTGTGTGAGCACCAGCGTGTGTGTGTGTGTGTGTGTGTGTGTGTGTGTGTGTGTGTGTGTGTGTGTGTGTGTGTGTGTGTGTGTGTGTGTGTGTGTGTGTGTGTGTGTGTGTGCGGCTACAGTGTATAGGCTATGTATAGTAAATGTTTAGCTATGCATATGACATTACAGCACAGAATATTTGAACAATTAGCTTGTGCAGCACAACACGAGGAGCTAGACTTTCACAAATAAACAAAGATCACAAATCAAGCTCATTGAAGCCCCCTGCAGAAAAAACATCATTTCCAGACACTGATTTCCAGGAAAGGCAAAGGGGAAGCCGAAGAGGCTGGACATTAGTAATATCCCCTTAAGCCTCTGTTGTGTATCTCTGATGTTTGGAGCACACTTGTAGGACAGGACATTGTTCTTTCATAAACAACGCAGAGTACAACTCCTGAGAAAGAGAGAGAGAGGCAAGAGCTCTGTAAACAGACAGAAATAGTCGAACGCTCCCATCAGGCTAAACAGGAAACCCAGCCAATTAGCTGTTTATTCAGAACCCGGCTGACAAGAGGTCAGGGGTCGCAGTGAGAGCACTTCCTGGACAGCCGTAAGACAGAAAGAGCAGTGTCCACAGGCAGGTGGAAGGCAGGAGTGAGGGGCACAGGGACATGAGAGTGCATCACTTTATCACTGGAGCATACAAAGGTTAACAGCGTTTCACAAGCAAGGAAGATGAGTAGCTCTTTAATCATAGGAGGACACGTTGCTTACAGGCCTAACGTCTGCTTGGGGAAAAATCACTTATGGCTCCTCCCTTGAATGGCTTCTATTGATGCGACACAAGTGACAGGTCAGATGGCAGATCGAATATGTGCACCAAAATACAATCAGCTGTGCTGTGTATGGCATGATAGCAAGCTAACTCAATCCAGATGATCCAAGTTATCTCTGAGCTGCATTAGCAGCCTTCATTCACCCTTTCAGACGACAAAGGCCTATCAGAAATCAGGAAGACTAATTTAATCCATCTAATTTACGTACAACACAGGGCCTTGTGTCAGGTTCCAGGGCCACATTAAAGAATTGACCTAATGCATTTACATCGAGTTCAAAAAGATGGAGATGAAAGATGAAAAGAGCCAGGTCAAACCCCTTTCTCTGTGACTGTAGAATATTATGTCATGTTAGAGTAAATAAATGGGGTGAATCATGCAATGTATTCTTTGGCATTATAACACAGGTTAAAGGGCCATTTCACCTCTGGGACAACCCTATCTTATTTTATTGTTGTTTAGGACACAATCAACACAATCCTGAGTTATTTTTTGTGTTCAATCTGTGTTTTTAGATATTTTAGTATTTCAGCATGACTAGTGATGCATTTTGCATTATATGATGCAAAACGCATCACTAGTACATAGTACACAGATTGTGTTGATCGTGTCCCAAACAACATCAAAATAAGATCGGGTTGTCCCAGAGGTGAAGTGGCCCTTTAAGGAAGTCCTTGTAGTCTTATTATTGTACAAAAATGATTTTTATTCACTTCTTTACACATGCAAACCTGTGATAATACAGTTGCTACAGTTAAGTCTTTTACCTCATATCATGTCACATCTTACCTCACCTCGATATAACTTTACGTCGTCTCATCACTTCTAATCTCATCTCATGTCATTGCAGGGGAAAATAACGAGTAAAATATGGTCACATGCTCTATCAGGAAAGAAGCATGGCCCCGTATGAAGCGCCTCACTGTTACCTCAGGGTTTCCTTTAGTGTGCGGCGGCGGAGAAAGTAACTGCCAGACAAAGAGCCCTGTTTCAGCAGTAGCAGACCACAGCAGCCCCTCCCTGGGCCGTGCCACTCACTTTGTTGGTTTGCTCAATTTGCTTCCTAAACCCACAAAGCCTTTGAGGGACACACAGGGGCATGTCAGCATGTCCCAAATTGTATTCTCTCACTGATTTATTTCCGCTCTTCTCACTACTCCGGGAAGAGCTGCAACGGTGACTCCTGACGACAGAAATCCATTAGGAATGTTTTATATCTCTCTCCTTTTTTTGCACTGAAGCACGGAGTAAATCCGGCAGTATTGATCTTAGCGTTTTGAATTTGTTTGTTTTGTTTATCTTTGCCATACCTTACTTTTTGTGCAGGCACTTCCAGTATTGATTTCCTATGATATAGGAATTGTTATTATACGAAAGTATATAATTTACACAAAGATAAAACTGGGGTTAAAAAATTCATAAAAGGTCTGTAGGAGAACATCACATTTGTGTAAAATACTGCATGGCAGCTTTAATGTCACATACTGAGTATTACTGACACATCTGGGGGAAGAGGCTGGCCTTATATGTATACATCCGAATTTGTACCTTTATGATTTATCGTCCGCCAAAGCAGTTTGCCTGCTTATCCTAGGACTAGGGTTATCCACTATCTATACCACTGTTTTACAAAGGAATGATGCCCGGGGTGGAAGTAGGAAGGCATGCTATGTAGCACACAGTACCAACACTGTTTCCAGCTGAACAGAGTCCTTTCAGCTATTCAAGAGACAGCTGGATGCTGGGAAAACAGCTCATTCCATCTCCTCGACTGACCACAGGCAGAGTGTTATAAACTCTTCCGCAAACGAAAGAGGATATCCCGTTTGTTGTCAATTCCCACTAAAGGATTGGTATCAAACCTTTTTTTCCAGCTCTTGTACAGTCTCCCTGCTGCAAAACACTTTGTCAATGGGAGACATAAGGTAGACACTGGCTGAGACTGAGGAGATATTCCACCCTTGTTCAGCACGTATCCAGAACACAACTGTTTGTTATTCGAATCTGCATTGCCATGCTCCTATGCCAGTTAATCCCTGTTGCCATCCAGTTGTTTAGGCACACTGGAGCCTCTCGCTGGCTCACTGTCTCCACTGCTGAAAGAGGAAACTTTGTCTGTAGCTGCAGGCTTCCACCACGGACCACAAATAGGATGATAGACTTAAGGAGGGATTTATATTTAATAAGAATCCATCTGCGGTCTAAGCTGCCTGCACTCATTACCCGTTGCTTGTCTATCTCGGCCTTTCAAGCACTCTCTTTCAAAGTGGAGATAATACAGTAGTACAACATCACTCACCAAGCCAACACCTTGGACTGCTGCAGTGGACTTATGTGTCGTTTAAAGGATGTACGTAGATCTAACACTGAGACACAATCAAACAGAATAACACGAGGATATGAATGAAGATTAGACACTCCCCCCCTAGAGTGCCTCCGAGACCATTGGTCTCATCATCACCCAAGGTCAACAGAGAGAGAGAGAGAGAGAGAGAGGAAGAGAGACAGAGAGAGAGAGAGACAGAGAGAGAGCGGCAGGTTCAACGTAATAAAGAGTAGGCAAAACAACTAAATGAGCCACTGTGTAAACATCACTTAACTTTGGATAGATCCCTTTGCTTTAAGGACCACACACGAGCTGACGGACAAGAGCCCTTGAAAGCGTTTGTTAACATGCCCCAAATCCAGTCCTAATACTGAGAGCAATGACAGCCAGATAATGAGAGTGATTTTCAATAAGAGATTCAATGTGTCACCATTGAATTAAGCCAGTTACTCAGCATGCTGACTTCATGGTGGATGGACTGGTCTGGGTGATAGATAGCAAAGCAATACTTAGATTCATAAAATATAAAAAACTAAAATAAATGTAACATGGAAGGAATAACTCATCAAGGGAATACAATTTCTACTTAAAGAGATGGTGCCATAGTTTTGTACTTTTGTCTGTTTTGTATGTGTCTATGGAGTTAACACTCTAATAGATCCCCAGATGTGGTTGTAATATGCAAATATGTCTTCCCTGTGTATTTTTGGTTTCTTCCTGAAAGCTGAAAGCCTCTGAGTCAAAAGGCCCAATTGAAATACACCGCTTTAATGACATCATAAAATCTTCCCCTGCCCCTTCCATTCAGCAACAGCTGTGGGTGTGGCTAACTTCAGCTGGGTCAACACCCACCTGAAAACTAGGTGTACTTAATGAACAGGTGGGTGTGGCCACATAAAAACATACTTTTAACACTTTCTGTAGACTTTTTTGAAACGGCACCCTGTCTTTAAATAAATGAGAATAAACAATGTTAGAAAAAACTATAGTGAATGCTTTGTGTGCATTTCAGCAGAGAGCATTTTACACAGACCATGCCTTTGTTTGTGCTGCATTTTCCTTCCCTCTAAGGTTTTAGTAATTTTTGCTTACAGTTCTGGAATTCTGTTTCAATACTATTGGCAGTTCACACGGGAGAACTAAGTAGACATGGCAAGATTTCTCTAAATATAACTTGACATCACACACATGGCTCTCTGAGTGATGCGCGCACTGTCAGACCTGGTGAATCACAACCCAGAGTTCCATTACTTAACTTGGCTGTTACCTGTGTTTCCCAGGCTAATTGCCATGTTAAAATTGAAAAAGCCTCTGTGAGACTATAGTACCACACTCTCACCTAGTAGACAATGAGCTGGGGGAAGCTGGTGTCTCAGTAAAAAGTTGGATTAGTCAGTGAGCTGAGAGCCGCCCAACTTTACCCTATAAGAGGGTGTAATATGCCCTGTCCTGTGCCAAATAACTGAACATAATAAATATTGTTTTAACCTGCATCGCGTGGTGCATGCAAATAAGGACATTTCACTTCTGTGCCAGGTATATTATCAATCTTGTACAAAAGAAAGAAAGAAAGAAAGAAAAAAAACATACAAGATTGACTTAAAAATACTTTTCCTGTGATTGTCTGAAAGCTTCCGGTGCTGTTTCTGACAAACTTTCTGCATTGTACTAAGTGGCAAATCCATCTGATAACACAAGGAATAATTAACATTTATAACCCATGTCTAAACATGGTATGACTTGACAAAACAAACATTGGTGTGTAGTGTTTGAGAGGAGGAAATCATTGTACAATATGATGTAGGACATTGACGTGAAACAGAAAAGAGAGCTTTTAGGATTTGGGAATATTGTAGGTATAGATATCATTCTGGTGGATTTTACTGTTGTTTTCATGTTATATTTTTGATCCGGCACAGAGCCCAACAAGACAGGATGCGCGTGCTTTTTGTCACTTTGTGGCACCCTTTTCATAGATAAAATCACAGACAGAAAATGGTAGCTGGATAAAGGCTAAGCATGCATGAGAGACATATTGTATGGATACGTTTAACATGCATGTAAATGCACAATGCACATACTGCTCACTTTATTAAAGATGCAGTGCCATGATTTGTCTCCCCCCCCCCCCCCCCAAAAAAAAAAAACTTGATTATAAGGTATTATGATTATACTAGGAGGAAGATTCTTTTCCCAAAAAGTGTACAGAAAGAGTTAAAATTTGCTTTTTAGGTGGCCACACCCACCAGTTAATTAAGTATGGCTGGTTGTCAGGTGGGTGGTGACCCAGCTGAAGTTAGCCACACCCACAGTGTAGGCTGAATGGTAAAGGGGAAGGGGATGATTATATGATGTCATTAAATCACTGTTTTTGGATTGGCACTTTTGACCCACAAGGTGTCAGCCTACAGGAAGAAACCCCAAATACAAAGGGAAAACATAATTGCTCAAAACAACAACACCAGGGGGTCTAATGAAGAACTGTCAACCTCATAGACACATGAAAACCAGAAAAAGTACAAAACTATGGCACCGACTCCTTGTATGTATACCCAACTGCACACACACCCAAACACACACGCAAGCACAGCAGAGCCCACACACGCAGCCGCACACGCACACGCACACACAGACAGACAGACAGACAGACAGACAGACAGACAGACAGACAGACAGACAGACAGACAGACAGACAGACAGAGAGACAGACAGACATATAGCTGTGTCATCTTTGTTGCATTAACCACTTTCAACCTTGCATCCGTATTTTTGGAATGTCATTATAGGCATATATAAAATGGGGCTTAAAGGTCCAGTTCACCTCTGGGACAACCAGATCTTATTTTATTGTTGTTTGGGACAAGATCAACACAATCCTGAGTTATTTTTTGTGTTCAATCATTCATTCTGAAATACTAAAATATCTCAAAACACAGATTGAGCACAACAAATAACTCAGGATTGTGTTGATCATGTACCAAACAACAATAAAATAAGATCTGGTTGTCCCAGAGGTGAACAGGCCCTTTAAGCACTTTATCAGCGGCCTCCAGAATGCACTGGCCAATCTACAGTGGGTCCATCCAAATAGCTTAACCCTTCCTTTGCGGAGAGAGGCAGAGCCACCTCATCCAGCGGTCCTGAGAGTGCCCTTGGACCCCGCGCCTGTCCTCAGAGGGTCACAGTGCTCAATGTAATGAAGACACTAGAGGCCCTTGAGCAAAACGGGCACTTTGGCAGTAAATGCATGTCAACATGTGAATGTGGCCATTGTCCCCGACTCGCCGGAGGGCTCGTAGTGGCAGGGAACGGGGAACGCAGCCAAGCTACAAGTCCCCATTTATTAAATGTCATGGGAACAGGCATCCGTGTATAATCGTGTGCAAAATATTTCTTTTCTGAAATTATTTTCCGAACGCCAAATGAGTAATTCAACAATGCAAAAAGGAGAAGAGAGAGGAGGAAAGAAAAGTGGCGCAATGCATTCTTACCATGCTAAAAGGCAAAATATATGAGTCATTTATAGTATGTAGTTTATCTAGCTAAACTTAGCTCTATTTCCATACTTTCTGGCCCCGGTGGCTTGATAGGAGGGTGAGCTCCTGTATTTGATACGTGGAACTGCTTATTATAGAGTGTACTGCATTGTGCATGGGTAACCAGGCTGGGCAAGGGAGTAAGGCTTTGTGGTTTGTGGTTTTGTGTGTGCGTGTGTGTACGTGTGTGTGTGTACGTGTGTGTGTGTGTGTGTGTGTGTGTGTGTGTGTGTGTGTGTGTGTGTGTGTGTGTGTGTGTGTGTGTGTGTGTGTGTGTGTGTGTGTGTGTGTGTGTGTGTGTTTGTGTTTGTGTTTACATGAGTGTTTGCATGCACGTGTGTGTGTGCATGCGTGCATGCGTGTGTGTCTATGTATGTGTGTTTGGTTGTTTGGTTGCATACATTTGTGAGTGACTTATAAGATTTATTTGTATGCAAAGTGCATATATCTGAGTAAGTGAGTGTGTGTGCGCATAAGTGGTCCAAAAGCTACTCTTGGGTCTAAAATTAAAATCCGGGTTTTCTAAACCTCTCTAATTAGAGAGAGGAGGACTGAAGCCTATTTTGAGACCTGTGGCCTGCATGCACGCCCTTCCCATATGTGTGCACACAGACACACAGGCACACAGTCAAGCCTGTAAATCAGATTAAATACTTTTAACCACTTACTGTTTCAACCTGGCATTCCTATTTTGGACATGTCATTATAGGCGAAAATTCTCAAAAACATTCAAATATTATTCAAATGCAAAAATAGCAGATTCTACAAACTCACAATGCATCACGCTGCACTGTGAGCTTGCAGATCACCTGTTTTTGCACAACTGAACTCTGTCGTACGGTTATGTAAATATAGAAAAGTATTCCAAAGGTAACTGATTAATAAGTAATCCGATTACCCCACACAGTTATTATGACCCAACAGCTACCATTTTGCTACCATTTTAGTAAACACATTTTTAGCAACAATAAAAACCTGTTTTAATTTATCCATTTGTAACACAGAGAATGTACAAATTTAACCAAATGGACTTGTAATACAATTATGCATTTGTACATTCTCAAGACTTAAATGAACACTGTGCAGAGTACAACAGGCGCCTGCCTCCCCTTGGGTTTTATCTTTCTTTATCTTTTATCTATCTTTGGACTGCAAATGCACAAAACAATGTATTAAAGATGGACACTCACTGACACAAAATTAAAAAGTAGCTACCCTGTATAATTAATGGTCAGACATTAAAAGCCAAAATATAGTAAGCAACGTTATTTCCAATATTCTTAGTCCCCGCCCTAAAGGACTACCAAATTAGAAAGTTTATGATTGCGAAACAGTAATATAATAACCAGCTTAATCACTGTCTAAAGTGTTATTACACTTTTAATGAGGCAATTTAGTGAATGTAGGCTTTTGAGACAGGAGGAATGTGGCCTATGCCTCAATAACATTGTCTCATTGTTCTATCTCATAACCAGGCTCTGTATTCCACTCCAAGGACTGCTGGGAAAATTGTCTACTTTTACAAAGGATGAGATAAAATCGTTGTAACCCCAAATACCCAATCAATGCTTTTATAGAGTGCTAATGCCTTGTATATTATAATACAAGTTTGCATTTCTGTTTGATTGCAGTCATTTTGAAAATTAACTCATTTATTTAAAGAAAAGTGGCTGAGTTTGTGTCTACCAGCGAATATAAATGCACTGTCCAGTGTCCACATAAACATCACTTAACTTCATCTAACTCAATCTGGAAAGAATCTACCATTTTAGTAAAACCAAAATGATCAAAATGGCATCTCTTTATGTGATAGCCACAGTCAGAATGATTAAAACAAATAACATGTCTTTTGATACATATAATTCATTATTCACTACAATGCAAACAACAATTTACCCAATCAATATAAATCTCCCAGTCTAATAAAGCTTAATGCTTAATTTCACAACTGGCCCTGATGACAATTTTATTGGGGAGCACAACCACATTTAGATTTACAGCACGAACAGAGGATAGAACGATTGCAGTTATAGATTTTAAATGTTTTGATGTTATTACCAGTAAGACTCCCTAATCGGGAGATAAGCGACCGCCATGTCGCATGCACAAACTTTAGAAGGCAGTTATAGCCATTCAGGAGGGAATATGGGAACTGGGACAGATCCACGTTGATGACATGACTTTAGAGATACTGTGTACCACTGTGCGTGATTTTAGGCCAAAATCTGTAGGAGCAGTGTCCAAAAATGTGTTTGAAAAAGTCGGCCTGATGGTGGCGCTAAATGGGAACCTTGACAATGTTGATGACATGACTCTAGACATACTGTGTACCGCTTTATGTGATTTTAGGGCAAAATCTGTAGGAGCAGTGTCCAAAAATGTGTTTTGCAAAAATGTTTTGATGTTATTATTAGACAAAATAAAATGAGGGAGGATCAGGGTGCCCCAGTGGATCACGGCGTAAAATCGTGATAAATAAGGCTATAGTCCTTCAAGCAGCTGGAGTTTCTAGGAGCAAACAAACAAACACACAGACACACACACACACATACAGACAGTGACATGCACACGCCCACACTAATGTCCACACACATTACACACATGCGCGCGCACGCACGCACGCACGCACGCACGCACGCACGCACGCACGCACGCACGCACGCACACACGCACACACACACACACACACACACACACACACACACACAGTGTATAACCCACAGGCATTCCCACTATAGACGCCCATTACCTCCATGTGTATCCATGTGCTGCAGTCCCATTGTGGTCAGACATGGGGAGGATAGGGAAGAGAGTTTAGAGCTGGCCAGGAAAAGCTGCAGTCAGGCGTTTTTGGAGGAAGATAAGAAGAGCTATGCGAAAGGAAAAACTAAAATAACAAAACGTCGCTTGGGGGTATGAGGTTCTTATGACAACACAACTCTCTGTTTTTACGGTCCGATGGTTGCAGCATTTTGATCAACAAACACCATAAGGTGAAAAGGGAAATACTGTATGTATTAATCAGAGAGAGGGGGGAGAGAGAGAGAGAGAGAGAGAGAGAGAGAGAGAGAGAGAGAGAGAGAGGGAAGGAAAGAAAATGGGGTGAAAATAGTAAATAATATGGTAGGTGCTGCAAGATGTCTCAGTCTCAAGCTGTGTCCACTACCTTGACCTGTGTAGGCGGGAGGTTGGAGGCCTGTGTGGCACCGACAGGTGCGGTCGCTGTTAGCTTAAAGTGCCGTTAAGTATCCAGTGTCAGGGCCTTTGTTTGCTTTTTTGATTTATTGCTGACCAATGCCCCAAGAAACACATGCGTAGGAGAGCGACCCCCCCAGCCCCCACTCAACACCTTACCCCACATGAATAAACCATCTCCCTGCAGGAACGCCAGGGGTTCCAGTGTTCTCCCGGCGACTGGAATTCACCCCGCTGATAAGATGGGCTGTTGGGACGTTTCATGGGCATACTCCCGGCTCAACACATACTGACTCACAGACCCCGGCATAAACCGCTCACACATCTGCTACTCCTTTGGTATCCACACATGGCGCACGAGTAAAGAAACGCACAATGTGACTCAGAGGACAAAATGGTTGATAAGAGACATGCTCATTAACCCCGTAGCCAATGAAAAGATAAAAGGTGGATTGTCTGCCAGGAACTAGTTTACTCTTTTACTGATAAATTCTCCGGACGTGATGCAGGCCTGTCATGGATTGCACGCAGCCTACAGGGAGAGTCGGTCTGACTGGAAGCTCAGTGGAGTTCAGGTCCCTGAACCTGCTGGGAAAGCTCAGGTGAGGACAGTTAAAGAGGTGGTGCCATGATTTTTCCCCCCTCTAAAACATGATTATCAGGTATTATGATTATACTAGGAGGAAGATTTTTTCCAAAAAAGTATACAGAAAGAGTTCAAATTGGGTTTTTATGTGGCCACACCCCCAGTTCATTAAGTATGCATGGATGTCATGGTGGGTGGTGACCCAGCTGAAGTTAGCCACACCCCACAGTGTTGGGTGAATGGCAATTAGGGGAGGAGTTGATTCTGTGATGTAAAATTATCTGTTTTTTAACTGACACTTTTGACCACAAGGTGGCAGCCTCCAAGAGAAAACAAACAAATACCAAGAGAATAAATAATTGCTCATAAAAACCACACCAGGGGGTCCAATGATGTACTTTCAACCTCCTAGACACATGAAAAACAGAAAAAGTACAAAACTATGGCACCACCTCTTTAATGAATCCTCCTCTCTCTCAATAACAATTGTCAGGACGCCTTTAATCAAGGCATTCAATCTCCACCTTCTCTGAGTTGTACTGAGCACTCAGGTGGGAATGAGCATGTGAATGTAGCAGGGCGTTGCTGAAAGAGAGCACACACATGCTCAGCAAATCCTCCCTTGGCTTGGATGAAGTAGGCATCCAGCAACTGTTAGAAAACATTTATAGTGTCTGTCAACAACATGGATTTCAGCACTGTTTGGTGTATTTTTACATCCGACACCTGACTGCCATGGAGCTGCATGGAAAGTTCAGGGTCCAGGAGCAACCATGCTGGGTGCAGCTCTATTGCAGCTGTCTTGCAAGTGTGTCTGTGTGTGTGTGTGTGTGCGCAGGGGGCGGCGGCACTGCATTCCTCACAGCGCCAGCTCCTGACTGCCAAGGCACTACGGGCACTACTGACCCCTCCCCGACCATCTGTGCCCACTCATTTAGGCTGGCACTCACTGAGCCAGAGTCATAAGTCACAGACGAGGGTGAAAACAAATGGCAAAGTGAGGAGTGTGGTTTCATAATGCAAGGACTACGCTCTGCCTCCTATACTGCAGGGCTCTCCTATACTCTGTCTGCTGAAGTCCAAACACCACATCCCCATACCATACAGATGGCGTTACCAAAATCACCAAAGTACAGTACTCTCTCTTGAACTGGACTGGAACCAATGCTATGTACAGTATGTGATGCTATATTACTGTGCTGAGAATAGGGATGGGACGATAAGCGATATTATCATTTATCGTGATAAAAAACACTCACGATAATCGTATCATGGAGATTTAATTTATCGTGAAACCGTCCTGTCATGCACTGGGATCAATTCACCTTTTATTTGCCGAGCTGCATATCCGGTACCACTTAAACCCTCTATTGGTAAAACGTACTTATAATATACGTACTTGATAGTCTTTTTTTCACTCTCTACCAAACCTCTTAGCCAAAAAATAGCCGATCTACAAGCTCATAACGCGCCGCAACGCGGCGCGTTGTGAGCTTGTGGATCTGCTATTTTTGGGCAAATGTTCCGCCCCAGGATAATGGATGTTGGGGATATTTTGATGATCGCGATACTATTGTAAATCGCGATTTCTTTGGTCACAAAAATCGTGATATGAAATGTTCATATCGTCCCATCCCTAGCTGAGAATCACAGACTCCTCTCTCTAACCCCGGTGTCTTAAGGTCTGTTAGTCAGGGTCTGGGGAGTTTGTAGTCTCCCGAGACACATCCCTCTGAGCAGCCTGCCAAGCCTCTCCTCTCCCTCCTCCAATCCATCCTCCCTCTCTCGCTCTTTCTCCCTCTGCTCCCATCCTTTGTTTCAACTCTCTTTTCCCAGTTCCCACTTAGTCGTTCTCCTTCGCTGCTACTCCTCCACTCGTTTGTACACCCCATCTCTCCTATTCTTCTCCTCCACAGCGGCATAACCGTTTCACCTACTTTCTCTTTTCCGTGCTTATCGTCGTCGTCATCGCCGTCTTCTCCTTCTCCCTCTTCTCCTCTCTCTCTCTACCCCTTCCCCTCTTCCTCTCCCAGTGATCCAGCTCCCCTCACGCAGCCGTGCATAATTAGGCCTAAACACAGGCCTGCGCAGGCACACATCTGGAAGGAGTTTAGACATGGCAGTTTCCTACCAAGACGACTAAATATTTAGGTTGAGAGTTACTGCGTGTGGATGAACTCATGATAGAGGGGTGGGGAAGGGGGGAGAGAAATGGGGAGCAAGAGTGTGTGTAGAGATAAAGAAAAATAGGGAGAGAGCTAGACTGCAACTGTAAATCACGGCGTAAAAGGCTGATAGAAATAGAATTATGCAACGTTATAAACCAGTGATAACATGTGAGTTCATTTCAATGGAAAAGGAAGTGATGCAGCAGTTTAAACATCTCTTGCGTCAATATTGAGGCCATTAGCCGACATCAGATATACAGTACTGTAATCAAAGTCATCGGCATTGGCACAGTTACTCTCCGGTGATCTCAAAAGGCGATACGGTGTAGTGGTGGCGAGTCGGAGGAGGAGGTGACAATACCGGGGGTCACCGGTTGCTCCTTTACAGCTGGCAGGAACAACAAACAGCCAACTAATAGTTTTAATAAACAAATCCCCGTTGGGATTTCCCATGAGGCTGAGGGGCCTCAGCTGGAATGTTCACAGGGGCCAGCTGTTGTGCATTACATGTAGCCCTGGCCAGCCCCGGAAGCCCTGGGACTGGGACTGGTGTCCCTACAGCCCTTGCCCCTGCTACACTGCTCGGCATGGAGAACATTCCTCTAACCCGTTTAGATCGAGAATTATTTTATACTTTTAGCTATTGAAAAATAGCAGATCTACAAGCTCATAGCGCGGGTGCAAACCTCAAAGCAAACCTCTGTAACTCAAATCTTTGCTACTGGGGGTGCCGTTCTGGAACATCATATTTTGACATGGGGGTCCGCGGACAAATACCTATAATTTTGAGGGTCCTTGACAAAGTTGAGAACCATTGATGATAGAAACATGAGTGTTTTTAGAAGATATTTATATAATCGGGTCAATATATTCAAAGACTTGCACGAATTTTCATGATTTTTCAAAAATAGCAGATCTACAAGCTACAAGCGAGCTTGTAGATCTGCTATTTTTCAATAGTTAAGGCATAAAATAATGGTTAAAGTAATAATGCGTACCCGGTCTTAACGAGCTAAGCTGCCCCAGGAGAGAGAGAGGCGAGCGGGGCTGCATCGCGGCGCATCGGGGCGTCGGGCCCGGGGAGGGATCGAGCCCAGCGTACGGCACGCACTGCAGCTCCCCTACCGCACCTGGAATACTGTCTGCAGTCTCTGGACAGACTGAGGAATGTCAGGAATAACAGGAATATCAACACAACTTCTCACATTCCACATCTGGAGCTAATATCAGGAGCAAGGATGAGAGTATGAAGCGCTCGGGAGAAGGTTGCTGAATCTTCAGCAGAATTGAACCGACTTTGTCAGAGAAAAGTTCGAGAAAATGGGAGATTTTCACAGGGATTAAGGGTGGAATTGTTGGCTCCTTGTACACAGACTCGTAAAAGTGTCACAGAATGCTAAACATATGTAGGAAAACAAATAAAGTGAAATTAGTAGGTGTGGGGAAGGGAGATTATCTTAAATCACCTCCACCGCTGCCACCCATGCTATTTTTTGTTTTTTCCTCTGGTTTGCAGCAATGTGTTCCCCAGATGTGTATCCTGCCTTTATTAACCAAGAAACATAAGGGCCTATAAATGGCCCGCTGGCTGCCTTCAGCTCTGGCGGGTATAAACCCCTTTCCCTGTGCCTCCTATGCCTGCTCCAATGGGGCTTTTTAGACTTTTTTTTACTGTGCCCATGTGTGGCTGCTCCCACTAGGTCGGGCAGAAAGACAGCGAGGCTCTGTGGGAACGTGGAGGAGCAACGTCTTTGAAGACTTGGTTCAATCAGTCATCATAGGAACAGTTGCCTCTGAGCAACCCAGAAAAAAGTTCTGTGTAAGAATAGAGATTCTTGGAAACATATTTCCAAAATCTCAAGGAGCATTGGTCATTGAGGGAACGGTATGGAATGGTATGGTAACCATACTGTATGTCCTAAAAAGGACAGGCTTTTGTCCTTAATTTGGACCTTTTTGATGGCTCTCCTCGCAGAAATGTACAATAACAACTTATGTAAGCTGTTTCACGAGAGCCGTTTATCATAGTAAAATGACCCAGGTTTGATTTAAGAGCCATCCAGTGTTAGGCTATATTCTCACCATAGGGCTTGCAGAGCGGGACACTCTTCCTTCCTGAACAGAAGGCGATTGTGAGGCGGCGGGGCTGAGATTGAAGGGATGTTATGGCATTAAAGGAAGGAGCCAACCCACCATTACGGCACACAGTGGAGGATAGAAAGAAGAAGGGGAAAAAAATAGTACAAATGTGTTTCTGTTTATTCTAGTTTTGCAAGTTCAAGTCAGCTGCACCACGTGTAAAGAGGGTGACTGGGAGGAGTGGGGGCAAACCCAGAGCGTTTGCCTGGGTCAAAGTCAGTTTTAAAAAGTGTCAGAGCTGTGACAAAGAGGCAGGGCTGGATGACGGCTGTGCTCAGCCAAGCCCCCTAACCGATCTTCTTAATGCTTTACAGAGAGAAGCTAAGTTCGGCGTTCCACTACAGAGTTAAACTGGATCAAGATGTAAACTGCTGACCTAACAAGGCTCATTACCTCAGCAAGTCTTCAGTACAGTTGGATCCGAGGCCACGAGGTCACAGCCGTGGGTGTGTGGGCAAGAACAGTAGGCACAACCAGGCTGTCCATATGAAGCCATTTAGTTGGGACACATTCAAATTGTTCTTGAGCAATATATCGCCACTTTCTGGAAGAAACCTCGTATCTCCAAGTTTCAAATTTGTATGTTTTTCCGTAAAGTAAAGCACTGGTTCATCACACAAAACTATTGCACAAAAAAAATGTTTAAATGATAAATACAAAACAAACGGTTTTGGACATACAAGGTTTCCACCCGACAACGACGATATGTCAACCGCTCACAGCAGTAGGCATAATAACCTCTTATTAAGCAACACATACGTTCCACAATTTTCAAAAATTGCTAAAATAGCTGGTGTGAGCTTGTATACTATTTTCTTTCTCAGTTTGGCCTATATAGTCTACTGTATATTGACAAGGCCCAAAATGGTAAAAGTAAGGTAAATTATAGACCCACTGCACTTCTTCCTATAATCGTTCCAAACTGTTTCCACCATTGCTCTCCCTAAAAATACAAACAGGACTGGACTACTGTGGTCATGTTTAAAGATTCCCTGGACTGGTGGTTCTCAAAGTGGGGTCTGCGGACCCCCAGGGGTTCTTGAGGGAGTTCCAGGGGGTCCCCAACTAAATGACAGTTAGAAACCAAAATGGACCCTTATAGGTCTGTAACTCAGAGTTTACTTCTAACTCTCAGAGTTAAATTAACATTGATTTTATATAATATAAATTGGGGGCCCACAGATAGAAATGCCATTAAATGGGGGTCTGTAGCCTAATGCATGTCAAACTGGGGGTACTTGAAATTAAAATGGCTGAGAATCACTGCTAGGGCTGTAAAAAAATCTTCTCTAATGGGGGTCCCTGGCATATGTTTTCAAATGGAGGTCCGCAGGCTAATAGTCTATAAGTGTCAATTTGGGGGGTCCTTGACGTGAAAAAAGTTTGAGAAGGACTGGCCTGGAGGTGCAGAAACAGCAGCATAGGCCTAATGACCAGTCATAAAAGTGTCAGAATACCAGTTATACCAGTGGTTCTCAAAGTGGATTCCAGGGACTCTGTGGGTTACTTTAGGGGGGTTCTAAATTGAACCATATGAGTCTATAACTCTGACAGCGTACTGACGGGTCCATTTGGTTCCATTTATACACTGTCAGAGTTAAGGGGAGACCTTGAAATGTGAACGTCTGAGAAACACTCACAGAGTGACGGTCCTGTTAGGGAGCAGGCTGGCATCTGGGGTCTCCGACAGGTCCTCTTTGCTGCAGCTGACGCGCTTCCCGACGACAGAGGTGCTGTGTGGCTTTGACCTGTGCTCATCCGTGCAGCTGCAGCTGCTGCTGATGAGCCCCGGACAGCCTTGTTGCTGGGACAGTCTGGACTCGGAGGCATCAGGCTGCAGTAAGAGCAGCATCATCAGCAGCAGCAGACGACCCCGTCCCAGCAGCGGGATGATGATGCCAACGCCGGGCATCACGAACATTGTCCACTCAGATCTCACTCTGCACCTCACCTGCCTACCCCGTCATCCCATCGCTCCACGGTGAAGAAGCGGCCGGGGGTTTAATTCAAGGGCAAGGGCAAAACAAACAAATAAACAAAAACAGAACTTCAGGTCTAAAAAAATAATAATATCAAACTGTAAAAGATCTGCTGCAACTCCACTCAACAACCAGCGGACATCATCTCTTCGAAGCCATTCCCAAATGATCAAATTTTACTCTACTGTCCCGTTATGTCGTGGCAGCTTGTCCGTTCAACTCCCTGTTGAGCGCCATAAATTCCGATTATAGGCAATGTAGACCTATAACTCCAGCCTATTCGTCGTATACGAATTGCTTCAGATTTTTGGGGGTTAAAAAAAATCTGCTGATAGCAGAATTACCTTATAGGAATGATATGAGAAGCGCTTGGGAGTGTCTCAGACAGACGCAGATACTGAAAACCAATGGCTATTATCTCCACAAAAGTTATACAACAGTTATTCCAGTGCTCTGGGTCCAGCAGTCATCATCAGACGAAACTGTCATCCAACGCAAAAAAAGGCAACGTGTTATTCACAAACTGAAACTTTGTCATTTGTTTCGATGCTCATCATCATGGGTGTTCAAGAAAATGTGTTGTTTCGTATCCCGCAGTTCTCCGTGGATTTGCAGTAAAAGTTACTGAGAAAAAACACAAGATCGGATCCGAATGAAAAATCGACCGACTTCCAGGCGAATTGAGATGGTCTTGATCGACTCCTGTGTTTATTCCCTAAATCTAGCGGTTTTGCGGCTGCCTGCCACTCTGTCACACTCACATTCACATACTGGCCCAAGTGCGCGCATTCCGTCGCCGTCTGCGCTCCAATCCGCCGGGTCCTAGTGCTGACATGTTCCATGCCTACATGGCAGTGGTTGTGGTTCTCAAACTTTTTCATGTCAAGAAAGAGACAAGGACCCCCAAAATTGACACTTATTAGCCCGCGGACCACCTTTTGAAAAGATATGCCAGGGAACCACATTAAAGAGAAGATATTTGCGGCTCTAGCAGTGATTTTCAACCATTTTAATTTCAAGGACCCCCAGTTTGACATGCATTAGGCAACGGACCCCCATTTAATGGCATTTCAATCTCCGTTTTATATTTTAAAGTCAATGTCAATTTAAGTCTGAGTATGCATAGTACACAAATACATAACCATAACCATAAGGCAAGGATCCATTTGGTTCCTAACTATCATTTAGCTGGGGACCCCCTGAAACTCCCTCCCGGACCCCACTTTGAGAACCACTGGCCTATAGAACCCAGTTGAGAAATTAGTTTCACATGTGATGTGATAGTATTAGTAGTAGCGTACCTGCACCTCACACCTGCACAAATAAAATCCTCATGATGCTGATGATAACGATGATGCTGCATGGGAGAGATGGTGGTAGTGGGATGGGGGCCCACATAGCTAATAGGATAAGTCCATAAGATAAGATAATAAACCTTTATTGATCCCTTTGGGGACATTCAGGCGACGTGGCAATAGCAGCAGCAGTGAGCGTGAAACACAGAGGAACAGCTGGAACAGCTATAGAGAGGTAAGAACTGACCCATTAAGACCTGAGGCCCATTCTATAAATGTCTTCTAAAAAAAAATTCTAAAGTTTTCAAAAAATATATATATCTTGCTATATCAGTGGTGCTCAAAACCTTTTCATGTCAAGGTCCTCCAAAATGATATGGCCCCAGACACCCCCATCTCAAAACAAGATTTTAGTTGAAAATGTTTGCTTTAAAATATATATATTCAAAGGTTTGCAACACATTTTCAAGATTGAAAAATCATGACACACACACACTCATATAGCTATTAGATGCTTTCCCAGTTTTAATGGCTAAAATAAACAGGCTTAGAGTCTGACAATAGACATCTACACATGATCTAACATATTCAATAAATATAAGTATAAATGTACAATCTACCATGCAGTGAATATGCATGAATAGATATTTCTCACCAATGGCCTGTGTACATACGTAATATTATAGACCCATGTACCTGACAAAATACTTCCAAAACATCAAGGATGTCAACACCAGAGGCAGCACCACAAACCATGTTCAACCCAGAGTCGGCTCAAACAAAGAGTCAAATTCGTTCTCCTGCTATATCACTAAAATGTGGAACGCCCTACCGAAGGCCTTAAAGGAGTGTACATCCCTAACTTCCTTTAAAACCGCTCTGAAAAACCACTTGCATGCGGCTGCCAACTCGAAACTGGTAACAATAAACCTAGCCTAACCTTACCTCCCCTGACCCTTTGTTGCTTTTATTTTGCATTGTTGCTTTTGTTTACAACAACCGTTTTTCTGATGACATCTACTGCATAGTACTGTGTTCTATCATTCAATGTTTTATGAGTTAAAGAGAAGGATCACAATGGAAATAAGCCGCAAGGCTTACCCGAGTTTCCTTTTAGTTGACCTTACCAGTGAACTGTACTGTCAAGAAACTGTACCTTTCCCTATGAAAACTTCTAATAAATACTTCAATCAATCAATCAACAGTGTCATCTAGCCTTTAGCAGTGAGTATCTGGATATTATACAGTATGTACACGCTATCAACAGTGAGTATATTGTGTACAGTCTAGTATATGTAGCCTATATGTCTCACAACAGATATCTGTGATAGTTGTGGCATATACCAGTAGGCCATGAGCAAATGTGCATGCAACCAAGCAGTAGTACTAGTCAGTGGTGTAAAGTAACAAGTACATTTACTTAAGTACTGTACTTAAATACAATATTGCCGGCTGATACCGACAATAAGCCACTCCCGACCTACTTTTGAGGTATTTGTACTCAACTTGAGTATTTCCAATTTCCAATACTTTTACTTCTACTCCACTACATCTCAGATCTAAATATTGTACTTTTACCCCACTAGAACATTTGAAAACTTTAGTTACTAGTTACTTTGTAGATTTTGAATATAATTACAACCCTATTTAAACTTGGCTATTTGAAATTAGCCGATCTACAAGCTCACAACGCGTCACGAGGCGATGCGTTGTGAACTTGTAGATCTGCTATTTTCAAAAGACTTACACAATTTTGGCGGGATATTCTTCATAACTAGTACTTTTACTTTTGGTGCCAATACTTTCATACTTTTAGCCTACTCATGCACATTTTGAATTCCTTTTACTTAAGGGTGCCCCGGTGCCCACACACCAAAATACCTAGAGTGGAATCTGCCAATGCATTTCAATGAGAATGGAGCGGTTTCATGCCAGTAGAGAATCAAGGCAGTTCATGCACCCATAAACATTATATACACCTAGGCATGATATAGAACCACAGCACAGCAAAACACATTAATTACTTACAAGCCAATACTGTTTTTCTTCCTGGGTTGTTGCATTCTGAACACAAGGTCTGGTTGCAGTTTGTTGTGTTTTACTGTACATCTATCCTTCATAATGGGCATGCCATACATGGATGAGGACTGGAGTTCTTGGTTTCAATGCTTCAATACATCCATATATGGGCATTCCCAGATGATGTCCTGTTAGAACAACCAAACTAATACAATCCCTTTTTTTACGCCCATATATGGAGATCCCTGATGTCATCAATATTTAGCCCATATCTGGGAATTCCCATATATGGACATATTGTGTCAGTCTCATGACACAATGGTGTCATGACCTCATAGACCATGGTCACATGGTCTATGAGGTCAAACATCTATGATGTCAGACGTCAGTCATCTCCATATTTGGGAAAATAATATGGCCACATTTTGTCCAACTTAACCAACCAACCAACCAGGTCTGTGCAGCTTTTTTTGTTGTCAACGTTGATCCCATACCAAAGCGCCAGCGCTCACCCAGCAGTCTGCTGTCACCCAGGCGGATGCGTGCACGGATGCGTGTGTGCACGAGGTTGCTTCTCGCCCTTAGGGGGTCTTACTGGTACAGTAGTAGACATAATGTACAGGTTGCTGCGGGAATACACCCTGGGCTTTGCCTTTGCTACCAAAAACTGAAAAAGAACATTTTCAATGACTTCTCAAAGAAGTGGTCTCTTTGTTGAGTGGAAATAATACTATTCAATACTGTATAGTATGACATTTTCATTTCCCCAAATAATCACACACAATCCA
Source organism: Nannobrachium achirus (assembly GCF_963921795.1). Lineage (NCBI taxonomy): Eukaryota > Metazoa > Chordata > Actinopteri > Myctophiformes > Myctophidae > Nannobrachium > Nannobrachium achirus. Next base: position 27,229,311 of record NC_137832.1, on the reverse strand, counting down.
AAGAATACACAAGACCATAAACTTCCCCCAGCCCAGGCCTCAGTGTCAGCTTTTTTTTTTGTTCCTTTCCTTGGAAAGATATCCAAGGTATTGCTGTTTTAAAAATACTTTTTGATATACGAGATCCCAGGGAGGACGGAAACCTATATAAGCGATTCAAATCTGGAGAGCATTTTGATATATGAAAAGGTGAACTTGGCAAAGCACTCGAAGGGGGACTTCAAGCAATTGGGCTTGACGTGTACTCGCTGACATACCCAAAAAGGCAGGCACCTCAGTCGAGGCGAGCGTGCCAGGTTGCACAATGGTTCAGTGTGCTCTGACCCACGCGGCGGACCCCGGTTTGTTATTCCTGTATATGATACTGTACACTGGAGCGGACTCAGAGAGCCCGGCGTGATTACTGAAGGAAAGCATAAGGAGTGGATGGGCGCCTGCTCAGCGATGAAACAGAGGGCTGTTTATCCAAGCTGTTAAATAAGGCTTCAAGTACAACACCCCCCCCTCGCCCCCAACCGACCGCCTCCCCCCCCCCATCTCTGCAAGGCCCAAATCTCTCTCATCTGGAGCGCACAGTTTCCATTTAAAATGTCACGTCCCAAACTGCACATTACATCAAATTGTACTTAATGGCATCCAGACAAACTTTTATGTCGTTCCAACATTCTCTCTGTGCACCCCCCCCCCCCCCCCCTCACTCCTTATAGCCAAGCAAGCAATCTCTCTCCTTCTCTCCATTCCACATCTGGACTCCATTCCAGGTGGGGTATTGGGAAAGGGGAGAACACTGGGAAGCGAAGGTGGAAGGCTGAGATACTTGGAGCAGAACTGAGATAACGTCCTTAAAAAAAAGTTTGGTGGAAATGACGCAGGCTTTGGGTTATGACAACAAGAGATGGTTACTGGATGATCCCCTTGAGGGCATTTTCCACACAGCAAAATCCTTCAAGTTAAATTAACACAGAGTCATCATCGCTGAGGGTTAATCGCACGTTAGCATTATCTAGGAGGAAAGAAAGAAAGGGGTTTTCAGCACAATCACAGCTCAGACCAAATGACTGCCTTGATTGAGGCAGAACTCTGTCTCTGCCAACAGATAAACAAAAGAAAATTCCAATTCCAGGGAAAGAAACGTCAGACCCCCTCACCTCTCAGTGTCTTTTCTTGGGAACTAATGCCATCTAGAGGGGGGCCAGCAGCATGTCAGGCCACACCCCATCTACTCAGTAGTACTGCTATTGCTATGTTTTGGAGGATATATTCATATTCATATGAATATTTATGAAATGTAAGTCTTAAATTAAGTGCTTGTAGCAATCCTTCAACCATTTTTGTAGAGTAATCTTATAGTCCTGTACTATTAACTTTTAAGTTGTAACTATTATGATACTTGACTCTAAATAGTCAATGTGTTATAATTGTAGTGTTATACGATTCTAATACATTATAAGTATGTTTATAATTAATTATAGACATGGGATGCATAGCAGGTGTTGCAGCAGAGTGCATAGGATGTGATAATAATAATTCCTAAAAACGTACATCGAAAACGTATTATGATGACAATATCATCATTGACAAACTCTTAAAGCCACCAAGCAGACAAAGGAGGCTTTGCTGCTACTCACACCCAACTATGTTGGCCCAAGGTTGGCGCTAAATTAAAGGCAATAGGGTCACCAAAATCAGTAAGGTTCATCCTGCAATCTGCCAATCTGATTATGAGATAACTTGTGTGAATAGTTGACATTTCGCCTAATGGTTGCTTGCACTAGACTAGAGGAAGGCCACTGGGTCACCAAAATCTATAGGGGCCATCCTCTGGACCTTCAACAAAGCTTGCATTATGCAGGACAAAATAAATAAGAAACTTCAGAGCTAATTAGACTTTTGAACAAGCAGAGAGCGACCATAGTGTGCCTCATTACAAATCTTTATGGCTACCGGCACAACAAACTGTCCAAGTCTCTCGTATTCTCCGTTATAGGGTAGATGAATCAAGACAGATCTACCATCCATCACTGATTCCAGTAAGGTGCATGCATGGCAAATTCCATAGAAAGCTATTAATTTTTAAGAAATAAAGTTTGGGACCAAACGTTTCACTGTACGGCAGACGGATTGACTGACTGACACTGCCGTCCTTAGGGATGAAAATAAATACATTGTCTGAAAATGAAAATGACAAAACTGGCAAAATGGCAAAGCTAAACTTCATAAAACTCAACTTACTGTATACTGTACAAGGACAAGTCTTGAAATAGGTAATCATACTACCTCAATTATAACAGAAACCTCTCTTCTACAGTATGATATTGTAGTCATGGATTAAAGACAGCTATGGTGATGGTGCCCCCTTCTGGCATGCACACTAGGTTAAATTTAAATATAGTTTTTCTTTTTCTTTTCATTTTCATTTCAATCTTTGAACGCCAATAAAACAATATTTGCTTAATTATTCTCAATCTGAGCTAATTGTAAATCTCTCTATCCCTAGAAGAACAAATGGGCACTCAAGCATCTTTATGTGACCATTTCTGCTTTGTTCGTTTCACCACCCATCATCCTGGAATTGCTCTGGGGAAATTTTGTTGAATTTCTTAAGGGTCACCTTTCAAGAGGTTTGACGAGTAGCCTACTTGAAAATAAAAATGGGGTAATATTCATGACTACTCTACACAAGTCACATAATAATTGCAGGGATATTTATTTCCTTTTATCTATTTTATCAATGTTAAGTGTATATTAGAATTATGTGGGCATCTGTCTTAAAAAAAAACACACAGAATCTGACTGGTAGATGGCAATTCATGTTATTGGGCCCCTAGAGTACCTGCCACACTCACCCGTTAGCACAGGTGAACCACCAGGATGTACTTCTGTACCCACGCACAACAATGATGGTACCTCTCACCACACGTCCATTAAACTGCTGAAATGTGTGGAAAAGACCACCCTACAATGATGAGCACATGGGAAGGAGAGAGGCGTCATAATGTGCTCCCAATCAACTGAAGCGAAACACTTTCAACGTATTTTGCAGCGCCCACAGTTAAGTTCACTTCTGTCTGGAGAACAAAGAGATTCATACTTCATAGATGAATAGATATTTGCACATTTCATGACTAATCAATTCATATATTAAAATATGTTGTCAAATAACTGCACATATCTCTGCCAGAGTTATACATCTTCTTATGGAAATGGAAACTGTCCCAAAATGTTAAAACAGTACCTAAATTCAGATTTTTGGGACACCTTTCATCAGCTTCATGAGTTCCCAATGTAAGAATGAATGGACCATTGTAAAGCGCTTTGAGCACTTGGAAAAGAGCTATACAAATGCAATCCATTATTATTATTATTAACGCCTGACTGAGTTCCCCTGGGGATCATTTCTAATTGCTCATTTGCCGCCTCACCTGGTTTAAAACCAATTTGTAACAACTGCCAAACATGAAGAACAAACAGATTGCACATTCCATGTTAAAAAGCAGAGGCCCACAGGAGTGTTTGCAAAACGGTGTGACACGGTAGGAGACAAATCCAGATTTTGTGACAACCACACATTGCATATGTTTGGAGCAGATGAGCTTGATGGAATATTTTGCAGTTCAGTCGATTTTGCAGTATCGTCACAAATCTGTCATTGAGCCCATGTGGCAAACTTTTCGCTCAAGCACAGCTGTGCAACTCCAGCATGATGTACTGTATAGCAGGGGTCTTCAACGTTTTCAGGCCAAGGACCCCTTAGCTGAGAGGGAGATAAAGCAGGGACCCCCCCACTACATATTGTATAAAATTGTGTTGCTGATTTTCATCAACTTGTTTGACAACACTGTCATCAGTATGTTATTCATGTTAATGTGTTTTTTTTTCTTAAGACATTTAACACGTTGATACTTTGACCTTTCACTCTGTATTTGGTTTGATCTTTTTTTTTTACCTTGAGGCGTTGAGAGCTTGTAGATCGGCTATTTTTGGCAAAAGTTCTCCCCAGAATAGGGATGAGAGGGTTCAAGTTGTTCATTTTAAATAATTATCCTATCACACAAAGATTTGGCGGCCCCCCTGTAACTCCGAGGACCCCCTAGCGGTCCCGGACCCTCTGTTGAAGATCCCTGGTATAGTGTATACATTTAAAGATGTATTCCTTTGTATTGTTCAAATCTACAGAAAACAAATTGTATTTTAAGAGAGGCAAACTAAAATGGCCATTGCCAAGTTCCAAATAACAGATAAGTTAGCAAAAGTTTTGGGAGGAATATGTGACTTGCGTTATCTGTTTGTTTGAGAGTTAATGAGTTGCCAATACTTATCAGCATGGAAAGGAGACAAATGGGAAGTGCTCCAAGCTGGTGAACTTGAAATTCAATCCCAAACATGCAGGTGGGGAGCCTTCTGTCACACATGCACATGACACAATACAGGCAAAGGTCTACTTTCTTCCCCAAAGCCTGCAGGTATAGACAATTAAAATACAAAAACACACAAAAGGTTGAGGCTTATCATTACAATATATCCATCCATTGTGAGTGAGACATTGTTGAAGAAATGTCTTACATTGTAACCAGGAACTCCAGTTATGCTTTTGAATGACAAAACAGGCATCTCCATTGCATAATGCTTCATGTTGTGTGATTTTATTATGTGTGATAATGAACATTATAGTGTATCTTGCTTTGAGTACTGCTATATCAGGAGTCATAGCAATTGTTTTCACACAAGAAGTCAACTTCTGTACACTTACATTATGCATTCAAAGGTAGTATATAGTTCTATCAAAGAAACATCAAAAATATCATTTCATGTTGCATGAATCCCTTATAAGCAAAAAAACTAAACAAACAAAAACAATACATTATTATTTCAACTAATAGGATCACTTACAAAAGAAAATAGAAATAACCAAGGCTTTTGGTTTGACACTCTTGAGCAAAAAGTCTATGATGTGATATGATGTTGTTAACGCACTTCAAAGGAATGACTTGAACTTGATCACACACACACACACACACACACACACACACACACACACACACACACACACACACACACACACACACACACACACACACACACACACACACACACACACACACACACACACACACACACACACACACACACACACACACACACCTACCTAACGGTGGGATGTCGAAACTAGTGCATTTGTGCATGTGATAGCATGCACAGGCACACATACTCTCTTTCACTAACACTCTCTCTCTTTCACACACACATGCACACACACACACACACACACGCACCTGAACAGAAATCAATGTCTGTGTAGAATACCTTTCCCAAATAGCATGCAGTTCAGGTGAAATATTTGGTCCCTTTGATCACCAAATTGGTCAGCAGGAGAGTCAAAAAGCATAATTTTATTATCATTATACTGATCCTTGCCAGTGTCAGTAAACCAGTCCTGCTTGGGTTGGTCTGATCAGGCTGCGTTAAGTAAAACGTTGCTTAAATACATTATGATGTAGCTGGAATCAGAAAGAGCTGTCTGTACACGCCAGCTAAGAAAATCCTAAATAGGTCACAACGGCTGGGTTGATCACAAAAAAACAAAGCTCCACTCCGCAAACGATTAACAAGAAAAGGAAAGCAAGTGAATGATAACGCTGCAGAGTATGGTTAAATGCTACAGTATCAGAAGAGTTCATCCTCTCACACATGGTCAAAGGCCCTGCCCGCTTCCGCACCCCTGCCCAAGGTCTGTACATTTGAGAGTCAGAGGAGGTGGGGAGCATGAAAGGCAAGGCGGAGGCGGCTACCTTCCGATTCCAGGGCGGGGCAGTAAGGCGGTATGGGGAGGCCTCAGTGGAGTTAAGGCGTTCCGGGTGTGAGGGGGTGGCCTCAGTGTCGGGGAGAGACTGTAGCGTGAGGAGAGGTACCAGGGCCTTGGTACCTCTCCCGGGCATGTTTCTCGCAATACATCTCTTCCCCGGCCCAAAAGTGACCCCTCATCTTCAGGTTGAGACCACAGTCTGTGCACGTGTAACACTCTGGGTGGCGGTAGCGGTCATCCATAATGCGTACGGCCTGTGTGCTGAGGAGAGACAAGTGGAGTTAGGCATGTTAATTTGGACAATAAACATATTGTCTATATTAATCTTTTTTTTACGTTCATTTTCCTTCATAAATCAATGCCCTATTTTATACTTCATTATATTACAGTGTTTTTTTTTTATATATCATTTTTATCCCACGATTTTTTGTAACCCATTTTTTTTTCACCCAGTGTCAATTGCCTATGTAATCCTGGGCTCTGCTCTCCCTCTGCCACGACTGGGGAGACAACGGACTGACATCATGCTTCCTTCAGTGCATGAGGAGTCCAAGTTGCTTCTTTTCACCTGACAGGGGGGATTTCCCCAGTTTGGACGTAGCGCGTGGAAGGAACGCGTTATTCCAACCATTTTCTTTACCCTCCATCAGGCGCCTCGGCTGGCCAGGGGGAGGCATTATAGAGACCAGGATTACTGCATGTTTTTCTGAGGATATCTACCCAAGGAGACATGGGGAGAACATGCAAACTCCACACAGAAAGGCCCTTTTGCCAACCCCACCTAGGGTGTGGGCGCTGATGATGCGGAGGAATTATATTACAGTGTTGAGCAAAAGTTGTGAAAATAGCTGAAATATAAGCTCACAACACACCACAATATCACTTGGTTGAAAGTGGTTAGGTCTGTCTGTGGCTTTTAAAAATATTGAACCAATCTAAAGTATTAACAAGAGCTTATGACAGAATCAGAATAGACTTTCCTGTTTGAGAGCACTTTGGAGTTCAACGCTTAATGTGACACTAGACAATAAAACATGGGAAAGAATTCTCCTGTTGCCTTCCAGAATTTCAATATGTAGCAGATATAGGGAGATGCGACATATGATATCATACATAATGTAAAGATATCCCCATATACGTCATACTGGCGTACTGTATGAAGACAACTGGTTGTCACTGTCATGCTCATGTTTAATAGTTCTGTTAGTTTGTCCATTTCTCTAAAACTCGGACGATTACTACTGTTGAATGATTTTAACTAACTATCCATGTAACTAACTATCTGCAACTCTATGCAACCTTATAGATCAGCTGAATGCTGTATACCCCATGGACCAAATGTGAATATGCAAATATTGTATCTGAGCTGAGCTGTGTGTATGTGTTTATTTTTGTTAAATAAAATAAATCGAATATATATTTAAAAAGGGTTAGGGTTAGTGTATTTTAATCTACAAGATCTAAATCTAACAAGAGAGTCTAATAGGATCCATTTGTTCTCTTCTCCATTTCCAGTAAAGAAACGGCATGCTGTATTGTATTGCTGTACAATTAGGAAAACATGACAAATAACAATCATGATGAGTGTATAATGATCAGCAATTATGTGAGCAAATTCAATCTGTAATTTACCGTTTAGACATGGTTCCCTTTTTACCACAGGGCAAAGTATCAGTAATACCATATCAGCATCTTATAACTCGGCTAGGGATATTATTTCATGTGTGCGTGCATGAACTCTTACACAATGTTGGTGCCACACTTCTCACAGGTGTGGTGTTTGGCGACTCCTCCCACTGATATGCTGGATTTTGGGGGGTTGGGCGACAGCTTCCCTGGGAACCTCAAAGCTGCCTCTGGGTAGTCAAAGAAGCACGTGCAAACACACACGCACACACACACACACACACACACGCACACACACACACACAGACACACACAGAGAGAGAGAGAGCAGAGAGTTGTATTCAACACCCAGCAGTCTCATTTACAGTGGCTCATAAGGAAGTCATGACAGCTTTATGTCTCCCTCTGGCAACCTGTGTATCACATCACCAATTTGTTTGTCTTCATTGGCCTCGGTCCGTGCTAGCATACTGTCCCTTTTTAGAGGTTGTTTGTGTTCACTTCATGTCCATGACATGAGACGCCCACACAGTGCACACTTAAAAGCAATATTACACGAGAGGGTGTGCGATATCGTGCAGATATCATCACACCTGCATTGCCTCAGAAACGAGCCCGAAGGGCGAGTTCCGTTGGCAGCGCACACCCTCAAGTGTAATATTGCGATTATACAACGGTTGCCCTTAAAAAAATCATGTCAACTTCATTTCATTGTAATTAAGATATTCAATAGAAATGTGTAATTTTTTAGGGACACATTTTAGTGTCCCTGAACTCCACATGAAAACTGCTAACCTAGCCGCTAGTATAGTGCTGGGACAGGCTTTTTTTGTGACCAGCGCACTGAGCGCAGCTGATTTCTTTGATTGATGAGAGCGTTACATATCGAAACTACCTGTTGTATAATGGCCGTTATCATGTCACGAATAAGTGTTATTGCCAATGGGGATTATTCGCTTTGCCATTTTGTCAAAGCAAAAAGGTGGGAAAAGCTACATTTCGAGCAAGGAAAAGAACAGCACTAGGGCTGCAACTATCCATTATTTTCCTGGTGATTATTCTATCAATAACCTTTTCGATTAATTGAACAACCGAGAAGCAAATTTTGTTCTATATAGATGTTATACTTTTTAATATATATATAAATACATTCATTAACTCATCTAGTGCCTTTCGCGTGATGTCACGCGATAAGTACTAGAGTACGTATAGTGCCGAATGCGTGATGTCGCGCGAAAAGTAATATATTACTGTAACGGCGAGTAAAAATACCTAGTACAATGGCCGACGCTCCGGAGACGAAATCCGCGCTGATTTGTCATCATCACGGCTCCACGAGCACACAATAGTCATCCCATAACATTGAGGTGGACGGCCGATCTCATCTTTAATGTCCATTATCTCAAAACAACACTTTAGAAGCGAAGATGGAGGCAGATGCTCGCTTATAAAACACATGTATAAACGCTCCTATGCAATCCAGCATGGCACCACGTAAACAATGCTCGGTTCCGTCGCAGGATCCGATGACGTCAGACCGGAAGTACTTCCGGTCTAGACTTCTGGCCTTCAAAATAAGACAATGGCCGTTAATGGGGCCGGGAGGGGGCACTCTGGACCCCCTAATCCGTTAATGTCCTGGGCTCTGGATGAGTTAACAACTTAAGCGTTATTTTATAATTCTTAGCATTACAGTGTCGTGCAAAAATATTGAAAATAATAGAGCTTGTTCATCGCTATTTTCACTATTTATGAACAATTCAGCATTTTTGGGGGAGAAAACCTATCAGCTACAGTATAATGACATGCCCAAAATAGGGATCAATTATTATCAATCAATGATTTTTATTAATTGTCGATCATTAGTAATCCTCAATTAGTTTGTGTGCTGTTTCACCCCTAAACAGCACACAGTGCTTTTGACTCTTCACAACAGGTGATGGCCATATGGAAATGTTGCGTCCGTATCACTGTTGAGGATCTCACTTACTCCTTTTGGACTGCCAGGGTTCACATGGGGGTGGGAGCTACCACGTGATAAACAATTGCCGAAATTGCAGTAAATTATGTGAAATTTAACATAATAGCTGTAATCTGAAAGCAGCAATGTCTTAGTGTGTGAGATGTACCAGGAACAGCCTGTAAACTGGATTTGGCCCACCACGCAACGCTGTTTGAGCAAGTTGAGTTATTCTTTCGATTGTTTTTTCGATGAATAGAATATTTCAACGCAAAAACTATAGATTTTTTCGATTAACCACTTAAGCCTTATTTTAGACTTAGTCATACAACAGTGTTATGCAAAAATAGCAAATTGGCCTATCTTCTAGCTTGCAAGACACAATAAAAAGGAGAAAAATATAATTCTTATAATCGATTAGTCCAGTGGTTCCCAAACCTTTTCTTTTGTGACCCAAAAAAAGAAATCTGATGGTTGCCCGGGACCCAAACTAAAGAGAGAACAGCAGATCTACAAGCTCACAATGTGTCGCTTCACGCCGTGTTGTGAGCTTGTAGATCAGCTATTTTCACTACTTCTTAAAGGACCAGGTCACCTCTGGGACAACCAGATATTATTTTATTGTTGTGTGGGACACGATCAACACAATCCTGAATTATTTTTTGTGTTCAATCTGTGTTTTTAGATATGTTAGTATTTCAGCATGCTACAACTGGTCATATGATGCATTTTGCATCATATGACCAGTTATAGCATTCTGAAATCGGCTGAAATCGGCTGAAATCCTAAAATATCTAAAAACACAGATTGAACACAAAACATAACTCAGGATTGTGTTGATCGTGTCCCACACAACAATAAAATAAGATCTGGTTGTCCCAGAGGTGACCTGGTCCTTTAAACATTTGTGTTCTAATTTATGATTTTTTTTAATGAAATTACCAAAATAAATCTTTGAATTTTGTAGCTTTTTTGGGAATATTTTGAAATAAGAATAATTCAAAACAAAATGTGGGAAACCAAAAATTAAGGGACCAATAAAAACCCACAAATGGGTCCCGACCCAGTGTTTGGGAAACAGTGGATTAGTTGAGTTAACTGCTTCACCCCTACTTAGGTGTGACTGCATGTATTGTAGGTCTTTTATTCCCAGGTGTTGGCTAAGCCGCAGACTCCTAACCTTTCTCATCGGCCTCCAGGACCTCCTGTAGCAGGCGGAAGGTGTTGGACTGACGGGGAGGCGTGCGGGACTCCTTGTTTTCCTGGATCATCTTGTATACCTCAGACTCCTTGTCGAACCTCTGCATGGCAAAGTCGGAGCTGGAACTGCTGTGTGAGAAGAATACATGAATGAATACAGATAATCAAATACACTAAACACACACAGACACAAAAGAAAATGCATTGGAAAGTTCGTATATGAATGTGGCCAGTTCGAGTTCCTTGCAGGTATTTTACATTAGTGTTTCTCAAAAAATTTGAAGGTCCCCCCTTAACTCTGAGTTACACACTTGTATGGGTCAATTTAGACCTCCTTAAATGAACCCATAGATTCCCTGGAATCCACTTTGAGAACCACTGTTTTCCTAATGTTGCCATTTTCTGATCCATTGATACTGCCTGGGATGTACAGTATATTATATGAATACATGATATACCTTACAGTAGTTTTATCACTTAAACCCAAGCTTATTATTATACATTATTATATGGCGTATCCTTTTCTTTAATACATAGAGGAATCCTACTGGATCTCTTATGAAACCTCTCTATATGGGTATATTTTCACTAGGTTATGTACCTTATGAGGGACTTATGGAAGGCCAGTTTGACAGAATCCAGAGGAAATTAAGGCAGGGGCAGCGGGCAGCCCTGTGAGTTTGACCTCCAAACATAGTCTTCATTGCATACCCCAGGCAACAGGCCAAAGCCATGCTCCAGTCTCAGCCTATAGTATACCATCAACTTGACGCCACTCCTATCCATTTACAGGGGGTTCTGTTTAAACTCTCAAAATGGCCTTGAGGCAGGAAGTAACAGGGACATAATAAAAATAACTGTGAGAGATATTATGGCTATCAGTTGAGCAGTGTAACTTGTTTATGTCGTGTGTGTGTGTGTGTGTGTGTGTGTGTGTGTGTGTGTGTGTGTGTGTGTGTGTGTGTGTGTGTGTGCGCGCGCACGCGACTGTCAAAGATAAAACAAAAACACGCCACTGTCAAAGATAAAAAAAAACTACTTAAAAAACAAACAGATCTAGACATAAGCAAAGACATTAGACGCAATGCATCCATTGATGTATTAATATATATACCTGTATATATAATATATATATATATATATATATATATATATATATATGTCATACATTCAGGATGGATGGACAGGATAGGCCTTGGGGCAAATAACTCAGAAGTGAGTCAATTTAATGATTATTTCACTCAATTGCACCCAATCACAGAACTGTCTGTAGGAGGTGCATTGACCCTGCAGATGCCAAGTAGAGAGAAGACTCTGGATACTTTATCTACTGTTTGTGTTGTAAGTCCATCTTGAGATGTTGTGTGCTGTACATACAGCTCCCTCCTACCCTCCTTATCAGCGTGTAGCAAAACAGCGGCTCGGTTAAAGCAAAACCCGCCCGTGGAAGGCGCGCCGTCTCAAGCGGACTTGATCCACGTGAGACACCGCCGCGGCGCCGAGCGAGCTAAAGCGAGCGAGTCGCACTTATCACACTCCTTAAGGAGTGTGATAAGGACTTTTCTGATCACAGCTCACAGTGATCAGATCACAATGAATTGAGTACAAAGGACCCCAATGTAAACAAGCCATAGCGCTTTCTTGGGTTTAAATCCTATTAGTAGACCTTGTATCTGAACTGTACTGTCATGGCTTTTTCTACACAAACTGCTAATGAACTATTCAATTTATCAATCTATCAAAATCAGGATTATCAGACTTGGTACATTCCAGGTAACATTGACAGGTAATTAACAGATCAGCAAGCTCATATGAGAAGCACATTCATAAAACGATGGACAGGATGGAAAAGTGGTTACCAGCATGCTTTTACAGCTTTTTCCATGGCTTTGTGTGTAGTTGCAATAGCGAGTTTCACAAGTCTCAGGTTGAACAAAACAGAAATACCTGTAGACGCAGAGGCACCGAGAGTGAAAGTATCTCTGTGTATTTGATTGAAAGGAGTTTGTGACCCACAGCTGTTAGTGAGAACCGGTTGGTTTCAGGTGTGGTTGGCAGCCATTCACCTGTAGCCAATTGGGAAGGACATCCTGGAAGGTGTCAACAAGAATCAGTGAGCTCACTTGGTCTGGTTTGTCCTGTCTGTCATCAATTGTCAAAGTACGGAGAGCCTGCTTTAATATTCGTTGAATGATTTACACATGTAGAGTGAAAATCTGAAAGCTTGAAATGAACAACAACAATTCAATGATGTAACTGGTTTAGAGAAAATCAGGTTCTCTGGTTCAGTGAAACATCGCTTTTACAGTGATATAAAACTAAATATACCTGTAAATGTTCCATTCCGCCGTTTTTTTGGGGGGGGGGGGGGGGGGGGGAATAATGGAAAGTTTTGATCACAATCTTTTCTTTTTATATATATATGTTTAAGGCCTTAGATTACTATTAAACAATTCTCTAATAAGCTATAAACTGTGTCCGGCCCACAGGTTTGCACACAACTGTGCATGCATGCCTGTGTTTTAGGGTATGGCTCATTTCTGCTGCGTATCAGCCTTTGGTGCTTGCTTCCATCTCAAAGCACATGGCTGAAACAGGAGATGGCAACCAGACAGGATAATAAATGTGTGACTAAGGCCAACGCGCTGGCCCTTTCTCCTGCATCCCAGAACATGGTTGAAATTGAAAACAGACTCCTGAGCACCGAGTACGCCCTCCAAGTTTTCCACATGCACAGCTCCACCCTCAGCGATCCGTTTCACTGTTTGCCTCTCTCACCATCCCTTCTGACATGCAATCCCAAAACAAATGGAAAGTCTGGGTCAAAAGGGAGCAAAACAAATAACGCCACAACTGAAAGGCCAGAAAGAATGTCACTGAGCCGCCTGGAAGTCCGGAGTGCGTCATTTTACAGTTGTAAAGTGCCGGAGTTTCAGAGAGTAAAAGGACAAACTGGAGAAGGGTGCTGTCTTGGAATCATTTGACTTTGAAGTAAAGCCTGTCAACAGAATGCCTACATCAAAAGGCAGATCTGTTTGGTTTCCCGCTGCCACACTTGGCACAGAGGACCAATGATTATAATCTAGTAAAAATACAGGTCTGTACAAACAAGCCTAAAAATGCGTGAAGTCAAAACATTGATAGCATCACTATTTTCAAGTAATACCACAACACAGTCAGGACAATGGAGAGATGATTGAATAGGTTCCCCCACATTTCTCAGAAATATAAACCTGTGACTCCTAGACTCAATTCAAAATAAATCAAATCCTAGATTCAAGACTCACCTCAGGACAGGACAGCAAAAAGCTACAGTAAGATTAGAAGTCCCCTGCACGTCTAACCACTGCTATACTGCTCAACAAACCATAAGCACACTCACACACACACACACACACACACACACACGCGCACACACACACACGCATGAACACACATGCACACACAGATGCAAAACATACACATACCTCTATCTACACCAGATGAGACAAGAAGAACAAGAGTCTCACTGAAAGGTGTGCCCCTTGCCTGGCACTCATTGGTCAAGAGAGAAATGGGGGCGGGCAGTGGGTGTCACAAAGCCCGTCATTGGCTGTGCTGGAGCGGGGAGAGGTTTGGTGTACAAGCTGGGGACTCTCTAGACTGGGGGCCAATTAGGGGGGGAGAAGGAAAGTCAGACTTTTTGGGGGATATGGGGTGGCTGAATTTGATTCCGTCTGCGGACACGTCACACCACTGGCCTGGGGTAGCCAGGATGGAATCAGAGCCAAAGTCAACCCTGCAATAAGACTCCCCCTGCGCTGGTAGAACACAGACTCTCAAAGAGAGAGGAGGGATGCAGACAAAAGATCCCGCAAGAGACTATGACTTATAACTAAAGAGTTGAGTCTACCAATGTTTACTTTTCTATTCTCTGAGTGTTTGAATGTAATCAGCAATCTCGTGAGGTGAACTCTCATGTACAGTAAATAATGTGGACTCCTTTGTTGTGCATGACTTTACCAGGACGGGACAAAGCAGGAGAATGCTAAATTACACGTTAAATGGACAAATTATATTGAAATTAGACAGTAAAAGAGTGATGGAGGCCATCTAGTATGTTGACATTTGCACACAAAAACCCCACAAGCAAAATAAAATTGATCGTGTTTTGATTGTTTTGTGGACTCGCGTTAATTGTGCAAGATAATTTATTAGCTCATTTAGAATTATACCAACAGTGTGACGTTTTACCATAAACATTTATACATACTCAACTTTTGTGGAATATAAGAGTAACAAATAGGGACAGCAAGCGAGACAAATCAACCGAATGTTAAAAACAAACCTTTTCCAAAAAAATGTTACATTAAGACCATTAAGACCAGGAATTATTTTATGCTTTAACTATTGAAAAATAGCAGATATACATGCTCACAGCGCTGCACTTGTGCTGCGCTGCAAGCTTGTAGATCTGCTATTTTTGAAAAGTCGTGAAAATGTGTGCAAATCTTTGAATATACTGTATGTATTTTTTAAGCGAACACATGTAAATTGCTTATGGGGGTCCCTGGAACGAAATATTTTGAGATGGGGGTCCGTGGCCAAATACATATAATTTTGGGGGTCCTTGACATGAAAACGTTTGAGCACCACCGACATAGAAACAGGTTTTTCAGAAACCTGTTAGGTTTCAGAGGTTTTTCAGAAACCTGTTTCAGGGGACATTTATAGAATCGGGCCAATATATTCAAAGACTTGCTCAAATGGTCATGATTTTTCTAAAATAGCAGATCTACAAGCTTGCAGCGCGGCACTCTGTGAGCTTGTATATCTGCTATTTTTTAATAGTTAAAGCATAAAATAATGGTTAAAGTAGAAAATCTATAGAGTTATACAGCACACTAGTACAGTCATTCAGGGTGTCAGTACCTGCGTCTGGGAGACATGGGGATGTCCCGGTCAATGGGGCTCTGGGGAGAGTAGCGACCTGGTGGTGTGGGGGTTCTACTGGACACAGAGTTGTTCCTGAAGACGTCTGCAGAGAACTCCTGTAGAGACAATGAGACAGTGAGTGAGTGAATGACAACTAGGGATGGGACGATATGTCATGTCACAAATATTGTGACCAAAGAAATTGCCAGTTACGATATTATCGCGATAATCTAAATACCCCTGACATCCATTATCATGGGGGCGAACGTTTGCAAAAAAAATAGCAGATCTACAAGTTCACAACGTGTCGCAGCGCGACACGTTGTGAACTTATTAGATCGGCTATTTTTTGGCAAAGAGATTTGGTAGAGAGTGGAAAAGGAAACTGTATCAAGTACGTTATTTCCAGTTATAGAGGGTTTAAGTGGTACCGGAAATGCAGTTCTGTAAATAAAAAAGGTGAATTGATCCCAGTGTATTTCACGATAAATTTAAATCTCCACGATACGATTATTGTGAGTGTTTTTATCACAATATTGTCCAAACCCTAGTGACAGCCAGAGAGAATAAACGGTGACGCTTGTAGAACTAACGATCAATTATTTCCAGAATTATTATTCTATCGATTACCTTTTCAATTATACAAATGATCGAGAAGCGTGTTTTTGGGGGGAATTTGTCTTATTTTTTATATCAACTAATCAATGTAAAGAAATTATTTGTTTTATATCCACTAATCAATGTAAAGAAACTCTTTGCATTTTGAAATGACTTCCCTATTTAATACTTTGTTGTACTACAGTCTTGCACAAAACTACAGAAAATAGCCAATGTACAAGAGTTGTGAGCTTGTAGATCTGCTATTTTTACAAAGAAATATGGTTGAATCAACCCATGTGTGGCTGTTCAGGATGCAGTTGGAAAAGAGTAGGACTATGTGAAGACAATATTGCTAAAAAAGAAGTAAAGCAAATGAAAAAGTGAACGCATTGGCTCACCTCAGAGCCAAAGGGTTTTGGCTATTGAATAGATGTGGATCATCACTTGACAATACGAGGAACTGGAACGTCTTTGCGTTTCATTAATAAATGCTTTAAACTTGTGTGTATGTAATATGTATACTGCAGGGGGCAGGATGTTATTGATAACCTGGAATGTACCAAGCCTGATAATCCTGATTTTGATTGATTGATTGAATACTTAATTAGCATAGGAAAAGACATGACAGTACAGTTCACATACAAGGTCTATTATAATAGGATTTAAACCCAAGAAAGCACTATGGCTTGATTAAAGCCATGACAGTACAGTTTAAATACAAGGTCTACTAATAGGATTTAAACGCAAGAAAGCACTAGGCTTGTTTACATGTGGGTCCTTTGTACTCAATTAATTGTGATCTGATCACTGTGAGCTGTGATCAGAAAAAGGGTGTGGGATAAGGAGGGGGACTGTATGTAGAGCACACAATATCTCAAGATGGAGGTACAACACATACAGTAGAGAATGCATCCAGTGTCTTCTCTCTACTCTATACTCTCTACAGTGAATTTCCATAATGTGAAGTCATCATGACAAGTACTTACATTTTATATTCTGTGATTTGTCATAGTTTTGATTTGTCATAGTTTGGCCCGTCCCCAAACAGAGTTTTGTCTTGGTCGAGCCACACCCAACATTCATGTGCTGTACATCGTCCTTCCTGATCAATCACATGTTTATCTAGTGATCACAGCCAGCCAACATCACCATTGTTAGCTCTTGATTGCTATTTATAACTGAGCCGGAATTCAGCCCCTCAGCAAGATGACAGAGATTATATTTGCGTGGTAACAGATGTTTGGCACTGGCCATTGCATGCGTTTGAAGAGGGAGAGCCAGTGTGTACTTCTTTGTGCTTGTGTGAGTCAAGTACAGTTCTCACAATTATGCATAGCGGTTATAGGAGCAATTTTGCTTGTCAAGAAAACAATGAGAAAAAAATGCCAAACATTATTGACGTGTATTCACCTGGCCAAGACAAACATGGTTTACTGACTAAATTCCTGCCTGAATTACGCTGGTATGGTTGTTTCTTGTACAGAGTGAAAAAGCGGTATTGTTTCACATTGGCCACAAGAGGGTGCTACACACCCATTGTGCACAGAGGGTTTGGGAAATAACTGCAGCAATTTTACTCTAGTTTAAAAGAACTGAAGGCAAATGCAGAAGTGCAAGTACACGAGTCAAGAGCAGTTAATCTGTCGAGACACATACAGGAACAAGTTTAATTAGGTCACAGCTGAGTACTAGTGTGGGTGTGTATGTGTGTGCATTCTTTTCCTGTGTGGTGTTAGTGCATGTTCATGGTGAAATTGACCCCAGGCAACCTGAACACACAACACACCTGTTCCAATTATGAGCAGCACATAACTCAACCCAGACCATTTTACTGTCAGGAATCCCAACAAACAAATTGCTTTAACCACAACACCGTGCAATACATCTAAATGTGTCCACCTGCAACAGTAGCCAGTTTACAGAAACACACAAAACATAATCGGAGCTCTTCTGCCTGTGATAGTCATTGGAACAAAACCACTTGGTGAATAGAATGGGCCAGGCCTCCAGAAAATGTGTTCCACAAGTTTCAATCTGCTGGGGAAACAAAGCTATTACTTTACTTCAGGCCAAGTGCACAGTCCAGGAAAACTGAGTGTGCGAATCAAAAGGTCCACAGTCAACTCCAAGTACCAGTTTCACAACACAGCTCCCTGCAAAACAGCTACCCTTCACCGTCATCAGCTGGCATTGCTGGTAGAGAAGCCCATCCCAGCACCCAGGCTCTCTTTGAGCCAGCACATTTCTGAGACTCGGGATGGGGCCTGACGCTGGAAGACTGGGGTGGAGAAAGTGGCACTCGTAGAAGTCAGTGATTGTGTCTCCATTTGCCAGCAGCACCCGCTTCCAATTCAGCAACTCTTTGAACAATGCCTCTGTTCTCAATTGAGCCCAATTTTCCTTTTCTTTTTCCTAGCGAGTGGGCAGATCAGCGGTTCCTGCCAGGAAGTCTTTACCAGAAACGATCACTGGGACAGCTCTCGGAGATTCTTCCCAGGAAAACTTACTGCAATAATGGAGGGCTCATCAGATCACATATTGTATATCATCCCAGTATGAACGGAGACTCATGTGTGCTCTCCTGCTGGGAACCAATCTAAAGGGCAAATACCTTTAGGCATATACTTTATATATACTTTACTTTGAATAGGGCTCCCTATTCAAAGCAACCCAGTAGGCCCTATGCGAAAACACATTCTAATGCAACCCAAAGCTTGATGTTATATAAATGTCTGGCTGGCGATTAAGTTATGGAGGCCTGATCTAGGATGCAAATCTTCATCTGCTCCACTGACAGATGAAACCTGCCGTCAAGTAGCTCCCAAGGCTCCTGTCTCCAACAATGTGGAGTTGTGGATGTGAAAGAAAGGCAACGATTTAGGCATGCATCTAATCACAGATCTCATCTATGGGACCCAAGAGAGATATGTAATGAAGAGAACACATAGAGAACATAGAGAGAAAGAGAGAAAAAACAACAAGCGTTCCACAGCGACATGGAGTATGCAGCTGCTATTGAGTTTGACCTTAGAAGGTCCAGAGAACATGGTCTGGCCCGACGGAGGAGTTCTCCCATCGATGCTATAGCTGGTTCAACATTCCCATTCCCTGCTTCGGTCCTTTTATAGCTGTACACTGTGGAATTTTTCTGGGTTTCCCAAAACCACTGCTATGCTCAATTAATCTCTGTTCCACTGGTAAAATGGTGGGCAAGGGTGAAGTAATAATAATAAATAATAATATACATATAGTCCTCACTCGTTTGGGGTATTTTTGTCACTGTACATTTGCACATACAGTATGTGAAACGTGAAAGGGGAGCATTTAGGGGTTAAGACACAGAGGGCCAGAGGTCGAATCGAGGACCTTCTGATTCAGTGGTTCTCAAACTTGGGGTCGGGATCCCAAGTGGGGTCCCCAAATTATTTTGTGGGGTCCCCAGATGATTAGCTTAATGTCATTCTTTTTCTCACTGAATGGTTAACAAACCAACACAGAGTATAAGTGTATACAGGGTATCTGCACATTTATAAAGTGACAATTTAAGGACTTTCAAGACCGTTTTAATACCTAACTGGCCAAACTGTAAAATATTAGGTAAGCAAGAGGCGAACATTGTGAAAATAGACGATCTACATGCTCACAACGCCTCGCGTTGCGTTGTGAGCATGTAGATCTGCTATTTTCACAATATTTATCTGTGGAACCGAGTCACATTAAATGTAATACCTACAATTCCAAGTGCTTGTCAGGGTGGGGGTCCCCAGTTCATATATATTTTGGGGGTCAGGGCCTAAAAAAGTTTGAGAACCCCTGCCTAGTTTCTTCCCATTGAGCTATGGCCACCCTATAGTGGTGGTTCTCAAACTGGGGTCATTGCATGCTGGCTTGTGGTGGACATTTTTGTCAAAATTCCATTTTTGCCACAGACTTACAAAATGAGAGGACAATAATATTACCACAAACACATCAGGAGCTAGCCCTGAATGACCATAACAGGTCTGTAACTCAGAGTGTACAAATGAAACCAAATGGACCCCACTCTCAGAGTTAAAGGGGTCCTAGTGGACTCCTAATATGCCATAGCATCATAGTAAATCAGCGTCATACATATTCTGAAGGAAACCTGGAGACTTGACATTAAGTAATTGGGTCTTATGATTAAAATAAGAACATTATAAGGTTTGTAAAAAAGAAAATCAAGAACGTGTATGGACATACTGATGACCCCTGATCTGTAACTCTGATAGTGTACAAATGGAACCAAATGAGACCCGTAATTTGTACAATTTCTTAGAGTTAGGATATTTTATTGTAGATTGGGGTCCCAGAGATAGAAAATGGTAAACACAAACTAGGGTCCTTGGCCTCACACATATCAAACAGGGGGTCCATGAAATTAAAAGGTTTGAGAAATACTTCCCTATAGAACCAAGTAGAATATTTGATTGAAGAATTTATTAGAAGTTTGCAATAGAAAAAAGTACAGTTTCATGACAGTACAAATCACTGGTACAAGGTCAACTAAAAGGAGATCCTAGAAAGCCGAGGCTTATTTCCACAGGAACCACACTTTAAGTATCTCATATAACATTGAAAGACAGACGGATAGAACATAGTACTTTATCTAGGATAATATCAGTTTCAAAAGCATAACATCAAATACAAAGGCAGAAAAAAGAATAATAAAAAAGGGGGGGGGGGCATGGGGGCTTAGTCTATTTACAAGTCACAGGTAGCAGCTGTCTGAAGGTGACTTTTCATACCAATTTTGAAGGAGGCTAGGGATTTGCTCTCCTTTAGGGCTTGAGGAAGGGCATTCCACATGTTGATGGTGTAGCAGGAGAACGAGTTAGAGCCTTGTTTAGTGTTAAATCTACGTTGATGATGATTCGTGGAGCTGCCTCTGGTGTTGTGGTCGTGAACATCCTTGACCTTTAAGAAGTAGTTTGTCAGGTACATGGGAATCTTGGAGGTGTAGTGTATCTTGTACACCAGGCCCATTGCAAGATGCTGTACTCTGTCAGCTACTTTGAGCCATCCCACGCTTTCGTGGTGATGATCGGTAAGGTGGGTCAGAGGAGGGAGACCAAGCACAACCCTAATTAGTTTGTTTTGGGCTGTTTGAAGCTTTAACTTTAAGGCGGCTGGGGCGTCGCGATACCAGACAAGGACTCCGTAATCAATGAGGGGCCCAATAAGAGCTCCTCCTAGTGTCTTTCGGGATTTAGTATTGATCAGCGGGGCAACCCTTTGCAAGAAGCGAATTCGTTGGTTGACTTTATTGATTATTATATTATATGTGCCAACGCAGTGCCAAGTGAGGCCTAATTTATTCTTCCTTACGACGCTGTTGCTCCATGAACATGACACATGGCACCCACCAAGTGGTGCCATTAATGAATTAACCCCCAAGCACCCAAAACAAAAGGGAGAGGCACAGCTAAAGACTATCATTTTGTCCTGGAGCAGGAGCATTGGTGGAGAGTTTCACTCTGTCCCTCCTGGTTCCTGGGGAAGAGGAAGCTCTGATTAGAGCTGCACTGATCACTGTAATCAGGAGCTCGCCGTTAACACGACCTGGGTCATTAGAGGCATGCAATTCATTTCTTGACCCACAATTTCACCTCTCACTTAGCATGTGTTGAGTTTAGTGGCAGTGGTGTGTGTTTATGTGTGTGTGTGTGTGTGTGTGTGTGTGTGTGTGTGTGTGTGTGTGTGTGTGTGTGTGTGTGTGTGTGCGCGTGCGTGCGTGCGTGTGTGTTTATGTGTGTGTGTGTGCGCGTGTGTGCGTGCATGTGCATACGTGCGTGTGTATGCGTGTGTGAACGAGACTGACCGACAGAAAGGGCCTGTGGCATGAGTCTGTACTGGAGAGAGAAAAAGAAAGACAGAAGGTCATATAGAGGGAGAGAGAGACAGACAGAGATAGACAGATAAAAGTTAGGATAACAAAACCGAGAAGAGGAGCACTCTAAGCACAAACAAGCCTCCGTCAAAGCCCGACGCAAAAAAACAAAACAGGAAATGGCAAAATTGAGGCGAGGACACTGCCAACGGAGGAGCCTTCAGTCTGGCTCCAACTGAGCCACTCTGCATCATCATCATTACCACCCTGCAGCTTCAATTACAGGGCACGGGCCAGCAGCACACAGGAGGGATGCTTAGAGGAGGCATTATTTTGGAAAGCTTAGTCCTCGCCATACGAAAGTACAGTAACTGCTCATTCACCGTGTCTCCCTTATTGAGACACGGCTGCTGTAGTGCATGAGGGCCGGGGGTGTGGACGGGGGAACACCAGACATCCTGGGCTGGGTAATAATCAGAGCTGTGTGTGTACACTATTTCCTACGCAGCAGTAGGCTATAGATTCGCGGAGGTCCTGTGCGGAGACCTGGGGCGAACCTGCTCGTTATCCACTGTCACTGACGGCCTGCGCCTTGTAATTATGTCTGTGTTCAATGAAACGTTGCTGCGTCCATCTTCTGCTGCCTTCAAGTATAACACGCAACAGATCCCATATCAGAAATGCGTATAATTAGCGTTCTTTACCTCTTTTATGGGTTCAGATACCAATAGAGATGTTTTATAGGGAAGGGCTGAACGTCACTGGGTCAGGGTGCTGATATGAGTGTATGGGAACTTTGGGCTCCATGGCTGCTGACAGCTGAAACCTTGCTTGAAGTGGGGACATCATGTGGCCCTCGGCACTGCAGTGTTAGAATCTCAAAGAACACAGCCCTGCACTCTCCAATGGGTCCAAATAAGTCCTGCACTGGCACCATTTCATATTCCAGTGGTTCTCAACATTTTCAGGCCACAACCCCCAATATAATCACATTTTAGCTGGGGACCCCCCACCCTGACGAGCACTTGGAGTTAAGGAATTACATTTTGTATAACACAGTTCTATTGTGAAAATAACAGATACGCGAGGCGTTGTGAGCATGTAGATTGAAAACCACAATTTCTGCCTCTAATATTTGACAATTTGGCCAATGTTTAATTTGTCACTTTAGAGGTATTAAAAAGTCCTTAAATTGTCACTTAAGAAACGTGCATATATCCTCTATACTAGACTTATAAACTTTGTTGGTTTGTTTACTGTTGAGTGAGAAAACAATGTTGCACAACTCATTCTCAGCCATTTTACAATATGCTTGTGCGCCTATACTGCCAGGAATATTATTAATTTTCAAGTTATGGAGTACAGAAACCAAGCAGGCATAATTATGATTGTAGACTGTAGTACATCTAATATACCACTAGAGAGTGCCCAACGATTAGGTCTTCCAGGCTGGACCAGCCTGGACCATAATGGCCGCCGATGGGCGCCGCCATTGTTTTTAACGGAGAGCCGGTCCGGGCGAACGGGGGCGATCCTGCACGCCGTGCACCATCGTTTATGCTCCTGGGTGACCACTCTGTCGCCCCAACCACTTTTTTCCGAATGAAAATCCGTTTAAATATGGTAAAGTTTGATAAAGAAACGTTAGCTTTCAATGCTAAAAAAAGGCCTATGCTATGTTATGGGCAAACGATTTCCGGGTTACGTCATCGATGATGTCATTTCCAGCGCAAAATCACTCTTTGGACTGAAATGAACCTAGGATGGTCAGTTTTTGCTCTAAAAATGTCAAAAAAAATACCCAAAAAATCAGAAAATTATCAAAATGGCGACGTTTGGCGATCTGGCTGGCTCCGCCCTCTGTAAAATGGCGATCTATGGCGATTTGGCTGGGAATCAGTTAAAGGAGCTATAGTCAACTTTTTCTTGAAAAACGGATGCTAAAATAAAAATAATCTTTCGAAAATATTTTATAAAAAGATTAAGCTTCATATATGGGTTTCTATTCAAAAATGGCCACAAAAAGCGTAAACTAATGATAAAATAATCATTTTGGCCATTGTCAGACCGACACTTTGTTTACATTCTAGTCTATAGACTAGGATGTAAACAAAGTGTCGGCCCTACAATGAAAAAGTTGACTATAGCTCCTTTAAGTTAAAAATCTGGGGACCAACCAAAATAATTTGGGGACCCCGACCCACAGGTTGAGAACCACTGTCATATTCTTACAGCTCATCATTCTCAGCACTCTTTAATAAAGTGTGTCTTTCTCCTGAGAAAGACACAAATTCTGAAATGGCGTTAGTATTTGCAGGTGTTCTTGTTTGTTTTGAGCTTAAGAATAGTACTCAAATGATTAAGTGGGTGTCAGTACTGAAGGACTCAAGCACCTAATATACCCCAAAAAATCAAACCCAAGTTTGAAGTGAGCGGTGGTGTGTGTGTGTGTGTGTGTGTGTGTGTGTGTGTGTGTGTGTGTGTGTGTGTGTGTGTGTGTGTGTGTGTGTGTGTGTGTGTGTGTGTGTGTGTGTGCGTGCCACCACTGCTATTGCAGTTGATGCTCAGGGCAGGCTAGACTCAACAGCACCTCTCTGGTCACCCAGGGGTACTGAGGCTACACCAGAGGCTACATACAGACACACATACATACATACATACATACATACATACACGGATACACACACAGCCACGCTATGGAGACGGTGTGACCACCGCTCAAAAATGTATCATGTGACATATCTATGATATATGATTCAAAGCTGTCTCCTGATCAGAGCCCAATTGACTTTAAAACAACTGCTAGATGGCTAGACTGTAGAGCCACGCCATAAAAATTATATCAAGCACTTTTACAGTTATATAGGCACTTTAATTTTACAACTTGTCCTAACTTTATAATCTCAGTCTCTGTGCAATTAATCATTTATACCCAACATATCTTCATTACGAGTCAAGCTCTAAACCTCAAAGGTCATCCATATATGGAAGCATGACCGTCCACCGTTCCGTATTACAATGTTCAATAACATGGCTTGAAGGAGCAGCGATCTTTTGTGATGCCAGTGATAATGACAGACATGGCCTCCCCCTCTTTCCCTCCCTCTGTCTACCACTCATCATGGCCACACACCATCAGACAGCGCCTGATACACACCATATGTACAAGATTAGAGGCCCGATGAACAGTACACAATAAAATCCTCCGTGTTAATTTGCAGACCTGTAAGGGTCCATTTGGTTCCATTCATACAAGCTCAGTTAAATTAACCCTGAGGATTTTACTGTGCAGAGATCAGGATGACAGGATGGCTGTAAGTAAATCACTGTCTGTGACAGTTATCACTGTGACTGTGACAAGGCCCCATTTTGCCAAGGCTATAACGTCCTGAAAAACATCCTAATCCCAACCTCAACCCCGCATAAACATACACAGCCACTGTCAACTAGTGAATAATACTACCTAAGACTTGTTTGTACAGTTTGTCTGTCCAAACACAGAGCATGACATAATCTCTAAAATGGAACACATGACCAATGTGAGTAAGATGTTAATTGTGTGGCTACCCTCTCCGCAAACCCTCTCTTCCCACACGAGCGTGCGACGCAAGTTCAACGTGAATACCTTCAGATTCCTGTGACACGGCAAAGCCCTCTCATGTGATAGTGAGAGATCATACAGTAGATCAGGGGTGGGCAACTTTGATGATAGAGAGGGCCACTACATTTTCACACTCACTCCAGAGGGCAACAAAGCATATACATAGCAAAAATAGCCGATCTACAAGCTCAAAACGCGTCGCAGGGCGACGCGTTTTGAGCTTGTAGATCTGCTATTTGTGCAATTTTTGAATTGGAATCCCGAAAAGTAACTTTCTTTTCTTCTTTTGTTTTAAAATTTCAAATGCATTTATATGTTCTTATGTTAACTTTATGAACTTTAATGAATACAAATACATTGGACATAAAAAAATACAATAACATTTTAATACTAGTAATTTAGCTACTAATATAGACTGAAGTAATTAAAGACGGTAATTCTTTCCATGTTTGGAATTGTAACAGCTGAAATCAATAACATATCAGTACTCCAATATTAACCTGATTTTTGACATTGCACTATTGGGTTGTGTTGGTAGTTTCTGAGTATTTAGCTTTGTTTAACAATGACAGTGAGATACTTGTTTGCACTAACTAGCATTGACTGCTATGGTCTCTTTTGTAAGACACTTTATGTATGTATATATACTTATATATTATTCGCCCCCTCTATTGATGCACCTTCTCTTTATTGGTACTGTACTGCTCTTGTTTTTTAGTTTTTTTCCCCTCTTATCTATCTTTTTTCTTATGTCTCTGTAACTTTGTAAATAACTGTATACTGATGTGCTACAACTGGACAACTGAATTTCCCCCTTGGGATAATAAAGGTATCTATCTATCTATCTATCTAACCTGCGGGCCGCATAAAGTGAAGGCGGGGGCCGCATGTGGCCCCCGGGCCGCCAGTTACCCATGTATGCAGTAGATGGTCTGAACCCGGGGGGGGCTTCACCCACTCTGCCAGCAAAGCGGCACCGATGATGCAGCACTCTGTGGCATTAATTCAGAAGACCTACCATTTATTTATCCAATGGCTAGAGCTCATGAGCAACACATTTTTCAGTCTTATTAAATTCCCCACAAGGAGCTCTGACTGGAACAGCATATCAAGCTCATTAAACATCTGGAGCTCGTTATGGTTGGGGGTTGGGGGGGGTACAAATGGCTGGACTTCATGATACATTTTAATTTATGATGGCCTGAATGCACCCTCTCATACAGTATACACGGACTGCACCGTATTTCAATTAGAGCTGACTGATGCCAGGTTTTTGGGTCTGATGGCCATCCTGATTTGGAGAGTACTAATAAAGTAGATACAGATGTTTTGACCTATATTACAAATAAACACCAATAGCATTTTGAAAGATGGAAAATAAATACAAGCCGAGCTTTCGTTTATTTAAACACCCTATTCAAATTATCTCATAAATAGACGATTTACAAGCTCACAGTGCATTATGTTGGATATGTTATGAGCTTGCAGATCTATTAAAAATAAAGAGTAAAAATAAAATAAAGCCTGCTTAAAGTGATATGCCCAAAATATTTACTCCCGGTTGAAAGTGGCCAAACAAGTCAAATAATGGCCAATAAATGGGCCAGACTGATATACTGTATCGTTCAGGATCTAATTACAATGAACAGGAGGGTCGTTAAGGATTAAGCAAACAAGCAGGGCGAACACAGTGCGCTAATCACTGGCATTGGATTATAAAAGCTATGTTAAAGTGTTAGAAGGGCTAAATGAGAGGGGCAGCTCATCTGTCAAGCTCAGAGGTGATTCTGAGGTGCTTAATTTTAAAAGTAACCTAACGGTTAACGAGACCCACAGTATCTCAGCTGCAGTAATTAGAGGTGTTCTATATTAAACAAGTTGACAGCGCCCACCTGGTCTTTCTGACTCTCTGGTTTCACACAGAGGTACAGTAACTCCGTGCAGTCGTAGGGCTGAAGTATAATTAAATATTTTAACGATGTAGCCTCGTTCGAATTTCATCTACTGGCTGGAGCATAAATAAATCTCAAATATCAGCAGGATAGACATTTATGGTGCCGAGCTGTAGAAGAATCCTGCTTCTGAGTGTTACCTGCGGTGGCGATTTTACCAGCTTAACAATTATGATTTATGACAAACAAACGGAGCCATAGTAACCATTATCCCAACGCCTGGGTGTTGTCCTCTGTAAAAGTGGAGGAATATAATGCTGACGTGTCATGTTTTCACTGCCGTGAATGCACCATGGGCCAGTTATCCACACATAGTTCCCCCCGACAACAACTTATGGAATGCTGACATACCATTCAACCACCTTCGTAAACAGCCCCTAAACTGCACAGCCAAATAGGCACATCTCTCCTGGCCAACATTCCCCCCATAAAGCTAACAGGGTTGAGTGTCCCCACGAGTGCGCCCGGGGGCCTGGAAGGCGAGGGGAATCAGAAGCGGCCCAGTTTGCTTTTCCACTTCAGGGGAAAGAAAAACATACGTGCCGATCAATCGGCGGGGATGAGGAGAGGCATGCTGCCCAGCCAGGGGCCACAATGAACCCCCGGGCTTAACGGCCGGTCGTCCACGTGAAAGGGCCTTGCTCTGTCCACTCACAGACCTCTCTGTGAAGAGAAGAGACGCCCCCGCACACAAACACACACACACACACACACACACACACACACACACACACACACACACACACACACACACACAAACACACACGCACACACACCATCCCCTGCACTGCCTGGACTTGCCCTCGTCAGACAGCGTGCCATCGGTGTGCCAAGCCAAACAACAGCAGCCCCGCTCATGTCGGTCCTGAAATAGCACATCACTTCCAACCATCATCTTCTCAGTCGATCCGTTTGTGTGCAAAGCTTCGAGTGGAGACAACATGAGGAGGTTGAATAATAACACCCATTGATCTGGGAGATAAAGACCAGACATACTCGCAGAATGTGCAAAATGAAATGTAAAAGTTTTACCAAGTACCAAAAACAAAACAATTTTTCTATTTCTTGAATGCCAGGCCTCCATTTTTTTGTTCCACAGTTATGACCGCAGCTTTGCACTCCAGGCGACCACAACCTCCAAAATAGACCAGGATGAAACCAGTGGCTGGCGCGCAGGCTGGCCTGCTGTGAGCTAGCCAGCCAATAGGGAGGTGTGGTTTAGATGGATGGCTGGATCTGGATGGATGGATGGATGGATGGATGGATGGATGGATGGATGGATGGGCAGAAGATGGATGGAGGCTTAGATGGGCTTTTATGTAGTTGCCCTGCCTTCTAGATCAGGGGTTTTCAAAGTGGGTGACGGGGCACCCTGGGATGCCACGACGGCAGTCCAGGGGTGCCGCGAGATCATTTGGTAATATTTGGAATTTATTTTAACACTTTATTTGG
The DNA here is from genome assembly GCF_963921795.1 of Nannobrachium achirus. Lineage (NCBI taxonomy): Eukaryota > Metazoa > Chordata > Actinopteri > Myctophiformes > Myctophidae > Nannobrachium > Nannobrachium achirus. Next base: position 27,200,355 of record NC_137832.1, on the reverse strand, counting down.
CATCATTTTAAACTTGAAGTACAGAGTTATTTTCAGTACGTTTTGACCAAAATGGTAATTATCTCAATGTTTTCCTCGCGACATAATCCCTAAAATATGCCACGAATATAAGGTACTGGGACTGAAAATTCTGAATTTCATGTAGGTAATATTATAATATAATGTAGGGGTGCCTCGGATGAAAAAATATATTTATAGGGGTGCCCTGAGCCTAAAAAGTTTGGGAACCCCTGTTCTAGATAAATGAATTACACACGGATACAGACGTCAGAGCTACATGTCATGCAGCCATGGTGTCCCCACCCAGTTCTGGCAGAGTGTGGAGCACTAGTCTGTTCTATATGGGCCCCACATTGACTGTCACCCTGCAATGGCCAGCCATCCTACCGTAGGAGGGCTATTTATACAGCAACCACGCTGTCCTCCGACACAGGATGAGGCAGCCCACCAAGGCAACCCTCAAGAACCTCAAAGTACAGCAACTAGAAACCCAGACTGCGAGCCTGGTCCTAATGGCCTGGTGATGGGCTGTGTCTCGTGAAAAGCAGTTTGGTTTTGGCCCTGCTTGTCCCCCAACAGGGATTCTGTTGTGGTCACTTCCTGATGTTATAAACAGATGCTCTGCTCTGCAGTGAATCCTGAAGGTGGGCCTTCCAGCTCAGCTACAGACCAAGAACAGGCTTCCAGGAATCTCTAGATGGCCCTGTTTTTTGTTGTTGTGGTGTCGACTCGAGCCAGAAGATACACTGTGCTAACCCATAAACACAGCTAGTCATGTCATGCCATCATAATATGAGACTATAGAGGACAATGTTGAACCTGATAAAATCGCAAGGACTTTAGTCTATTAAGTAAGCAATTTACCCCGAGTGAGAGGACATTATGCTCTGATAATGTCCTGTGTTAGGGTGTTATCGGACGAGGCGAAGCCGAGTCCGATAACACCCTAACACAGGACATTATCAGAGCATAATGTCCGACCCCGAGTGGTAAATAGCTTTTCTACCACTTTTTCCCTTATACATGAAAGAAAACACATAGTTGTAACTTGCAAGGATCTTAAGTTACAATCATTATTGCCTATAAAACTTCCGCGAGACAGCAGATAGTTCCACCAACAACATCTTCTACTCACCAACAGATGGCGCCAACTCCATACTAATCCATGCGTCTAGCTTACAGCTAAGCTAACGTCAGTTAGAAGTACCGTTCCGGCCGTAAATAGAGGCTGTTCGCTTCCAGAAAGGCATAGGTTCAGAGAAAAGGGGCTTTAAAGTTGGCGGATTGCATTGGATCCAAATAAATCGGCGACTATAGCATGCACGTTAGTGAACATAGGACCGTTGCCACGGTCATTTGTTGGTTGGGGGAAAGGTGTTCCGACTACCTCCTGAAGTCCCCGGATGTACACTGAGGCTCATTGATCTCGGACAAGTCCTCACACACAACTTTGCGGCAGTAGTTCTCTCATAACCTCCGGAATTTAGCCAATCAGAATCCAGTATTTGAACACGTGACTCGAAAAAGTGGTAGAAATGGAAACGATTTGTTGTCTGTTATATGTACACATTAACATGCAAAGGTTTGAATGAATCACTGACTCCCGAAGCATGTTAATCCACATGGACAGATAAGGTCATGGTCAAGACTTTATTGTCCCAAAGGGACATTTGACATCAGAAGATCAGTATTCACTGAAGTGCATTTCTATCAGGACAAATCACAAATTGATAGGCTTTTATGGCTCACTGCTGCATGTGCATAGACTAGACTTTGGACAGGGGTAAAATAATCCCCAAGGGTATTGTAAATAAAAGCAGAGCTAAACAGGTGGAGCTGGGGGGAAGAACTGCAGCGGGAGATCGGCCTTGATGCTAGAGTAGTGAAGTTGAGTACGCTACTGTACAGTATATCAATGGTTGACTTTGAATTGTGTGAATGATAGTTAGTTTTCTTAGTCGTCTTGTAAAATCACACTACTGAGTGATCCTACAAACTATAAAAATATAGTTTATAGTCCACCGTATAAAGTACTACAAATTACAAGTCATGCAATGTGCTTCCTCTTTTGTTAACAGCACACTACAGTACTTCACTTGTTAATCTTTAACAGAACGAAATATATTTTCCAGTACAATTAATCTCTGTAGTCACTATGCATACGCTGTTGTTCATAGTTTTGGACTTCTGGGTTTGCCACAAAGAGGCATTGCTGTGTTAGATCAGCCTTGGGGCACAGCGGAGGGGCGTGATGGCTTAAGTACAGTTTGGGAATGGCAGAGGGCCTCCCTAGTGTCCACTCTCAACTCACCCATCCCCCTGACTCCCACCCTGTCTCCTCCAGCTTCCATCACACAACAAAACAGCCTTGTGGTCCTGAAGGAAAAGCAACAGCAAGCCTTCCCTGCCATCACAGCCACTATTGTACAGGGCATTTTCTCAGGACACCCAACACCCTGGGCAAATGGGGGATCCTGTTGCGCATCCCTCTCTCCTCACTCAGGGAGCCAAAACAGGGGTGGAAAAGCCCTTTGCGATGCCTTTCAGAGACGCAGATCACCTGATACAGCAGCACTCTGCACCTCTCAGGCAGGACAGAGGGCCTTGTCAGGGAGGCCCTCAGCCTGCACATCTCACTGGGGCTACTGTGTTGCTGCCCGGCCAGCCAGCACAGCAGCACAGCACACAGTTGTGACGTGTCCACGGCTCGACACCGTTTCCCCACTGAACCTCTCGCAAAGGCCTCCACTCGCTAATCCAACCACCACGGCAGGAGCAGGGACGTGCTGGCCATTGGGAAAAGCGGGACAACTCCCGAACGGCCGGTTCATTCCCGGCCGGTTCAGGCCGGCCATTAGGAAAAAAATAAAAATAAAATGTCTGCCTTCGTTTCATTTTGGGGTTCTGGGCGGCCAACAAAGTAAATCGTCACTGTCGGGCAGAAACCTCGTCTCAACATACAAGGCCATTGCACAAAAGTAGTGAAAACAGCAGATCTACAAGCACACAACGCCTCGCAACTGTTTTCACTAGTTTAAATCATTTTTTAAATGATAAATACAAAACAAACGGTTTTGGACATACAAGGTTTCCACCTGACAACGATGAAATATAATTCATGTAATTGGCCCACTGGCTTGTCACTTGTCATGATCTGAAATGGCAAATTTTTGAGTAGCAGCAGCGCTATAGAGAGATCTCTCTCTATATCGTGCAATGAGGGCCTCTCAAACTCTTTTTCCCAGGCTGAATCAGGGGCCCAGCACGTCCCTGGGCAGGAGGCTCGTCATGACTAATGTTTGTCGTTCAATTTTTTAACAAGGGAGGTGGCCTGCAGAAGATGCAGCTCAGGCCAAAACTTCACTCCCATCCACAATAGGTTGTTGGGACACTGTTGAAGAGTGAGGCCGACGGCCTGTAGAGAACAGAGGGAGCCCTCCAAAACAAGCCCTAGTGGTGAAAGGAAAACACATAGCGGATGCTGTGGTCTGCAGGCGGTTTAATCCATCTGTGTGCGAGTGTCCAAGTAACACTGCTTCGACATTTCAGACAGCATTCCTCCTCAAAAAGAAACAGATTAGTGGATATTTATTCCAAGCCACTGAACGAACGGCCCAAAAAGAGAAAAGCTAAGTCAAGTTGATGTTGGAGTGGAGGGGAAGAAGGAAGGAATGCAACATCTCCCAGAGGATATGGATTCCAACACTGCCGACGACAAAATGAGGTTAAAGAGTCAAATGCTATTTAAAATGAAAAGCAGGAAAACAGAAGACCCCCGAACCCACCCACCCTCCCACCCACCCACACACACACACACACACACACACACACACACACACACCCCGGAGTGCTAAGCAAAGGTTCATGGCCCTTTGGCCGACCTGCCTCCCTAAGTACCACAAACATGTAAGGCCAGGCCAGACATCCAAGGAGCACGCTAGACAGTCATGGTGCACTCCCACAGGCGTTCTGATAAGGCGCTCAGCCAAAAAGATAGATCCCTAATAGGCTCCACTCTACTGTCAGCCCGGGGCGCTAGGCTCAGCTGGGATGTAAGCACTTGAAAAAGCATCCCGCTGAACATCTCATAACCCTCTCATGTCATACTGAATGATCCGTCTACATTGCCGCCTGGTCAGGAAGCTGATTCACATCCATCTGTGCAACCCCCCCCCAGCCCCCAAACCCCCCAGCCCCAACCCCCAACCTTAAAAACAGCCTTGGAAGGAGACAACATGTCAAGCACAATTAAATCACATCCAACTGTTATTAGCCTTTAAATCACAGACATTATAAAAGGAGGAATCTTTGACTGTATATGAATGAATGCACGTCGCCAGAAGCAGATTTATCTGTGTCGAAACTGATTCGATCGCTTTCGTGCAGTGCAAAACAAAGAATACTAAGAGATCAGCCAAAAGTGTTAGGGCAAAGTAATAATGGTGACCTTGACACTGGATCCTTTGGCAATGGACCCAGTCAAGTCATAGGCTGGTCTGTCTGTTCCACTCATTGTGCAAGAGGTGCAAATTAGGCTGATGCAAGCTGCAGTTCTAAGCGGTCCAGTTTGCAATTCTGGCTCTGAATTCCAATGTCGTGTAAACAACAAAAACAAAGCAGTTCCCACACAGCCAATTAAAAGATGTTTCAAAATCTCTCTTAAAAGACAGCAAGCAGCCCCTTAGATGGAAAACGTCAATGTTTTTAAGTTCAAGCCCATGGTCAAAGGGGGCATATTTATCTAACTTCATGAAACGTCCTACAGTAGTGATAAAATATGATTGGAATTCCTTGAGCCATTAAAAGGTCCTGTATGTTTTTTCCTGTCCCGTCGTCATGTCCCATGTTGTGCCTTCAGTGGGCCGGGTGCTTGAGACCAAGCGTTGAGGCATAGCTGAAATATCTCATGATGAACTTTCCCACAACATTCTCTCCCGCTATAAGTCCCTGAAGTCTTTCCAGACGCCTTGTCCCCTCTTCCTCAGTCTAGTTCCAATAAGCAGTAAATAAGCAGAGCATCAATCTACAGATAACCCAAGTCCATATTTTAACAATTTTAGAAAGACAGAGGGAAGTGGTACAAATGTAAACAAATGGGTTTCCCCACCAAAAATAAAGAATAGCAATGGAGATGTTTTCATTCTCTAGCCTTGGTGATTGACTAAGACTTATATTTTGATGTATGGTGGGTAAGACATTTCCAAATAACATCTGGAAATCTACAGTTCATCTACAATTCAAACTCTCTAAGGCGCCGATGCCCTAGTGGTTAAGGCGCGTACCACATGCTCTGCTGCAGTCGTACAGCAAGTCCCTGGTTCGATTCCAGAGCCAGGCTTACCATTGCTGCGTGCCACCCCCTGCCTCTCTCCCCTGTTCCCTGTCAAACTCCACTGTACTAATCGAATTAAAAGAAGAAGAAAAAAGAACAAAACATATCAAAAAAGCAAAACAATTAACAAAGAATGTATGTGATTGTGAATATAACTAATTTATACGTTGAAAACAATCCCAGATTGGGTCTTTATACTTTAATGAGTCATTCTCCATGCAGACCAGTAAAAGGTTAAGGCCATTGTTTCATTGAAAGCTAATGGTTTTCATCTTTGCAGTAGTCTCAGAGCTAATCACTGCCAGAATGTTGTTCAACAGAATGTCACATTGACCTTTCAGTTTATACACCCCTTGCCATGCCAGCATCCTCCCTTTCTTCTAGCCTCAAAATATTGTCAACAACAAATATGAACTAAATCATTACAATGGGAATACCAAAGTCAAAAAATAGTATTCCTGCAGACGAGGATACCAGTGTTATCCGGCAACATGAATAGTCCTCTCCCACAGCCAGTACTAAGAGGACTGAAGCTCTAATTAGAGATGTCATATTGATGTATGGCCAGGAATTGCAGCTCCATAGACAATGAATGGGAGAATGAATTTGCGGGCACATATGACATTTGTGTGAAATTCTACATCCAAACGATGTTTACATAATGGCAGCACTGCCTACCATCCCAAACCAGTAACTGTACCATAATTCAGAAAAAAATACGTCTCCTGATTACTCACAGTCAAATCAAGGCTTTTCCATGAAGGTCTGAGAACCAAACATTATAATTTTCTTCTATAATTAATGTTTTCATTGAAAGTACACACAGTTTGCGGGATTCTCTTCATTTGTTACGGATCATACCGTATGAGACACACGTCATCATTTTAAGGGACAGGACAGTAACATAAATAATGCCAATGTCATAAAACTCAAAATCTGCAGTATTGTGAGATCAACACCCATTATACAATCTGGTCCAAATGGCTTCAACAACATGTGAAATTATGAGAAAATAAACAAAAGGAGACAGACCTGTGACAGCGGTCTGGATAGCCTGTGACTCCTTTCCTCTGGAGACCAAGGACGCAGCTGGATGCTATGAAAAAGAAGGAAACATGAGTCAATCAACTGTGTGTACGATAGCCGATTCAGAGCAATCGCTGTGGTTTCAATTAAATTACAGTAGTCTTTACTATGATTATTGATATAAATGTATCTGTTATGATACAACAAAGATACAGCACAATATTCAATGCCATTTTTTACACATGATGGCATAATGCCGATGTACAACATTTTAAAAACGTTCAACCGGACAAAAACTGCAGATCTACAAGTTCACAGCACGCTGCGATGCGACGTGTTCTGGGCATGTAGATCTGCTGTTGCTGCTCTACTTGTGTGCGACACTGTCGTTCCATGGAGTATAAAGTAGGGCTGTGTAGGTAACCCATTAAAACATCTGTTATTTTAGATTTTAGCATTAGCTATTAATATATATATATTCTTTTAGATTTTAGAAAAATCTTGAAAGTGCGAGAACTACTGATACAGAATCGGCCTCAGATCTTATTTGCAGACCATTTCCAGTCTGCATAGAGTGGATTTGGGGCTTGAACTGTGACCTACAGTACAAAATGACCCATGAGATTTCCAAAAGGGCATACAGAGTGAAAGAGTGGTGAACGTTCCACATTCTGGCCTTTTGTTGGTGTGAATGAAAACAGTGGAATGTGATATCCTGTGCATATCCTTTGTTACTACAGCACAATCCCATGGCTCCACTTTCTGTCTGTCGCTCTCGTACCTATTCACTCTGGGTCTGTTTTGGAGTCAAACAGGGGTGTCGCACCAAATTCTGGGCCCTGGGTACAAGGATTCACTGCGGGCCCCCCATGAATGTTCTTCATAGGGGGAGGGGGTTTAACCCATTAAGACTGCATGGGAACGCATTATTTTGTGCTTCAACTATTGAAAATAGCAGATATACACGCTGCAAGCTTGTAGATCTGCTATTTTTGAGTCTTTGCTTCTAAGTTTTTTTTTTTTTTTAAACCTACGTTTCTATGTCAGTGGTGCTCAAATCTTTTCATGTCAAGGACCCCCAAAATGATATGTATTTGGCCACGGACCCCCATCTCAAAATAGTTAGTTCCAGGGACCCCCCAGAAGCAAAATTTGTGTTACAAATGTTCGCTTAAAAATACATATTCAAAGATTTGCACACATTTTCATGACTGTTCAAAAATAGCAGATCTACAAGCTTGTATATCTGCTATTTTTCAATAGAAGTATAACATAATGTAGGCCCCTCCACCTTGGGCCCTAGTAACTCAGTCCCAATTCCCCCCCCCCCCCCCCCCTTCTGACGCCCCTGCTCATACCTATTCACGCTGGGCCTGTTTTGGAGTCAAAGGAGCACTTATTGTAACATGCGGTCCACCCGGTGCCTGTCTAAACAGTACAGTCATGTTTCTAAATGGGATCCAATGGTCTCTATATAATATCAGTGACAAAACACTGGTCAGACGAATTACGATGGCGCCATAATAGGAGGAAATAACACACATGAGTTCCAGGTGAAGACGTTACTTACAGACCCGGAAACATTACAGTACATTTATACCCAATTGATTGACTTACAAAGATAAATGGTAAATGGTGCATTTATATATTGTGCCATTATCCAAGGCACTTTACTGTTACATAGATTGTGCATTGCATTCACCCATTCACACACACATTCATACACCAATGGTGGAGGAAACCATGCAATGCACCAACCTGCTCACCCGGAGCAATTGGGGGTTCAGAGTCTTGCTCAAGGACTCTTCGACACTAACTCTGGGGGAGTCCGGGATCGAACTGGGAACCCTTCAGGAACCCTCCCGTGTTCTTTTTTTTTTTTTTTTTTTTAAGATTTGTTTTTGGGCTTTTATGTCTTTATTGATAGGACAGTAGACTGACAGGAAATGGGGGGAGAGATGGGGAGTGACACACAGCAAAGGTCGTCCGGATCGGGAATTGAACCAGCGACGCCGGCAGGCATCCATGCCTATTTGGCAATGCCTAAGTGGTATGCGCCAGACCAGTAGGCCAGTGGGCGCCCCAACCCTCCTGTGTTCTAAGATGGCAACGCTACCCCTGAGCCACTGCCGCCCTGATAATAATGACGTAATGATAATTACGTATATAGCTAAGTTTGGTGCCTTGCCGGTCAACTATGCACACATCTGTGTTGACCTTGTCTGTGTATTGAGGGCAAAGTATAACCATTAATGATAATTTATTGAACTAAAAATATATTCATCACCCTCACCACCCCCGTAACAAGTACATGCGTCAAAACATCAAGGCACACATGAAACCAAATATATGACTGTCATTAATCTCTTAACTTTCAACAATGAATGCCCCTGGGCCTTATCTAAAATCTGAAAAATTGCATTCATGTCTGCCTCTAAGCAAAAAACATTCTACTTCCAAGTCAAACGATAACATGTAGCACACTACTGTAGTTTAATAACATCAGATAAGTAATGGCACTGTAACAGCCAGGTATTGTGAACCCGCCCCCACCAGTTATAAAAACTCATACATAATGTCCCCATATCTCTTTGGCCATCATCGGTGACGCGTCAACCAACACAGGCCACCACTGTCCACGGCACTACTTTTTGAGCACTATAGTAACCGTCTGTCGGTGCCGTCTGTTTTTCCCACCTTTCAAACGACTGATCTCCCGACTTCATTCGACTGCCAGTCTGTAGTAGTCAGTAGTAGTAGTCTGATGCGGAGACGCCTTAAGATAGCAATGCGCCCTGATAGCGCCAGACCGCTCCTCATTTCAAGATGTGTGCTAAATAAGCGCAAGATTGGTATTTAGATAACGTTTGGAAGACAGCAATGGCAAGAGGCGCTGCCCGTTTGCACCGCCTTGCGCCAGTTTTCTTTCTTTTTCTTAATCATTTGTTTCACCGTGCAAATGAACAAAACAGAACAAAAGCAGTAAGTACCCTTTGTTGCTGGTTGGTGACAGCATCTCTACTTTGCCATCAGGGCTGGGTGGGGGCTCTGGGGAGTAGGGCCCAGGAGAGAGGGAGGCAGGGCTGCAGATGGTGTATTCTCTGTAGTTCTGGTTCTCATCTCGACTAACCAGCACCGCCTCCTGCATGACAAGACAGTTCAGTTTAGTTTAGTTTAATTCACTTTAGTTCAGACTCAGAGTTAAGCTTAACTGGCATAAAGCCATTTGCACACAGGACAGTTGTGTTTTTTTTCATTTGCTGCATGAGCCTTGGATTTGGTGTGCAATGCTGTAAGGAATCGGCGCTGCGGATCCCAAAAGGAGTCATAAAAGGAGTGATGAGTTTTTTACCGCATGCGACAAGACGCACAAATCTAACTGGGTTCAATCGAGAAAAAAATGCACGACCGCAGCCACTCGTCGCACGGCTAATTCGGATCCGGTGTGCATGAGGTCGTAGAGAATCATTGTTTTCTTGAAAAAATTAAATTGTCCGTTTTATCCGTGCGGATAAACGCGCCTGTGTGCAAAGGGCTTAAGTAGAGTAATATTGAGTGTTGTCAAAGACTGGGAAACAGGAAATAATATGGTACTAAATATGTGAATACAGTACAGAATGGATGCATTCAGTAGAGTATTGTATATACATATCTACGCCATACTGTATATGATTGCAGGCAATGTTATCTATAAAAACACATATACAGTACATACATATGTGTGTATGCGTGGAACGTGTCTACAAACACTCATTGTAGATACAGGCAGACAAAAGGTTTGAACTGTCATAACTTGTTTTGCTAACATGATAATGAGTCATGTTGAGTCAAGGTTGACAAGGAATATCACTTCAAAACATTAGCCATTATTTAGGTTGCTGCCTTCAGGAAGGAGTTCCAGCATACAGTAAGGTCAGACTGAAGAGGTCCTTTGTCCATCAGTCCACTTTGAGGCTTAACCAGGAGTTTGGCCAGGGGTAGGCTGAGCGGTGGACATTGCTCTGTCTTTATGTATGCAATTTTGTTTTCGTTCTCTGTGTTACTGTACATCAAATGTGGGGAAAATCCCAGTTGTCTGGTGTCCCAGTTGGGCGAACGGCGACGGCGAAGTGGACTAACAGGGGCAAATGTACGAACGGGCTCTCCTACCGTACTGATGAGCAATACAATGGTTATATGTCACAGTTATTGTCCACGACATTGCAAGCGGCGCGAAGGCCAGCAGACCTTGGTCCTGCTCTTCGCGCCCGAGCGCCGCAGGCGCGAGTGCCCGCGAAGAGCGGCCGCCGGCCGCGCGAGTTGCGAAGCCGTGGTGAATGCAATCGTTATATTTATGCCCAGGCCGTAAGGCCTGGGCAAGCGCACGATAAACGCATGAATGGGATGAAGATCGCTTGCTTTACAGTCTGTTGGAAAGGCTCCCCCACCGCCCAACTGGGACACCGGACAACTGGGACACCGGACAACTGGGACTAGCCCCAAATGTGTGCATATGTGTTGCATACATGGCTGCTGGGTCGCAAGACACATTTCAGTGTGAGCTGACAATAAAGTATTATCGTATCGTATCATAATGAATCAGATGCATGCAGAGTAGACCTTGACAAACTATTTCAAAGGTCAAATGGTTATGAGGAACAGTCATGTCTATAAGTGACATAAGAGAAACCAGGCCCACAGAATCGTTATTCAATACCACCACGTAGCTTGATGACAGTCTGAGTCACACACATTAGCTTTAAGGCTTGTATTCTTGATGTGCTACCAATGGGACTCCACTTTGGTCCTACAGTACATCCCAATAAAACACAGGAACCAGCGCTGACATATAACATTCTCTTGGATCTTGTTAATCCTTCATAAGCAGACAGGTCTCTTCATATAAAGAAATAATGAGAGAAAGGAGAAGCAGACACTTGAATCTGTTTGCCTCCAAGGCATAAACCAATTACAGACCCCCATTAGGACAGGGACACAAAGATGTAGTCGTTTAACAACAGTGATGGTAGGAAACACCGTTCTGGGCATACTAGTGTACGGAAGAATGTCTCTCCATTATCCAAATGGTTGCCAATAAAACAAACTAAATTAAACACACAAGAAGCCAGTGTTCACAGAGTACATCAGCACAGATGTGTGTTCAGAACCCGCACTGACCTGGAAGCGTCCGGTGAGCTGCTCTGCTGTGCTGATTCCATTGGTCTGTCCAGGACTGGGAGGCTCGGGTCTGAAGGGATCGAAATACAACAGGGCTCAATTCAATGCAAACACTGATACATCTCAGCTTCATTCCCATGTGTGGGGTGAAGCCGGAATCTTTTAGGCAGTGGTGGATAAAGTACAAACATTTTGCACTTAAGTAAAAGTATCAATACTGCAATGTAGACATACTCAGTTCTCTGTTACAAGTAAAAGTCCAGAATTAAAAATGTACTTGAGTAAAAGTACAAAAGTGTTGGTGTCAAAATGTACTTAAAGTACCAAAAGTAAAAGTAAAACGGTTTGAAAATAGCAGATCTACAAGCTCACAATGCGTCGCATTGCGGCGCGTTGTGAGCTTGTGGATCAGCTATTTTCAAATAGCATAGGTATAACATAGGGCTGAAGTGGTTTATGTACTGTAGGTTTTATAATATTATAATTTATATCTATAAAGTAACTAGTAACTAAAGTTTTCAAATAAATGTAGTGGAGTAAAAGTATAATATTTGGATCCGGGATGTAGTGGAATAGAAGTAAAGATATTGGAGTTTGGAAATACTCAAGTAAATCACAAAATGTAATTGTAATTTAATTTCACAATCTAAATTGTACTTAAGTACAGTACTTAAGTAAACGTACTTAGTTACTTTACACCACTGCTCAATTAAATGCAAACACTGATACATCTCAGCTTCATTCCCATGTGGGGGGTGAAGCCGGAATCTTTCAGGTCTGCACAATGTCAAAAACATAAGACCCAAAGTCAACTCAGGAAGCAGATATTATCACATACTGCATGCACGTTTATAACAATATTCATTAACTTGTCATGGCTAATGTACCGATTTTGTGGAGCCACGTCGAAATGGAAATAAATCAGACTATATCTTGTGTGAGTATCGTAGAGCTGAGTGTTGCGATGAATGCTAAGTAAGGATCATTTCTCAAGCGCAGGCAGGAGGGAAAAACATGTCCAAGTTTCCCCCTCAGCTAATGTGCTGGGGAGCATAACCACAAGTACGTTGCTTGGATTCTACTGCACACAACAGGTACAGCAAAATCCTAAAATGAAAAGCCCTTCATCCAAGAACTATTCCCACCTACGGCTCTTCCATGTTTCCACCCAGGGCCTTTTTCCTTTTTCACTGTGCTTTCTTAAATAAAAAAGCATATTCCGTAAGCAACTCCATCACTGAATTTGGAGGGGGAAAATGTGGGCAGTGTAGGAGGCCAACATAAACAAATCCAGTGCCCCCCTGTACTGGCTGCGGGGCCAGATTGTGCCTGGCTCTTGGTTGAGTCTGGGGTAATGGAAGGCACACAGGAAGGCCCTGGATGCCTGCGGTAAATCGCCCAGAAACACCTCTAGTGGCTCTGGGCCCTCATACTGTACACTGCAGTGGTTACCAAACTGGGGGTAGGGATGGGATGATATGATATGTAAATGTCATATCACGATTATTGTGACCAAAGAAATGGATTTTTATTATCGCGATAATATTGTAAATCGCGATAATAAGAATCCATTATCCTAGGGCAGAACATTTGCCAAAAAATAGCAGATCTACAAGCTCACAATGCGTTGCGTTACGATGCGTTGTGAGCTAGTAGATTGGCTATTTTTGGGCAAAGACATTTGGTAGAAAGTGAAGAAAAGACAGTATCAAGTGCGTATATAAGTACCTTTTGGCAATTATAGAGGGTTTAAGTGGTACCGAATATGCAGCTTGGCAAATAAAAGGTGAATTGATCATAGTGAAGGACGACGGAGGACGATATCACTATAAACTAAATCTTCACGATGCGATTATTGTGAGTGTTTATTATCACAATAAACGATAATCTCGCTTATTGTCCCATCCCTAACTGGGGGTCGGGACCCAAGGAGGGTCCCCATATTGTTCTACACACAGTATACGTGTACGGTACACAGGGCATCTGCACATTTCTAAAGTGACAATTTAAGGACCTTTAAGACATTTTAATACCAAATTGGCCAAATTGTAAAATCATGTAAGAAAGGAGGACAACATTGTGAAAATATTTTCTCCATATAGGACCCCTGGGGGTTCCTCGGTCCCCAGGTTGAGGACCGGTCGTCACTACAAACCCATGAGTGTTCATTTCATAGTGAGCGTGTACATTTTGTATGTACTGTATGGAGAAAGAAATGATGTCTAAAAGAGGGAAAACTCTCTTTACAGTCAGTGTCATGAGACACTACTTACTGTACTGGCACATTGCTGGCATAATAAAAAGGCCAGGCAGAAAAGGTTGCTGGCTGCTTTGAATTAGGAATTGGCCTAATCGGAAAATGCTCATCGCAGCATAATAAGTGTTGAATTCTACTTGTGGTCTGGAGTGGTTCCAGTAGCTAACACTGGACAGCAGGCCCACACAGGAGAACGTTGTGGTCTTCAGTCCAGACAATGAGAGGCAGCCTGGATTCAATGCAGTGCTCACCGTTGTGACTGATCTCTGACATCTGGCTACAGGTCTCCTGTACATCAGCAGATGATTTAGCACAGGTTAAGTACCATGCATAGTATTACATAAGGACCGCAGGTCTACATTAGAAACGGAGGGCGAGAGAGATTTATTCTGTTTGGTCCGTTTGGTGTCCATTTTTTCTCCCTGTCCCGTATTTCTCCCGTATGATTAAGGTCCGTACACGAACGATTACGTACACCTCCCAAATGAACATACTGGATTTGTCCGTAGCAAGAAGTACCCGCAACCGTTGTCAACCGTAGGGGCAGTAGTGAGGAAAATTACTATTCCTCTGCAAGAAGAGTGAAAAGATATCGTTCTTATACCTCTATGACAGCGGTTCTCAAACTATGGGACCCAAATGGGAAAAAAGGAACGTCGTTGCAACCACGTGAAGAGGACGCCTTGACTCTCACACACACACACACACACACACAGGTCGGTCCGCCTCTCCAGTCTCCAGACAGACAGCTATTAGGCTGAGGCACACAAGAAGAGCTGATTCATCTCAGCGGCTCATTTATTACTTGGGAATTATGTTCAATATATGAGCGGGTGTGTATGTGTGTTTTTGATATAATTACCAGGGGAGCGAGAGGGTACCGGGTCCGGATCGATGTGGTTAAATCTGTACCCTCGCGGAGTTACATTTAGACCGCGATGTAATGTTGCCGACAGACAGCAGAACGAGTCCAGACTGTTACCACTTATTACTAAACATCACGTCGGGTCAAGAAATTCTGTGTTTCTATTATTTTGGCTAAATGCTTCGTTCAGAACCACCTCCATAGAACAGCGAAGTCATGATGTGACTCACTCATCCCCCGGTTCCACGGAAGTAATTCTCTATGGAGAATAACATTGAGTCATCTTAAAATCGTCTCATATAAGCATTGTGGTCCAAAAATAAACAAACGGTCACCGCAATATTGTTAGGGAGGTGGCTCTGTATGGTTTATGATAGTCAGTCACTCATATCTGATTCAGTCTGTTTCTAGCAAAAATCTTACTAATTCGGCGACAGTAACATTAACGTTTTCTCACCATCAGTTGATTCTTCATATCAAACCGCTGAGATAATTTGTTTATAATTGGAACACAGTTCTTATATGACACGATATGAAAAAGGTCTATGGGAATTCAGAATTGGGGAAGAAAACCACGAACCAGGTAGGATGTGTAAATTACGTCACACTTCACTGCTCTATAGCACTTTTGTTAGCTATTCTGCTCTGTGCTGCGAGGCGCAAAAATGTGGCGTGCGGCCCCAACGGGAGCAGAATTGGAGCGGAGAGCCGGTCGGCACGTACATACCGTAGAGGAAGTATGCACGTCGACGCATTTACTGTACGTACTCTCTCACCCAAAACTTACACAAAATCAAGCATACAGAACTATAAACAGCCCTTTCATAAGGAATACCCAGCCGTCACCTTTCACCTAACCATAGAAAGGTGAAAATACTGGCCTATCTTCTCCGGAGAGCACAGAACAGATATATAAATTCCGGGATAGCAACGTTTCTGCAAACTAGGACATATTGGCAATTTGGCATACTGTAGATACAGTAGGTAACTGACGACCTGTAGACCAGCTTTGCAAGCTGGTAATAATGGATAGATGAAGCCCTATTAGAGTACAGTGCAACACTGCACAAGACGTAAACAACAGAAAAGAGGGATCTCCAGTGTGCGACTAACTACACACTATATATATCCAAGAGGTCTTCAGATGTGTGCAGCTGCAAAGAGCCATCTCATTACAGAGACCAATAGGATCACAGAGTGAGAACTCCCAGTCTGGTCAAGATGACATCATCCCAAGGGGTCAATGGACAATGAAGCCCACAGACGTCGCTGAGAACCAAGCCCGTCTAAAAAGCATCAATGACAAGACACGGATAGTGGAGTTCCTTTGTGTGACAAAGAAGCCTGCAGTTGGCAGCGTCTGGGATGAATGGGTTATTGGATGTGTCAACACCAGAGCTGTGCCTCTGTATTTAGCGGCAGACACGCCTTAAATCAACACCATCCTATTCTGAGGACAGGCTAATTTGCCCGCCTGTTCTGAATTTCTGATGGGCAATGGCAGCTCTGATGCCATTCCAATACCCACAGCACTGCTCTATTCATGGGGACAAACTGCCAACCAGCTGCTGAATAAATAGTCAAAACACTACTTGGCTAAATGAATATTAGGGGCTATTAGTGCAAAAAAAATTGCAAGGTTAATTGGCGTGGAAGGTCTTGAGTCCTATTAAGATCCCTGCCAATGGACACATTGCCATGTAAATCCTTGCCAAATGGAGACATGAAGATGCCTTCCAATGGAGACATTGACATGAAGATCCTTGCCACTGAAGATGGTGACATTAAGGTCCTTGCCACTGGAGACCTTCTATAAAGAGTGGGCCCAGGGATGTGGCACTGCACTGCAGTGCTACACAGTGCCATTGTCTCGCTGGGCAGGCAGGGAGTCACAGTGTTGTTTCTGGCAATGAAGGAGACATGAGGTCAGCAGGGAAAAATCCACTCACATGGACGGAGGGTATCCAAGGAGGAAGTGTGCTTGTGTGTGTGTGCGTGTGCGTGTGCGTGTGCGTGTGTGTGTGTGTGTGTGTGTGTGTGTGTGTGTGTGTGTGTGTGTGTGTGTGTGTGTGTGTGTGTGTGTGTGTGCGTGCGTGCGTGTGCGTGCGTGCGTGCGAGAGAGAGAGAGAGAGAGAGAGAGATAGAGAGAGAGCAAGAGATAGTGAGTGACAGAGAGATAGAAAGATAGAGGTTAGAGAGAGAGGGAGAGAGGGGGGGGGGGGTTACTGTACTTGACAAGGAATGAGAATATAAAGAGGACCTTTAATCAAAATGCCAGGAGAGGCCAGTCTCATTTAGGAGGAAAGCTGTTCTAGTAGCCAGCAGCTGCCTGCCATCTAAACAACGCCTTGGCAAACCTCAACACGAACTTTATTAACTGGACGATGGCATGGGAACAGAGCGTTTTGGCATCGTAGATCCGATACACATTGGCATTTACGTTGATCACCATTGCTTGTTTGTTAGTAGGGAGCTTGGGTGGTAAAGTAAAAAAAAGTAAGTAAGTAAAAGACAAAAACAGCATATGAAACAGAGACCGAGGCTTGGGTGAGCGTGGACCTTGCCACAAACCCGGGACTCATATGGTGTTAATATGGTCTATTACCACAATGTAATAAACTGTATGAAAAGGAACCAGCCTATGCATGCAAGCTTGCTGCCCCAGCATAACCTGCACCATCACCATGGCAAGAATGAATCAATATGTAAACATCCATGCTCAGACGTCTCTGCATGCCCACAGCTGCGGGCCCTGTGTACGTACCTCTCTACCAGCAGCTGCAGTTGGGTTTTGGAGTTCTTGATCTTATTTTGGGCTTCAACGTTCAGCATTTCGGCTGTGTTCTCTCCATTGATCTCCAGGATGACATCCCCGGGTTGCAGGGCTGCCTGCTCTGCTTTGCTGCCCTCGTTGACCTGTCCAAAAAACAACAACAAAATGGTATATGAGCTACGGTTCAGTTACCCCCTGAGTCTGAAACCTAACCTAGGACGGGGTCTACCTACACATGATGCTTTAGTGAAGCAATCCATCTGGCAAGCGCAAGCAGCAGCGTATCTTCTGACTATGCGCCTACTATCTGACTATACTATCTTCTGACTTCTCACTAGAGTGCCACAGTCAACTGATGCTTTTAAAAATCGACTAAAACCCTACCTTTTTAACAAGGCATTTATTTTTATTCCTGGGCCTTGTTTTTTGTCTTTGCACTGTTTTTGCCTAGTTTAAATTTGACCCGTTAGTCTAGCCAAGTTGGGTCCCATGTAATTGACTGGTTGCCTGCATGCTATTTTTATGCCATGCTTTTAACCCAGTAGCACTTGGAGATTGTAAAGTGTGTTATACATAAAATGCATTATTATTATTATGCAGGTTATTTGATAATGGCTGATGCACGAAATGCAAGAAATGTTTGAAACAATGCTGTGATGCATTAGGAGTCACTGTTGGCCAGCAAAACATTCCTTCACACCGTTACCTATAGTCTCAGATGCAGATAGATGCAGATAGAATTTATTATATGAGGTATATATCGTTGCGTTGTGTAATGCCCAAAACAGCATACAGTTACACGATAGCTCTTCACACACATGGAACCAGGTAAGTACTGGGTTAACTCTGGGGGGATTCATGACACCCTCGGGGAGAAGCCATTAGTGAGAGAGGAGCTGTTGGTTTGACTGCCAGGGTCTGACCTTTGCCCCTAGCTTCACCACAGGTCAAAGCCAACAGACCGCTGTCTACATAGGAGGGATTTCCACATAAGGGAACCAAAACACAACAGCCTTAAACTAATTCATACAAATGCCCGATTTATATTTGGTTGCACATAATGCCACACACTGAAGACACACAATCTACAAGCTCACAACGCGACACAGCACAACACGTGAGCTTGCAGATCTGCTACTAACGTGCGACTACTATAAGTATAAATCAGGCTTTACTGTAACTGAGGAATGTCATAAAATCTCCCTTGTCTGTCTGAACTTTGTTTTCGATCAATGTTACGATTTGTGGAGTTTGTGAACATGCAGTGTTTCACAAGAACTATTGTAACTAAAGTATTTGGAGGTGCTTCTGTTTCACAATGTCACACTCCTGCATGTAGCAGCATGAGCATTGATTGGTCTACTTATGAGTGGACAGACATACTGTACAGACAACCCTTGCTTTAAATGTCTTGGCCAAGAGCCACCCCGTAAAAACCCCACACTCAACCATACAAACACAAAAGACTAATTATGAGGCTGTTGACTTCGCAGCTCCTTGCTCTTTCAGAGAAGAGCGTGACATTTGCCATCAGCGGGGCTTCCCCCACAATTAAAACCGGGGAGGAAATACGACAAAGAAAGCAGAACAAAACACACAAAGAGTCAATCAATGGGAATGAAAGGGTCTCCTAACTTCTCTACAGGGAAAATGGCTGCATGTGTTGTAGGAGTAGGGATGGGACGATACGCGTTGTTATCGCAATAATCGCATCGTGGAGATTTAATTTATCGTGATATCGTCCTCCATCATGCACTGGGATCAATTCACCTTTTATTTGCCGAGCTGCTTATCCAGTACCACTTAAACCCTCTTTGGTAAAAGGTATTTGTAATATACGTACTTGATACCGTCTTTTTTTCACTCTTTATCAAATGTCTTTGCCAAAAAATAGCCGATCTACAAGCTGGCATTGCGACGCGTTGTGAGCTTGTAGATCTGCTATTTTTTGGCGAATGTTCCGCCCCAAGATAATGGATTTTGATTATCGCAAATCGCGATTTCTTTTGTCACAATATCGTGACATGAAATTTTCATATCGTCCCATCTCTATGTGGGAGAGAGAAGGCCAGTCAACTGGGAGTTTGTCCATTTTGTAAAGAAGGGGGACAGAGGTGCCACGTCTGTGGGCCCACTCCAGAGGTAATTAAGCATTACTTTGGCGACCCACAATAGTGCATGCCTTTTCTGATCAGGGCTCGCCTGGTTTCACATAAACTAAGAGCTGTGGGATTCTTTTTCCCGGGCCTGTGTCCTAGCAGAAACGGAGGCAAGCTATCTTTGAGGCAGATGAGAAAGAGGGCATACATGCCGTTTCTGTGCCAAGGCACCAACCACTTCAGATGGCCCAAGCCAAGCTGTCTAACCAAAGGAGGAAGCAGCAGGGGGTGGGCAAACAAAACCGCCTCTCCAACTGCGTTTTACAACCCTCTCTTGGTGATGAGGTTTCTCTCGCTGTTTGAATCCCTGTCACTTCACAGGACCGTTTGATATTTGAGACGAGGAAACATGCTGACATTGTTTACTGGATAGCAGGACCAAAATGACTTGGGAATGCCCATTAGTCATCAGATGACCTGTTTTGCTAACATAAATTGTCAAGGGGGGTAAACAATAAGTGTTTTTGAAGTGACCCCAGTTGAAGCGGTACCCTGCCATGGTTTTACATCATTCTGAGGAGCTACCGGGGACGTTGGCCTGGATTTTTCCAGGCTGTGGTGATGTGGAAGGGGAAGGATGTACAGTGGCAAGTAAGGGTGTCACAGGCATGCAGGGCCCAGTCTGCCAGGGGTTTCCTGGTTATGTTTACTGTCTTCTGTCTGTTCCCAGTGGAAATGTTTCCCTTCTTCTGTTCCATCCAGGGGTGTCGCACCAAATTCTGGGCCCTGGCTCCAAGGATTCAGTGCGGGCCCCCCATGAATGTTCTTCATAGGGGAAGGGGGTTTAACCCATTATTTTGTGCTTTAACTATTGAAAAATAGCAAACTCACAGCTATTTTTCAATAGCCAAAGTATAGAATTATTAAGGCCCCCTCCCTAGTAACTCAGTCCCACTTTTCCTCCCCGCTGGTTCCATCTTCCTCTTTAATACAGATTTGAGGAAAAAAAGAAGAGCGACAAAAACAACACACATGTGCCAAGACATGAACTTACAGTACAGACGCATGTGTGTGTATACGAACAGAGGCAGCTATAATGTGCATCCGCATTCTTTGGGTCTCTCTCTATGTAAACATGCATGCATTTACAGTACACTCATCAACACTCAGGAATCAGGAACACCCCCCAACCCGAGCATAACAGCAATCACTGGTTTCCTTCTAATGTAGTCTACTTCCATTCCACTTTGGAAGTGGAGGAAACAGGTATGAAGGAGCCTGCGAAACACAAACAAGCACAAGGACTGCATAGAGGCAGTGCTGCAGACATTGAGGAAGTCGATTTGGCAGGGCATGTCATTATCGGCTATGTTTTGACAGAAACAGAGGATATGTGTGATAAAGTGTGATAAGATGTGAGCAGGCCCGGCAGCTCACGAGGCCATTTGGGATTACCTTTGATACTGTAATGGCCTTCTTGAAGTCCCTTCCTCCGTATATTCTGAAGCCCCATGGGGAAGGGCCAATCAGGTTCATTGTCAGTTCCATCATGTGATCAGGTCAAAACCCTGTGGGAATAAAAGACAGAAGGAGCAAATGACAAGAAAGCGAGTATAGTAAAATGTAATATGTCGATGTCGGTCAGAAACTGTGCTCGCTCAAGCCCTCTTTTCTCAGTTTAATGCTGAATAGAGAAAATGGATTCAGTTCCCAAGAAGAAACACACTTTTAAATGTCAGTCCACTTGCTGCGAAAGACCCCCCCCCTTTTAACAGTACAACCTAACTGCTAGCCACACACACACACACACACACACACACACACACACACACACACACACACACACACACACACACACACACACACACACACACACACACACACACACACACACACACACACACACACACACACACACACACACACACACACACACGTTTTAAGTTTTATTTTTGGACAAACAAATGTATTTTATTGTGAGCTATGAATTTAAACCTAACTGAAAGTCATTTTAATTTCACATCCTTGTATTTATCAAAGAAGGTCTCAGCAAGAACAGTCACCAACGTCATTTTAGGCTCCATGGCCATCCGCCATGACACTTTGGGTGGCGGAAGTGCCACCCAAAATAACATTAGCGTCTATGAGCACTTCGTCACTTCCGCCACCCAAAAAGTGTCATGGCGGCGTCCCATGGTGTGTCAACTTCCGGGTGTTGTCTGTTCCTGCCTAACCTTCCTTGGTATTTATTCTATTAAAGTCATACTGTAAAACGTCCATTTTAGTAGTCTTTTTGGGGTGAGTCCGTTTATCTATACAGTAGGTCTTTAGAGGGGCTGAGTACCCTACACGATTTGGGCAATAAACTAGATATTGATTATTTTGCCAGGAGCTGGTTTTGAGTGTTCTTCTTGTGCTAATTCCTATGTTGAGATGCAGGTGAAGGCATGTCTTAGTTAATGCTGTTGGTATTAATTGTAGGCCATTTAATGTGTGCTATAAATCCTGTTGAAGTACAGGTGATTTATTATGCTGTTGTTGACTCAAAGTCAGCTTACCGCGGGAAGGTGGGCCTTTTACATGTCTGTCTCCAGGCGCCAATTGTCTCATTACTAGCCTATGGCTATTTGAGTTCATTTTAAAATGTCTTGAACCTTTTGAAAATGTTCACCTACAGTATAATGATATGCCCAAAATAGGGAGGGACGCCAAGTACAAAGTGTTTAAGTCTGTCTGTGGGTTTTTTGAATACATAACTAATTAATCAAAAAGAATGAACAAGATTATCAATGATTGGATCCAGTGGAACAGGTTATGTTTTCCCTTTCCTGAGAAGTAACAGTTTTGGACCCGACAGCGATGACATACTGTACAGTGTGTGTGTGTGTGTGTGTGTGTGTGTGTGTGTGTGTGTGTGTGTGTGTGTGTGTGTGTGTGTGTGTGTGTGTGTGTGTGTGTGTGTGTCTGGAATCTCAGAGTCATGAGTTCCTGCTGCTCATGTTAATATCAGGTGAACAGGTGAAAAGTGCTATTATTTGCATAAGCCGCCTTTTATCTCCTAAAACGCTTCACTTCCACTCGCCTAAGTCCTCCTGACACAGCTTGTGTAACCACATCAAATAGGAATGGGAGGAATCTGAGACCAAAGGCACATGACTAACATTGCTAAAGTGCCTGCAAAAGCCAGAGTTTCATTAAATCCAAATGTCCTCCTTCTAGAGACGAAGAAAACGCATGCCAAGACGTGCCGTTACTGCAATATACAAGTACTCACGCATTTAAGTGATGTGCCAAGTAAATCTATAATAATGTTTCTTATTATGGGCTTATTTTAGATTATATGGTTTGCGATACAATTTACTGCTATTGCTCCCCAGGCAGTCTGCTTCCGAGTGTAAAAAAAATTAGTATGATATAGTAGGGGTGGGCGATATGGAAAAATACAATATCACGATATTTTCCCAAGCTGTATCACGATACAGAATTTTATCACGATTCTTTTTCACATTGGTTTTTATGGTTATTTTTCAAGTTACTTGACAAAAGCTAGACTCTCTGGGTTCCTTTTGAGAGGTCTAAATTGAACTTTACAAGTATGTAACTCTGACAGCATACAAATGAAATCAAATGTACCCTTACGGGTCCATTTGGTTTCATTTGTATACTGTCAGAGTTAACATTTGACATTTTAAAGTTTGAGAACAACTGATTTAGACCAAAACGCAGGTTTAAATTGAATTCTGCAATGAATCTCTGTATTAACAATTAAACAGGATTTCTTACAAGGCTCCCTCAATTGTATCATGATACATACGATACCTCTGAAAAGGCATATCGTGGAGACATTGTATCGTCTCAACGATATTTATCACCATATCGCCCACCCCTATGATATAGTCAATATAAAGAATGAGCTGCCACCAAAGTGAAAGGATGGTTCTGTATAGTATCAGGAGTTATGATTCGGTACACAATAGCTGCTGCCTGGGTTGACAATATCCAACATCTGAACTGTATTTTGACAGTCGACATTGACTACCATGTGGTGAGAGATGTCATTCCTGTGCCTCTGGATATGGCAGACCTCATGACAATCATCTCAAATATGGTTGATTTCTACCCCAAATCCAAACAAATGTGGACAGGCTCCTGGTGAGTGAAATACTCCCCATAAACAGAACGTCTCTTGGCTAATAAACATAGAATTAGCAAGAAAAGATTATGCATGGCAAATTGATAATTGGCAACGATAGTGGCGCTGCGTACTAGGCCACTGTGGTATTTCGATTTTCTCCAGTAGTCTACGTAGCTGGGTGCATAATTATAGGCTCCAGCGGTCTGCTTTAGTCCATCTGTGTGGATGCACAAACACAGGGAAGTGTACACTTCTAATTCTGTGCGCACCAACGGTATGAATATGCTAACCTAAGTTGGAGTTGGCAGAAAAGGTTAGACATAAATACTATGATCACAAGGCTATCCTACAGTATCTCTGATGATTGTCATCAATTTAGAAATGATTATTGCCTATCCAGGTCCTTGTTGATCTGGACAGTCTCATAATATGGTGCAGTAAAAAGAAAATACTCAATACTTGGTTGAGAAGCTCCACTGATCTAATTTGTTCGGCATGGGAGCTTAATCCTTCAGAAATTGGCGTGTAAACTATTTTGACAGTCAGACAAATTAGACAATTTGGCATCAACTACGGTTTTAAGATTATTATAATGTCAAGCATAAACAGGTAATTCACAACTACCATCAATCCAGCAATGCAGTTCTCTGATGGAATTCAGGATGCCATCCCATTAATTAATGCGGGATGTGATTCAATTACGTGTTGCTGTACCACCTTGTATAATTCATACAATTAGCTAAATGCTGCCTGGCACACAGAAACGCCTAACGATACACACCCAGAATTCATGTTATTAGCTAGCCTTAAACCCTCTAGGCTGGGCAGTGGTCACCAAATTGTTTAAAGAGGAAATATGTCACTGCCTGCTGTAGCTAATTCAAATTAAGCTTTTAGGAGAAAATGGGAAATTACATTTTCCACTACATTTACAGAAGTAAAGGGTTCAGGTAATAAGTCACAGCCACAGTTTATCTGCTTGGAAAAGTGTAAAGTGAAACCATGCTAGACATGAGGCCAAAACCCGGAGAACCACGAGGCATGACTTTATGCTGGCATTTCCTTTGTTTTGGCTATAACCTATGATTCAGAATACCATTTTATTCAGTTCATGCTGGTATTAGCCTAGTCCTAACATGAGTAAAGTTTCTTTTTACAGCCTAGACCTAAGATATACGTGTGATTGTCGTGCACTGATTGAGTTTTGCACTGATTGGGTTTTAGTAACAAACTAAAAACTGCCCTAACTGACAGGGCACTGGTTCTCAAACATCTGCAGTGATGTTGCTAGGTTTTCAATGTAATGGGTCCCAAGGCCCGAGGGTGGTCTTTTGGATGGTTCCTAGGGACATTTTATTCCCACAGAGTCATAATAAAATGTGTCATTTTTGACAAAGTGCAGCGTTTAACTTGTGTTTCATCTTATATGTTTATAATATGGTTATATTCATGTAGAAAATGTGTCTGAACCAGGCCTGGAATTTCATCATTTTAGGGGCAAGGCCGCTGGCCTTTGGTGTTGTCCATCTTTTGAGGGCACAAAGGCCAAATGCCAGAAGGACATCAAATAAAACAAGATTTTAGTCCATTGAAAGATTTTGTTGAACTTAAGTATTTACAATCTGATCCATCCATGCTCAGCTCTACACCAATCTAAGTCACTGGATTGGTTTAAAGATGGGGACTCAGAATCTCAACAAAAGACATTGGTGTCTACATATTGACCAGAAAGAGAGAGAGGAGAAAGTGGTACAGTCAGCTGGGTGGCCTCAGGTCATGCCATTGGTTTGAGGGGCACAAGGCCAAACAGAGGGTCAACGGCGGCCATGGCCTTCATGAAATTCCTGCCCTGGTCTGAACCGTTTTAAATCTTTACATTGTTTATATTACACGAAACATAAAAATGTATGAAATAATCTAAACTATTATAGTACCTTGAGATGAAGCACAGGTAGAACGGTCATAATCATTAGATGTACACACATTTGACAAAATTGGTGGCATTAGTGGCATTTTACACCACTATAACAACAATCACAGTTTATTTTTAATTTAAGACATTTTCGGAGATTGCACTAGTTTCAGCACTCAGGTCTGCGCATGTCCCTGCGTAGAGAAGAGTCTCATTACAGCGCCGTTCTATGGAACCGAACTCTTTAGGGGTACCTGTTTTGGTGTAGCACCGAACACTCTATATCGCTACGGTCTGGAAGCGGTCCGGTGCTGCGCTAAAACACGTGCCCCTAAAGAATTCGGTTACCCTGACACACGCATGCGCAAAATCGCTGTGGGGCGATCACTATTATTGTTTTTATCTTGTTTCCATCTTGTTTAAGACTATTTCTACGCAGATTTTATTTTTTACTTTTTTTGATAACGTAGGGTAAAGTAGGATATCTTCCCCAATGAACAATGGTGGTGTCTGTGGACCTTTTAAATGTTTTTTACAGCGACGCGGCGCAAATTATATATATATATTTTTTTTAAGATTTGTTTTTGGGCTTTTTGCCTTTATTGGATAGGAGAGTAGACTGACAGGAAATGGGGGAGAGACAGGGAGTGACATGCGGCAAAGGTCGGCCGGATCGGGAATCGAACCAGCGACGCCGACAGGCATTGATGCCGAAATGGCAATGCCTATATGGTATGCGCCTGGTCCACTAGGCCACCAGGCGCCCACGCAAATTATTTTTAACATGGACTCTGATGGCAGCTTGGCAACAACATCGCTTGTGCGTCTCGGGACCCCGCAACGGTGACGTGAATGCGTATCTGGTGACGTGAATGCGTATCTGACGCAGGACGCGGACCATCCAACATCTCTGCATCTGTGTGCATACGCATACTTGTTTCAGAAATTGAACCACTAAGAAAATGTGTGCTTATGCAATATTATTGTAAAAAGATAAAGTAAAAGGCAGCAGATAATACCATCAAGTATTGTGGCTAACAGGGTGCCTGCCTGATGCAACCAATACAATAGCCTATCCAGTATTACAACCACTATTGCTTAACATCAGTTTAGAAACTGACCCTTGGCTTTGATGCATTTGTACTGCTTTGCTATGGAGACATGTGATTGCTGCTACAGTATGCTGGCCTTGATCCACACGCAAAATAATAGTTCAGAAGCAGCAGGCATATGTCATCAAATAATATAATATTTCGACATCTGGTCATCTTTTGGAATCTTGAGCATGTGGTAGTGGGCCAGATTGTAAGTGTTAGTTGTCCTTGTATTGTACCGTAATCACTGGATTACAGTCTCATACTGCAGAAATTGATGACAATGCAAAGCTCACTCTCCTACTTAATGGAAGCTTATCTACAGAATTACAAAATAGTTACATGCCCTCTGTGACTAGTAAGTTGAATCAGTGTCCTAATGAAATATGTACACAAAAAATAAAACATCCTTGGAAAACAAAAATATGTTGCATTTCATTTTGCAGTTTTCAGAAGATACTGCCAAGTCCCTCCCAGATAATATGTGATGGTGTTATGTGGGTTGAGAAGCGGATGCTGGGATCACAGACCCGAGCAGAATTCCCTGATAAGCCTCAGGCAACAAAGTGTTGTGCTCAACAAAAGTAAAAATGTTTTATATAAACAACACTTTGTTGTCGCTGATTTCGGCTGCAGTAAGGATATAGGACAGGGGTGGGCAAATTTGATGATGGCGAGGGCCACTATATTTCCACCTTCACTCCAGAGGGCCACATTGCATATTGCTACATCCTACTTTGTCATATATCATAGAAAAGAAGCAAAAATGGCTGATCTACAAGCTCAAAACGCATCACGCTGTGATGCTTTTTGAGCTTGTAGATAGTCTATTTTTGCCTCTTTTGAATTGGAATCCTGAATTATTTTTTGTTATTTTTTAATTGGAATCCTGAAATGTAACATTTTGATTTAATTTCAATTTCATTTAGTTATATACTCATGTTAACTTCATGAACCTAAATACAAATACATTGGACATAAAAAAAAAAATACATTTTAATACTACTATAATAGTCATTAAGCTACTAATATAGACTGATGGAATTAAAGCAGGTCATGTTTGGAATTGTAACACCTGAAATCAATAATACTAGCCCTTACCCGTTCAAAGATATGAGCTCCGAAATGATGTGCAGTGTGTGGGTTATGGGATGTGCACTGTGCACACAGTATATGAGGGATGGAAAGTAACTTTAACTGGTGCTTGCATGCTAATATGTAGGAGCATCAATGTAAGAAATACCCGTTCCATTTAACGGCTACAGAGATACTGTGTACCGATCTGCATGATTTTTGGACATCATCTGTAACAGGGCCAGAACCCCCCCCCCCCCCCCCCCCCCCGCCCGCCTGCCTGCACCCCCCCCCCCCCCCATGTGTGTGTATGTGTGTGTGTGTGTGTGTGTGTGTGGGTTTGTGTGTGATTGTGCATGGCCTGAACAACAGCGCCCCTCCCTTAACATGTGTGGTCACAAAAGGTACTGTGGGCTAAATAGATATAGATACACCATAAAAATGCTAATATACAGCATACGATTTGTGAAAGTGTCAAACGGGCTTCACAGTTATGTCAGGTGTGTTCATATGCTGATGGTGATGCGATTTCAGATCAATTGCTCCAGCCACCGAGGAGAAACGCTGAGACAGACAGACAGACAGACAGACACTCACTCACTCAGACATTCGCAAAATTATAGTATAGATATCAGTATTCCGGTATTAACCTGAGGGCCGCATTAAGTGAAGGTGGGGGCCGCATGTGGCCCCCGGGCCGCCAGTTGCCCATGTACAGTATGATCTAGGTCTAGGACATCAGCTACTACACACACCCTCCCTCCCACTCAACGCCGGGCCCACTGGGAGTCATGGTTGTACATTCCACAAGTGTTTGGGACAGGCAGGGGAGGGAACCAGTTAGTCATTAGCAGACTGGGACAATTAGCAAGGTTACTGGGCTTTCCATCATTAGGGCCTAGTTAATTGCTGTGGCCTTGAGAAATGAATGCTGTTATTGGATCTGGGATAATGACAGGGGGAACAGACACCCAAAGGTTCCCAAGCCTCAAGGGGATCTCAATTAGTCCAATGTGCCTTGGTAACTCCTTATCCAACCAGGCATCGTGGCATGATGCATTTTACAACTCCACACATCATAAAGCTGCTAGTGGCAGACAGTGTGAAAGTACAGGGGTGACATTGAGGCTTCACATGCAAGTCCTGAGTGTCAATTTAACTTTGACAGTGTAAATGAGAGTTACATCAACACTTTGCAGGATTTTGCAGGATTTTGCAGGATTTTGCGCGGAAGGTCTCAGCTTCTGGTATTGTTAAGCTTTACAGATAGCGGCTAAATACCTGTTTATGGGCTTTCTAAAAAAAACAATAAACTGAACGCTGATGGAAACCTTCTGCTGGAGAAACACACTGAATAAGTGCCAACCCACATAAACAATAACCTAAAGGTGCTTTCCATTTCAGTGACATCCCCATGCTTTTGTTGCCATGCCGATTTGGCAGCACAATTAAACACTCCCACACAAACAATAGGGAGGAATTGTAGTCATGCAGTCATTCCTCTGGCTCACATGTCAGCACTCATTCGGTACACAGGGGGAGGGGGGGCAATTAAGACCAGGAATCTGGTAGGTCCAGTGAAATACTCTCACTTCTGACTAATTACACCTTGGACTTGTTTCCCACA
This sequence comes from Nannobrachium achirus, assembly GCF_963921795.1. Taxonomy (NCBI): domain Eukaryota; kingdom Metazoa; phylum Chordata; class Actinopteri; order Myctophiformes; family Myctophidae; genus Nannobrachium; species Nannobrachium achirus. Next base: position 27,171,004 of record NC_137832.1, on the reverse strand, counting down.
TACTTTGAACACAGTGACAGCATGGAGTAAACTGGATCCAGCATGGTCTAAACTGGCTCCAAGGGGACTATTTTCCATGGTCTCGATCACACCATTATGAAGGCATTGAATTAGGTGGCTGGCTTTATGAGAGAGTCAAAGGTGAATAATGAGTTTGATAAAAGGTAATGGAAATAAAAGAGGCAGAGCTGCACTTGGGAAAGACTACATGTCAGGTTCCAAGTAGGACAACATATTACTGTACTGCCGCTCTCTAAGGAAAGAGCATGTCACACTTGCATGGACCACTTCTAAACGCCCGAAGGCACTTGTCATGAATTTGAGATATGGGCTTGGCATGCCAAAGAGACAGTAGAGGCATGAGAAAGATGAACAGTCGTCTGCAAACACTGACTTCAAGTTTTCACTGCTCCAACATGCATAGACCTGGGCTTCGGGGGCCTATAATCCGTAATCCGATTTTTTGCTTACACTCTATAAAGAAAAAGGGAGGTATGGGAAATCTATTGGAACTGTAATTGAAATTATTTGTAGTACTACTAAACACACAAACTTTTATATGAAACATTACGTATCTGATCAAGTATAAACAAACTGAATGAGCCTTAGAGTAATTGCCTAATCTATGTTTACCATGACTTGAAGAAGACGTCATTTTGGATGAGTGAATGAAACGTGCCAAAACAAGTCTGTGAAATTGTGTGCAATTTAGAAGAGGTAAGTATGGGCAAAATGACTCTCACACGCCCATGGTGAGGTTTTAGGTTCATCAGTAAGTCACCACATCCCAATTATAGAAAATAGTAGACCTTATGAATGCTTAACCATAGCAATACCAGTAATGCTAATAACAACGTTATAGAATGACTTAATAATTATCTACAAGGTTGCTATCAACAACAAAGTTTGTGTGTTTAATCTGAAGGAAACATGTACAGTACAGTATGTTGGACTACAAACTAAATGCAAACCCATAGGGTTCATTCCCTGGCAGTGCAAAAATGGAACTGTAAAGGTCACACTCATTATTTAGCTGATGTTAACACAGAACTTAACAACAGAAATATGGGACGGTTGAGACTTAGAAATGTTAAGAAGCACTAGATATGAACATGTCTGACTAACTTCGTTGGGACTGCAGCCTGGATCCAACTGCTCAACTTTCTCTTGATCGTACAGAGAACCATGCTGTATGCAGGCTGCTCCTCTTATCCTGTAGCGCAGGGAGGAAAGTCCACTGGATCAAAACGTATAACAAATTACTCCCAGTGTGCTAGTACAACAGAGAGTGGCTTGATTAACAAAGCAGATGCAATTCATCCTAGTGAAAGCTCTGGCTGAACTTTGATGTGAAGGAACACTCCAGATTCACCACCATGGCTGCAGGGGAATGTTCTTTGAATGAATCACACTTAGCGAATCTCTTGTTTGCAGCCATTTGGCAGTGTGACAGTCCTGGTTGCCAGTGTGAGTGATATTGTTCAGCTGGCGGCTCTGACCTGCACGTTTGGGAAGGGCTCTACCTACCTGAGGGCTGCTTCCAAGGGATGGGTACCTGCCGGACACACGCCCTCTGAATAGAAAGACAGGAATGCAATGGCAAACCTCTCCCCCTATGATGATGAATGGAGTGGAATTTCCAATCACACCCATGCAAATATAGTTACCATCACTAAGGCAATGAGAATAAAAGGGTGTCGGTTGACATGAGATCACATTGACAATTACATTTTCTAAACTGTGGTTGCTAATAAACCCACGTCTTTTCAATAATACATAATTAATACATACTTTTGTGATTTTATTTCATTATACTATACTGGTACAGTTATTGACTAGGGCCACTGCAGAGGGGCGGGCTTTTCCCTGCTCCAGCAGAATGTATTGTGTCCTTTGTGAAGTGTGCAGTGTGGAGCGGGACAAGGAAAGCACCAGAGCACTGGCTCCACTTTATCGCTCTGAGCACCATCATCATCATCATTATCATTTGGAGATCATGTTACATCTGTTCACACTAAACACACTCCACTCTCGGCCGCTCAGTCAGCAATCAGGCCAAATCAAACCACCTCCTCCTCCCCTGCAGTACATGCACCATTAGGGCTCAGCTCAACAAAAGGCAGGCACAGAGAAGTTCAGCCACCCACCACCACCACCACCACCACCACCACCGTGTTCAAGTTCATCACACGGGTGCTCTACACATATCCTGTTGCAACCATGCATCTCTCAGCACTATCACAGTCTTTGATGCTTGGTTAGAAGTGTGGTGAGGAAGGAGAAGGGTCTGTTTTTTTGCCAGCTCATCTCACTCAGTTCCTAGAGAAGTTGATGTGAAAAAAATAACAACCCAACAGTCAACACCATAGTGAAATTCTCTAGCCTCACATAAGTTGGAAAACCACAGAGCTCTAAATGACAAGTGCGAGCAACGAGAAAGACTTTCATCTTTCAGACTGCGAAAAAAAAATCTCACACAGCCTGATACAAACACAAGTTCCTATTTCCAGTGAGAGAAAAAACAATCTGTCTGTCATATGACCTCAGTAGTATTTAGTGAAAGCTTAACAACTTTCTGGGGTAAAAACAAACCAAAACCCCAAGAAATTGTAGAATAGGGGGTGGAGCAATGCTGTCGCTTCGATCCAAACTTCAACAGGAAGAATTGTCAAACAATTTAACAAATGGAAAACTTCAGTCTTCCCGGAGTCGAAGGCTTAATGAGTTGGCACTCATCCTATTTGCTAAAGGAAAAAAGGCAACTTACTGCCTTAATCTTTACAAAAAAAAAACGACATCAGTCCCTGCATGGTTGCAGTTCTGAGTTGGAACAGTACAGTGCGTTCAAAAAGGCAAAGCCATCAGGAAACAGGCACAATTGGAACTGAGCGGAGGGGAGTTTGGAGCACTGCACACATGAAAAGGCAGCAGGGCACAAGCACAATGGAGGAAAGACCCATACACAAACAGCAGTCAGGGGGGCTGGGAACACATGAACCCTGAGAGACATCTTAAGTACTTTCCCACCTGCCAAACACACTACCACCCAGGTATGTTTATTTCTAAACACTTGAAGTGACCTGCCTGGAGACTTGAACAATGGAAAAACACACACATTCCAAAGGAGGTGGCTTTTGAACTTGAACAATATTTTTGCTGATTAAAAACGGATAAAATGGGAAGATAACAGCATACCAAGTTAAGCTAATTTGACACGAATAGCATCTTGTTCCCTGTAGAATCCACCTGGCCCGTGAACCCATTCTTAATCATAATGATGATTTAATATGGGCACAAGATGCATGGCCATCTGCCTTGGATTTCAAGATTTAACAAAACAGTGGAGCACTTTGTGACGTAGGAAGTTAGAAAGCATTTCTGTGGTGTGTGGTGAAAGGCTGCTGTGGGGTTTACGTGTGTAACCTACCGTTCTTGGATGAATTGCATAAAAAATACTTTAATTTCATGCATCTTCTGTATCACTGGCCAAGGCAGAGCAGACACCTCCTGTGTGGGTGCCAAACACTATTAACTGTAGCCTAAGCCTATGCTCAGCATCCATCATAATCAAGCATGCATTGCTGCTCTGCTCCAATGTTTACCACATGATTAAAGAGCTTAGGCCTTAAGAAGCTAATTAAATGTCAAACCAAAATATGATTGCTCTTGTTATGCTCTGGTCCAATGTATTGCTGCATTTCATCAGTTATGTCAAATCACATCAATACTTCGGAAACTTCTGTAAAAAAATCTGTATGATTGATGAGATGTAATTTGCCATCAATACATTTCAATAAGCAGTAGTGTAAAGTAACTAAGTATATTAAGTAGGCTACTAGGCTATTTCAGTACTTTTACTTCTACTCCAGTACATCTTTGAGGAAAATATTGTACTATTACTCCACTACTTTTTTTTTTTTTTTTTTACTTTTGATATTTTAAACCCATTTTGATGCCAACACTTTTGTATACTCAAGACAGTCTCAGGGGTCCACCTTATGTTCCCCAGGTTCTATGTTCCCCACCTCAGCATTAGTTTTAGTGAGGTTAGGGACGGGTAGGGGTAGGTTTAGGTAGTAAAAAAGTGGGGAACATATAACCTGGGGAACATAGGTACGGTCCCACAGTCTCAAGTAGGCTACATGCCAGACTTTCACTTGTAACTAGATAGCTGTATTGATACTTTTTACTTATGTAAAATATGTGAGTACTTTTCCCAACACTGGATGTATAATTTGCCCGTCCTTAATACATTTCAATAAGTCTAGGCTACTTACCAAAGTTAGTGTTGACTACTGCAGGATGAACAGAACCGTGCCTTTACACCTGCGGGTCCTTAACCGCTCTGAGCGCTCCAACGTAACGCGCACAGGAGGAGAACGTGAGAGTCCAGTTAGTCGCCTCCAGATGTAAATATAACGGGAGGTGAGGCTCAGTAAATCCCCCAGCTGTAACGTATCCACGGATCCGACCAAACCAACGCCGAGCAACCAACCAACCTGTGGACCTCTTTTATGATGCCGCTTCCAGTTCCGACACAGAGTTGAGAATGAGTGACACGCACAAAGCCACCTGTGGAGACCCGCACACACACGGCAGGGGGATGAGCTCACTTTGCCACGTGCTGTTATCAAAATAAACCCATTGACAGAGACTCTAACGCGGGGCGTGTCAACATGAAGGGGAAGGTGGTACCAGGCTGATGATAATTGAGCCATCTATTTCAAAACGCCTTCCTATTTTGCGTTTTGTCTCGGTGCGCCACCTACAGGCGCGTTGTTGTAATAGTTCTGAACATAAAGGCAAGCCTAGTAATCTATTCCTGCAACATTGGATGTTGCATCCTTAAAAAGAAGGGACAAAAGAGAGAAAAAAAAGCTACATTAAGGCCTAATATTTCTGCAATTGCTTCAAATTGCTACAAAACCCGTGGATAGACAGTCATGGACATAAAAGAAGTAGAAGGGTAGGCCTACATTTAGTCTGATAATTATGAGACTACTGTGCATGGTCAAAGTAAAAAAAAATAAAAAAAAAATGCCAATTTATCTGAGGTGCCCATGTTTAGGTTCCCACTCAACCTGTATCCTTCAGTATTACCTGTTAATAACATAGCCTATTTATGTAAATCCACAGGGATTTATTATTTATATCATTCTCATTCACTCTCACGCACTCAAAGTTGCTGCCGTTAATTTGTCTGACTACTGCCCACTAGATGGCGTACTCTTCTGATACTTGGGCTATGTCTGCCAGCTGTTGCCTAATAGTAACACAATAATCAAATACAACTACATCACCATATTTGATATCACTCTGTAATTTTTATTCAAATTATTACAAAAACGTATGCGTACCATATATTGAAATACATAGTTTTATGAGAAAAATATATTATACTTTTAATTTAAAAGAAAACAAAGGCTTAAAGACTGTACAATCATCTTTTGTGTCTACTACACGAAGAATCATTTTACAGTGAAATTGACATTGCAAATTGACTTCATGGTAGGATTTCTTAATAGATTTACATGTCAGTCTTGCCATCAACATGGCCGATTTATTTATTTATTTTGGCCTAGTGTGAGTGTTAAATTGATAAGCAAAGAAAGTGCTGTGAAAAACAGTAATAGCAAACACAGTTTGCAGCAGAACAATACAGTAGCAGTTTGGATTGTGTTTCTAAAAGTAATCTAGTGAAATGTTACAATTAATACAAACATTTAAAAAGGAATACATTAGGAAGCCATTCATTTGCTGTGGACGGTTTATCTAGATTGTAGTCAAATGGATGGACAGTTGTTAGTGTGATCGGACAGATGTTTTGCCTTTGAATCAGAATATCAGACATCTTAAATATTCGTACAACCAGGTCATTTTCCTTCTGTTTGGCATTTCCCCTCTACATTAGAATTTGACATTCCTATGCTTGTGGAGGACATTCCTAAACAGAACTGATGAAGACGAAATGCCATATTATAGAATAAATAACTTTAAGACTGATTTCGGCACTAATTAAATTTGCTCAAACATAGTTTTATGGAACGCTGGAAGCTTAACAGACATCATCAGTGAAGCCATCTGTTCTTACTATTTAAAGCACAAAGTTGTGGTGGTCACGTTGCTGTACGTAGCCTCCAATTCACACAGGATATTTTCAAAGATCTGAAATAAAGTTTTGGGGAAAACATTTTAAAGTAGCACTCATCACGGGCATTTTGCGATTTGCCATGGCACACTTGGTGACAGAAAAGCAGTCTTCAGCGTCATACTGCGAGCACACACACGCACACTGTGTGAGGGAAATATGATATGACCACATGAGGAGTGTTGTTGTCCTTTTGAGGCAGAAAGTCAAATTTCCTCCAGCTGCAAATAGTTGAGGGACCCCAAAAAATCCTTCCTTTGTTTCTTAAAACAGCCTCATCAGTATTCACCCTTTCCTCTCAAGTGGTGTACACTGTGCGTGTGATCCACATGCCAAGGCTCTGTGGAACGCGGACGCTCACGCATGCACACAGGCTATACACACACGCACGAGCGCGCACACACATGCGCGCACACACACACACACACACACGCACACACACGCACGCACACACACACCCGCACGCACACACACACATGCAAAGAGGTGAGGTGAGAAACCACGCAATGTTCCTGCTTTCACCTCTGCTTCTGGGAAACAGAGCAGAGCAGCTGTGCTGATCTCTGGTCAGAGTGAACATGCAGGCCTGCAGACAAAACCAGGTTTGGGAGTGCCGGGTGGGTGCTACAGGAAGTGTTGAAGTGCAGAGCAAGGCTCGGTCATGAAGGCTGAGGTGATTAGCTTGCTGTTTAAAGCACACTGGACTAAATCTTATCGGCCCAGGTGGCTGGCTGTGTGGGCAGGCAGGAAGTGTGGGACTCAAACAGGTGCTACATAGTTCCCGGGGAAAGTCCCGAAGGCACGAGTCCGTTCTGACGTACCTGGGGAGAAACGGATTGTGGAAAAAGTGAAAATAATGCAATACAAAGGAGAACAAGATTGAGGATACACATGAATACCAAAACATATTGTCACTGGAAACAGTTACTTAAAAAAAAGTTTTGGGTCACTAAACCATTTCTATGGGTCAAGAGAAAATTAATTCAAAAGATTTCCATAAATATTCCCCCTGAAATTAATCCATGAATTGATTTTTATTTTTGAAATAGTGAAACTAGCAGATCTACAAGCTCACATCAAATTGCATCATGGGTGACACATTGTGAGCTTTCAGATTTTCTATTTTGATTATGAAATAGGGCTGGTTACGTCATAAAATGTTTTAGTACGTTTGGGTCCCGGGAAGACACAAAATATCTGGGAACCCCTGTTCTACAGTGTGTGCATAAAGGCCTGTCCATACTTTGACCGAAACCGCCCTTTTCGGTCAAAAGGTCCGGTTCGACTACAAAATGACGTCACTCGCGACTTCTGAAAAGCATTAGACCGAATGAGAGTTCGGATAATTTGCATGTTGGAAAGTCCAACTCACCGAACATTTCGGTCAAAGTATGGACCGGCCTTTATAGTCCATGTCAGAATTGCAAGTAAGTCCTGTAATATTCCATTGCGTCCACTAGAGGGGAGACTCATACACATTTTGGTATTAAAATGTCACAAATTAGCTCCTTACCTACAAACCAGCCATCATCACATTTCTCCATCACTTGAACAATGTCTCCTTCTCTCAATTCCAACTCATCCGCATTCTGTGGTTTATAGTTGTAAACAGCTTTGAATCTGAATTGGAGAACACAGAACCAAACAATTGGCTTGAATTACTGATTCAGTGAGGCTGCAATGCATTGATTGAAACTGTACAACAAATCACATGGTTTTGGTTTAAAGTAAATAAATACATAAATTATGAAATAAAGAAATATCATACACTTACGGTTGGTGTGGAACCACTGCCGACCCAGTGTTATTAGACACTTGTATTTTGGGCAATGAGTTTACATGTGGATTAGACTGAGCATCTTGTTTTGCTATTCCACCCTAGAAGAAATGGAAACTTTATTTGATGCATTATGAAAATGTGATATTAGGAACTGGCGAGTAACCGTACTTCCATCCACTACTTGGACAACACAAAAATAATCCACTATTAAATAATAAAAAAGATAAATCATTGCCAGAAGTTATGGATGACATTTAATTTAATCTACACCTTTGCTTTTCAAAATAGTTTTGATTTTGAGAATATAATCATTGTTGTTTTTTAAATATATTATAATGATTGTAATATCAGGTAGCAAATATTGCTGTTTTCGATATGTAACAGTTTGGAACGAAAGCCGCCAATTATACTCAGTTTAAAAGCGTGATCATGCAGAGTGCCTTTCTACCGTAAAGCAGGGGGTGCAGACCTGTGTGCTATCAGTGTATCTGGAGGTGGAGGTTGTGTCTGCTCCTACTCTGTGCAGAGATGCCGATGGCAGAGCAGAAGGTGAGACAGCTCTGGCCACAGAGTTCTGGTTAGCTGAATACGATCCGCCCCAGTGGCTATTCTGGCTGTTGGGTGAAGCGGGGTTGGGGGTGCCGTGAAGCCTGACACTGGCTGTTTCCCTGTATGCGGATGTCTGGGTGGGCGAGCGTGACTGTGAACCCGCGCAGCCGTACGGGACGGGTGAGGACGGCTTCAGGGGGGAGTGACTGGGTTCGGGGCTGAGGGAGGTGGGGGTGAGAGGGGAGAGCGGTGACCGGGGGCAGGGTGAGTGGAGCGGGCGTCCTGGACTTTGGGGCCCAGGAGAGCCAGGAGACAAGGGGCCCGAGGAGTATTCGTCAGTGGAGTATTTGGTGCGGGGCATCTTGTTGACCTGGACATAGTTGGCCGGGAAGATGCCACTCCGGCTGGTGCCTGGGATCCTTCCCTCTAGCCACTGGTCGTCGACACGCCTGGTCACACTGATCATCTCTCCCTAGAGGACAACAGCATACGTTGCATGAGAAACACAACGTACCTTGGGGCAGTGGTTCTCAACCTTTTGATTCTGCGACAACCAAAATAATAACATTTTAACTGGGGACCCCAGTTAAACCCCCACCCACCCTGACGAGCACTAAGAGTTGAGGCATTACATTTTGTATAACACGGTTCTATTGTGAAAATAGCAGATCTATATGCTCGAGCATGTAGATCGTCTATTTTCACAATTTCTGCCTCTTATATTTGACAATTTGGACAATGTTCAATTTGTAATTTTAGAGGTATTAACCCATTTAGTGCATAAAGGGTTAAAAGTCCAAGCTGCCGGCCGCCTGCTCCGTCCGCGGAGTATACTCGAGTATACTCGACTCGGGATCGGCTACAAATGAGTTAAAAAGTCCTCCAATTGACACTTTAGAAATGTGCAGATAACCTCTATACACTTAAACTTTATGTTGGTTTGATTACTGTTAAGTGAGAAAACAACGTTGCACACTAAGTTAAATCATTTGGGGACCCCTCAAAATAACGACCCACAGGTTGAGAACCGATGCATTAGGGGATCATTTCAACCCCGAAGCATCATCTCAAGTTTAGAAGGCTATTTGCAAATGTATCTAAAGTAAGTGAGTACATTTGTGAATTAATAACGTCATCCTTAATTGCCAGTTTGTGTCATCCAGTTGAGCCCCATGACAGATTATATAACACACATGATACAGTAGATGCTATAAACAGTCAATGCTCACCTTGCGAAAGGACAGCTCCACGGGTAGGTCAGCATTGAAGTTGTACAGAGCCACAGCCTCCCCATAGTCTAACACCTGGATGGTCGGTGACTTGATGGGAGTAGGTTTCTCTGTAGGGGACAGAATCTGTGCAGGACGACATACCGTAGGCTATTTAAATGACGCACATTATGTTACCCACACCTATGTAATTGAAATTGTACAATCTACAATATAATATCGCAATTACTTTTATCCATCCATTCATCTTTTATAAATCATAAGTATTGTGCCCTGGACATTATGAAACGGTTGATCAAATCACTCAATCTGACTGGTTGTTAGGTATATACCTTGGCTATGAAGTCTGCCTTTGTACAGTACACTCCGTGGCCAAGAAAAAACCCTGTTAACCCTGGGCACAAACCGGAAGCAAATGTGTTGCTATGTTTTGCCAAGTCACTGTGCTACTCCGATGAAGGCTGTGTGCATTCGCATAGGTAGGCCTACACAATAGTGCTCTATTTTCGTCCATGCCTTACCCCACATCCCGATGTGTCGATGTACTCTGTTACCCTCGGTCGATGTAGATCGGCTAGTTGAACTATTTAAAATGTTTTTCAAATTTGTAAAAATAGGCAAAGTTTAGGGATAAGGGGTAACCTTGCAAGTCACCGGTGACTCCAGTGACGTTCAGAACTAGGCCAGATCACAGCCCATATGGGGATGATCTTGACGTCATTACCAGGACGTCATATGGACTTTTTAGTTTGACAGCATTATTGTTATTGTTTGTAACGTTAGTTGAAACATGAGCATGTAAGGTTATATTCTGGGACATATCTGACTATGATATTTATCTGGCCTCGATCAACCTAGATTTAACACTATAAAAGGCTCGAATTCATTCTCCAGCTATACCACCAACATGTGGAACGCCCTTCCCTAGCCTCCTTCAAAATTGGTATGAAAAGTCACCTTCAGGCGGCTGCTACTTGACACTTGTAAATAGACTAAGCCCCCATGTTTCCACCCCCCCCCCCTTTTTTTTCTCCCCATTTTCTGCTTTTGTAATTGATGTTATCCTATGTAAAGTACTATGTTCTATCCGTCTGTCTTTCAATGTTATATGAGATACATAAAGTGGTTCCTGTGTAAATAATAAGCTGTAAAGCTAACTAGGATCTCCTTTTAGTTGACCTTGTACCAGTGATTTGTGCTGACATGAAACTATTTTTTTATATTTCAAACTACTAATAAACTCTTTAATCAATTAATCCAGGATATCCGTTTTCGTGGGCAGTATTTATGTTGGTTGAAATCAGGTGATATTCTAGGCCAGATCTGACTAGTCATGGTTTGACTTGATCTGGCCCCAATCGAGAGGTCACGGATTGGTCCAGGTCCTGACTGTGCTTGCTGGGAAGGCATGGATGAAAATATAGCTGTACAGTAGGATATATATGTTTGCCTTTGCATTAGCCAATACAATAAAGGCTTTTTAAATTTGAGTGCCTTTAACATTTTTGCCATGAAATTCATTCATATGCACCAAAGAGCACCTTGGTTTGGAATTTTAACCCCTTTTTCTTGTTCTGCCACTGCACAGCTAGTGGGCATTGCTAATGTAGTTTTAAGAAAGTGGGCTTCGTAAAAGAACAACGCTACGTTCGGTGACGGCGTCCAACCTCAAAATTAGCCTCGTTCATTTTTTGACACTGTCCAACGCCGGCACGACGCCCAATGGCTGCAGTGGAGACCTGGCGTTAGGGATAGCAACTACCTTGTTTGGGCAGGCGGAAATAACCCTTGCAAATAGATTATTAAAACTGTTTTAATTGGGATATGTCTATGATTTTCATGTTGTCATTTGGTAACTGTTTCATGTTGGTCCAACGGTGTGATGATGTAATATACCATGGTCTGTTTAATTGTACCATCCCATATTTCACTGCTGTGGAACAATGTAATGCAGTCCTTACTCAAAAGATTGTACATAAACATACTGCACTGTACATACCTCCACATAGGTTGTGGGGAAAATGCCAGCTCTGCCATGATGCTCCCCTTCAAACCAGTTAGCATCCACCTGTCTGTGAATGTAAACAATGTCCCCTTTCTGCAGAGTCAGTTCTCTGGAAAGAGCATGGGGGTGCAATTTTAAATAAATACATTGCATGAGGGGTGTACTGTTTTGATTACAAGAAAAGCTTCGCAATAGTTTCAAAAGGGAACCTTGCATGTAGGCAGATAATGGTAGAAAATACTGTACATGTAAATATTGCAGCTATACAGTATGCTACTATACTCTCTCTCTCTCTCTCTCTCTCTCTCTCTCTCTCTCTCTCTCTCTCTCTCTCTCTCTCTCTCTTTATTTTCAACAAATGCAAACGTTAAATTATAAATATATATATCTTATACATTTTCACTCACTTGGGAGACTGGGCCTGGAAATTGAACTTGGCTCTCGCTGCTTTCATCTGTACAAAAAAGGGGTTTGAGAGAAAATCACAAGACAAATGTGAGACTTTTGCCAATGTGCAGTTCATCGACTGGAGCACATAACTAAATCTATTTTTTATTATTTTTTATCAATTTCACCTAGAACTGCACTATAAAAATAATTCATTCAGACCACAAAGTCACATTTCACCAGACCTTCAGTTACGATGTTCTCATGCAGGGGCGTCACAAGGGGGGAAAAGTGGGACTGAGTTACTAGGGCCCAAGGTGGAGGGGCCCTAATTATTTTATGCTTTAACTATTGAAATATAACAGATATACAAGCTCACAGCGCGGCACCGAGTGCTGTGCTGCGAGCTTGTAGATCTACTATTTTTGAAAAGTCATGAAAACGTGTGCAAATCTTTGAATAGGCCTATATATATTTTTTAAGCTTCTGGGGGTCCCAGGAACTAAATATTTTGAGATGGGCCGTGGCCAAATACATATCATTTTGGGGGGTCCTTCACAAGTTTGACCGCCACTGACATACAAACATGGGTTTTTCAAAAAACCTTAGAAGGATTTTAAATATTCAAAGACTTGCACAAATTTCCCGATAAAAAAAAAGCAGATCTGCAAGCTCGCAGCGCTGCACTCGGTGCCGCGCTGTGAGATTGTATATCTCCTATTTTTCAATAGTTAAAGTACCCAGGGCCCAGAATTCAGTGCGACACCACTGTTCTCATGAACATACCTTCTTCTCCTCTCTCTTGGCTGGGAGCTCCATTGTGTCATGTGCTGGCGAGAGCCGTTCTACTGTAGAGCAAAGTGAAGTGGAGGCAAAACACAGCAGATATAGAAGCTTAAAAGCATTCAAGTGTATCAAGATACATGAATGGTCAGCAAGATGGTTCCATTATTAAATACATTTTTCCAAACGTTATTTTGGAAGCCATTGTTGTCCTGGAAAAAGTAATCAAAGCTTTACCAAGTGCATTTGGTGGAAGGAACTTGAAGTTGGAAACTGTTCACTGCCTGTGCCTGCTATGTTAAGTAGACAAATGTTTGCAGCTGGCTCTCTCTGGACTAATTTCCAAGAAAAACAATTGGATAAAGCTAATCTTTAATCAGGTCTTCCGGACAAATACCACTTTCCTCTGTTTCGGTGCTTCCTCCCCACCCATGCACCCTCTGTTCCTATGCTAAAGCCAGGAGACCTCTTCGTGCCTGCATCAACCTCATACAATCTGTCATACCAGTCAAGCAGACAACAGAGGCAGTGAAAAGGAATCATGAGTCCATGAGCGCTCTATTGAATTACTGGAAACTTTCATCAAAATTACAAAATATATTAGATTAGAGACTTGATTACAGTACCAACTAAATGTCTTGCAGAGGATGTCAATTGAATGAAGTCAACTGAAAGAAGAACATCATTCAAGAACCGAATCATGTAATGATGTAACCGTGCATAAAGCATACTTGTAATGGATTTTACTTGACCGGTGCCATGGCATTGGTCCGACATCTCATTGTCCCTACATCCCATTAGTCAGAATCTGGTGATGTTAACCTGGTGAAAAATACTATGCCTAATCCTAAACCTAACCCTAACCTCAGTAAAACTATGCCTAAACCTAACCCAAACCTTAACCCTAACCTCAGTAAAACTATGCCTAAAACTAACCCTAAAACCTAACCCTAACAAAATTCGGACTAATGAGATTTCAGATGTATGGGCAGTCCCCTACTTGACCAGCCAGTCAGTCAGTCAGTCAGTCAGTCAGTCAGTCAGTCAGTCAGTCAGTCAGTCAGTCAGTCAGTCAGTCAGTCAGTCAGTCAGTAAGTCAGTTACCCCAACTATTACGCCATCTAATGCTACTCAGACACAGCCACGATGGCAGAGATTCAACTAAAATACAGACTGCATGTCTGTTACAGGGAATAGGGAAGAACACTCGATTAGATGTAGACGTCACATACTGGAATATACTGCTGATGTGCACATTGTTCATTCTCTGCTAAAGAACACATATTTTTACCATGTGTGGGAGCAGTGGCTGTCCTCTGAGCAGGAGAGTATGGTGGGACACTAGAACGGTGGAGAGGCTGCTTTGATGCTGTCAAAAAGCTGTGAAAGAGAACGAGAGGAAAACATATATATAACAACCAGTAAGACTCCCTAATCGGGAGATAAGCGGCCGTCACGTCACATAATAAACTTTAGAAGGCAATCGTAGCCAATCAGGATGGAATATGGGAAATGGGATCCATGTTGATGACATGACTTCAGAGATACTGTGTACGGCTTTGCGTGATTTTAGGCCAAAATCTGTAGGAGCAGTGTCCAAAAATGTGTTTTGGAAAAATTGGCCTGGTGGTGGCGCTAGAAGAAGGAAAAAACTATATATAGTAATGATGCTGTCTGGTCCCTTAAACAAATATCCTAGATGGAGAAGAGATGGATGTTGGTGAGTAGCCAGTACATCTCCTGCACTCAGTCTTGACTGACCTCGATCCTCGTGAAAATAATTTGCCATGCTTCAATAAGTAGATATGTCTTTCAATAAACACTTCTCTAAGGAGTTCTACAGCTTCATAACCTCCCACAGGGATGATGTGATTAAGCCCAGACATTCATTGAACCCAGAGTGTTCTACCCACAACTATGATATGTACTGTATGTACACACCTTTTGTAAGTCAGCTATTTTCGAACAGCTGAAGTGAAAAATAGGGATTAATGCATATTTTGTAACAATAATCTTAATTTAAAGTAACCTGCAAAACTAACTGAAGTTCTTGTACATTACTTGAGTAAATGTGCTAAGTTACTTTCCTCCACTGGCTGTGTTGCACTACAGCTGGATACAGCTGCCTGAAGCCAAGTAACTGGTCTGAATGACAGGAAGCAGTAAAAAGCTACAATATTTTCCATTTCACATCTCCTTAGCAACAGGCACATTAACAGACCCCCTTCAGCCACCTGGTAGACAAGTGGTCACTTGGCAAAGACACATGATCTCAACCTAGCAAACAACAAAGGTTAAACATCCTGGAATGCACCCAGTGTGCAATGACACACTGGGTAAGAAATTTAGAATGCTGCCCTTTTCAACCAACAAATATTACACCTCAACTAGTTGAACCCCACCCTATTCTGGGCATGTCATCATAACAGGCAAACATTTGGTGAGAATAGGCAAACATTTGAAATAAATCAAAAATCAAAATGTAATAAAAATATCTGATCTACACTCATAATGCATCATAAGCTAGTACCGTATATCAGCTATTTCCGGGGAAGACAATAAGGTATAGAGGGAAAAGGGAGAGGATCAAGTATGGATCCCTGGGGAACCCTGGTACATTAAATCTATAGGGTTTAAGTGGTTCAACCAGCATTTAGGGCAGAATTCCAACAAAGCCACATGAGTACAAATCACTAATCAAACCTGGAGAAACCCCTGCAGAGTTTGGGGAGGTTCCTTTGCTATTTGGCCAAAGTCCATAATTACTGTTATTACAGTTTTTTTTAATAGCAGACAGCAGTATGCATGACTGCAGGTTTTCAGATATCCCCACTTGATGAAGCAATACCTAACTGGATTAAGAGGCTGGGAGTTGGCCTCAGATGAGGTCAGGTATGTGGTGATTAACTCAAGCCTGTCCATTAACCTGTCCTGTTTTTAACATGACTTGAGGCTGTCTGCTGGATGCAGACACATAACACACAGAACAGAACAGACACGCAGCAGGAAGTCCAACTACAAAACATCTCTCCAAGAGTCACATGACTTGCATTTGGTTGGCATTTCATTACACTTAACTGGGCTCTAGAATGGAGGGGGCAGTGCCGTACATTGTTATTTATTATTAATGCAAGAAAAGAGTCCCACCCTTTTGTACCAAAACAACTGTAATTAAACAGCAATATGACAAGAGCCAATACCATACAGTGTACAGCACAGTCTCAATGGTAACACTGAACTTTTTACTTGATGCCTGCAAAGATATGCTTTTCTTTTTTACATATAAAACTAACATGACCAATGAATGATTCATGGTTATGAATGAGTAGCAGAACAGCAGACACAACACAAATTTGTCATAACATCAACATTGTCTCAATGACAACCTGTTGAACACATAGACCTATATTGAAAAAACATATGCCATATACACACTTTTACTAACCAAAGTAAATCTTGTTTCATGGATCTGTCACTCACCTATCCTGTGTGATCCGTGTCCCCACAACAGGTCCTGGATCAGTGCTTGGGGCTTCCTGGAAGCAGAGGTTTGCATTAGAACGCTGTCCACCGCAGCACCACTCAGATTACTGTGTCTTAAAGCACTGAGGAAACCTCACAACAACTTAGACAAGAGTGGAGGTGGTGACCACTCCCAACGGAGGAACTGTAGAAATCCCCTGGGTCCTACACTCCTCTGAATACAAGAGGTACTGCTTTAGAATTTGTTTCAAAGCATTTCTTTTTAATGTGCAGTACAATTACATCACAAAAAGCCGAATACAATCAAGCAGGAGTAAAGCATGGGAATCGACTTCATTCACTGAGGAGGATATCAATCAAAACACCTTCTAAAAACAAGCACAACAGTCTGCTAAAGTCAATAAAGTACAGTAGATCTATTTATGTCAGCGTTGAACAAAAAAAATAAAGCCTATAGGTGATTCATTGGCAGGCAGATTTGTGTTTGCTGGGGATTTCGGGAGTGGGGTGAGGAGGTTACAGGCAGGTGATTAGGATAGCAGGCTCATCCAAGTGCAAGGCGGGCGGGAGAGTTTCTGTGGGAAAGTCACAGAACTGAACGGAATGGCTGAACATAGTAAAAGCTAGCAAGCAGAAGCTGGTCACTCTGAGATGTTTGGCCTATCGGGTAGGTGGGTGCGGGTGAGGGATAAAGTTTGAGTGAGGATTGGGTCTGGTTGGGAGCAACGGGGATGCTTCAGCAAAGAGATTGAGGAGGGGGGCTCAGTACCTCACCCCGGCCTCGATGCTGCTTCTTCTGGGAAAGCTTCCGCTCCAGACCCTGGATCTCCGAGTCCAGCTCAGCCTCAAAGCGGCTCAGTTCAGAGACCAGGCTGGCCTGAGCCACAGCAGCGTTGGAGTCGAAAGGGTAAAGTTAAACAACTAATACATAATCAGATTATTTGGAGCTAACCAAGGCTGCTTTTAAAGTATGTTGACAACGCTGCTCACCTCTATCGAGGGGGAACGAGGATTCTCAGCTTGTTTTCTCAAGGGCAGAGGATCCTAAGGACAAAAAATAAAACAATCAAGTTGGTATTTGAGTAACTAAGTACAAGGATCTTCTCAAGGAGAGATGTGCAGAGTTTTATTTCAATGTTTTAATTAAAACTCTGCTGAGACAATATAAAGATGCCAGTGGTACAAGGACAATATTCGCAAGCCATTGATATAAAGAAACAACTTGACACATTATAGCTTCAATCTATAATTGCATTACTATACCACCTGCTCTTTGATCTTTGTTTATGACTTGCAGTTTGTGACGATTAAACATGTAGTTTACATCTATTACGTGTCTATTTGTGTTTACAAATATTGATATGAAACATGCATAGATTTTGTAATATGATGGCATATCAAAAGCAACAACACTTTTTTCACATGCACAAGACAACTTGTGGTGGAGCGATACTTCGGAGACAGCTTGTCAGGCTGGATTGGAGCTCAGGTTGGCTTGTATAGAAATCAGCACAAACAAGGGCTCAGGAAGCGCCCACAAGTATGTTTCTTCAGTCCAAATTATAGTGAACTTGATTTACTTAATTTAGTCTATAAGCACTATGACCGCCTGCCAAAGGCACTAAGAGGGCCAGCCAAAAACACAACACCAGCCAGCCAAAATTCCCTTCCTCCCTACTTTACAAAGACTTATGGGCCAATAACCCAGGCTTCCATCACATGCTTCTATCAGACAAGTACTACTTTAAAAGGTTTGGCTGGACAGGAACCACAGACTCCCTGCTCTAAGCTTTATTTTTGCGTGTTTCTTGGCTTAAAGTGTTTCTCTTAGACACCCCAGCCTTTCCCTCGGTCAATAGTCATCTTCACTCCGATCACAACCCATGATGTCATTGTGAAGAACTGCAGCACCTGATATGGCCTCATTGGTTTTACAAAGCCCTGTCCAGTGGGGATGGCAAGAAAGGACGACCGACCCCTTGGCTCCTGCCATCTAAAGGAAATTAAATAAGTCTTCCTGCTGTGAGCCATTACTCACCACAAGAGGTTAACACCATAATACGGATCACAAGACGCCTCAGCTCCCGTGGGGGAGTGGAAACAAAGATTCCTTCTCTTCACACGCACAGACGCTCGGCTCAATTTGCACCAGATCTGGGACATTGTGACAAGAGCCATTCAAAAGCTAAGGCCCAGACAAATGCTCTGCTCTCTAAATCACCGGAGGTATTTATACACGGGGGCACGTACACATACCGTACACAAAAAAGGTGTGCACTCAATCACTGTACCTCATGCACACCAAATATGATAAAACACAATCTGTGACACAGCCCCAGCAGTGTACAAACATAAAGTGTCATAGTGTCACTAGGTTGCGAACTACTGATTTATAGCAGGATAGTAGCTCATGATGACAACCAAAAAAGTAACTCATGTCTATGTGTATGTCTGTTTGTTGGGAAAATAGGGAAGCACTGTATAAGTATTTGATTTTAACCTTTGAAACCTCTAACTCATGTCTACGTAGATAATTCTGTGGGAGAATGGGTATAAGATCTCCTTTAATAAAAGCAGAAACAAGCACACGAGAAGAAGGACCTTGCCTAAGAAGATTCTGTCAGGATTTCAATTGCACTCAACTGAAAGATTCCTGGGGTATTGACACAATTTAATCCATAGCGAACAGGTGACCATCCTGTTCACCCCCACAAACTCATGCTGAAAGAAGAATATTGTAAAAGTTTTCAAATCCAACAACAACCACCCATTTAACATTTTACAGCAGCGTTTTTTTTTTTTTTTCAGGAGACACCGCAGGACCTAGAGCTAACTGTACAAGAAAACATCTTTCAGGAATTACCAGGAAACATAAATGCAGGTCACCACCAGGAAAAAAAACATCCTGGATTTCTTTAGTAATCTGTGTGACATCATGGCTCTTTGGAATGTCCTCACCTGGCTGTGGTTCTCTGAGGCGGTGTTCTGTCCAGGCTCAAAGTCATATATGCTCTTGGGCTGAGGGCGCTGCTTTCCTGCATCTGACAGCTTATCTACATCCTTACTCCTGAAAGACAACTCCCCAGCCACACACACACACACACACACACACACACACACACACACACACACACACACACACACACACACACACACACACACACACACACACACACACACACACACACACACACACACACACACCGTGGACAGCTATTTAATCATGGTTTCATTGTCAGTACCTGTAACAACAGATCCAAACTTGCCACCCCCTATTGCTCACAGGCTGGATTGAAGCTGGTATTCACATAAAAGTCAATGCATTCTCACTTCAAGGCTTTCTCCCGTGGAAGGATCCAAGTACATTTAACACATTGTTATCCTTGGTTTTTTTTGTGTGTCGTTATTTCTTCAGCAATGTGTAAATGTATTGGCATAAACTGCTACACAGTAAAATCTCCAGTGTTAATTTAACTTGGATAGACTTAGATTACACTCCCGGGGTTAAATGGACACTAAGGATTTTAGAGTGTACTGTATCTGTTTGACCAAACTCACCAATCTGGGAGCGCTCCATATGGGGTTAATCTAAAGAGATCCTTGTCTGTCTCGTTCCCATCTTCTGAATTGGCAGATAACCGGATCCCTGAGGATGAGAAGGATAACACAGAAGAGTTTTAGGTTAAAACAGGTCCATCATCTAGTAGTCAACCAGACCGTAGATACATTTACAATTTAGTAGTCTAAGGGTTTTACTGACGTTCAGACGCCCATCGCTTTGCATCCTCCAGCTCCTCAAGTTCTGGTCAGACAGACAGGGCAAGAGGGGTTTAGGTTTACACTACAGAACAATTCAGTGCATTAAAAGTCATTCAAATGTAAGGCTAACTCACCATTATATCTCACTCAGAATTACATAAATTATCATCAATCAACAAGACTGGGTCCATGCAGTTCTCATGGCCCAGTGGATTTGTCATAATCTTACAGCAATAACTAAACTTATGATGCTGTATTCAGTGGTTACATTCCAGAGGAATTATTCTTGATCCAGAACTAAATTCCATTTTCTTTCTATTGGGCTTACAAATAACTTCAATAGCATCAGGTACGGTACACTACAGTATGAGTTGATGTGTTGGCTAATTTGTGACTACTCCACTACTATGACCTCAGTTTGCTATTCAGGAATACAACACATCAGTTGAATGAAAACAATACCCTCTAAAATAGAGTAAATCCAGTCAAATATTGGCAGGTCTGCTGTGCTGTTACTGTATAAGCCTAACCACACAAACAACAAGGGCTACGTTTCAATTACGCATGCCGAAACCAGAGATAAATTAATAGCCTGATTTGGGATTTGAGATATGGGAGAGATTATTGTAGTTTCAGTTCAGGGTTCAGGGTTCTTCTACTTTCTCTCAAATTATCTTTTGCCTGCATCAACTCACTTGTGACATTGACGGAGAGGAATTCTCTCTGTGAGATTGAGCGAGCGTGTGAGAGGGGAGGGAGGGAAAGAGGAGGTTTCTTACCTTCAGTCTTCTTGTGGATCTGTCTGAACATGCTCTTGTACCAGTCTCTGGGCTTATTCACACTCTGGTGAAGGACAGAAGGGGGTTGAGGAAAGCAAACAACTCTGCCGAATGGGGCTTTGAGAAATAACACAGTACCAACATAGCAGGGAAATGACAGGCTCGCCACAAAGCGACAGACTGCAATGTTTGTGGATGGTATGTCCAAGAAGAAAACTATACAATGTTGCTGTTATTAGTACTATTACTATTATTATACATGGTATTTTATATGCGTCTTACTGATCTTGAGGCGATGGGCATGCCAGTCTCATCCACTGGGCCAATCCCTGAGAATTTGATCAGCCTCTCCTCTCTGTTTGGAGCTGATATGCGTGGCAAAGTGGTTGAGCCCATGACCTGGACACCATTGGACAAACCTATTGGTTTAAAAGGCAAGAAGTCAATCAATAAGTGGTTACTGATGACATTTTACGTTGTCCATGCAAGTTAAATTAATAACATACAGTATGCTAGTGACTTGCAGTATCTATAGTAAGCCAGCAAACAAACTGTACCACATTTGAAACATAATCTGTAAAGCCAAGCTATTATACAGCGTTACATTTAATTAAATTCAGATTTTATTTAGCATCCTGTAACAACAAAATAACAACAAATGAATCACAGGGGCTCGACGTCTCCCCTCACTGCCAGATGTAAATGGCAAATGGTAAATGGTGCATTTATATAGCGCTTTTATCCAAAGCGCTTTACAGAGATTGTGCATTACATTCACCCATTCACGCACACATTCATACACCTGTGGCGGAGGAAACCATGCAAGGCACCAACTAGCTCCCCTTTAATCGGATTCTCTCTCTCTCTCTCTCTCTCTCTCTCTCTTTCCACAAATTGTGATTTGATTAGACAGCAAAGTCATTATTTAAAAAGGCAACCTTACCATGTGTTTGAGATGGACCATAATATGATCCAAAGCTAGGACTTGTTGGGCCGGTCCCATTTAGCTCCAAGACCTGGGGTGGGGCAGAATGCATTTCAGACCAAATAAAACCAAAACAGTATGACGCAATATAAATTGTAATCAGAGATATGTGTTCAGTCCCATTTGACGATGATAAGAAATACCTCTGGAATATTTCTGAGACCTTGAAATGGGTATAAATATCCATCGGAAATCTATGACAATACAATGTAATAAAATAAAATGTAATCCCACCAAGTATTGTTCCATGGCCTTACATTTCAACTGTGATGCTTCACATTTCCACAGGGAGGAGCACTTGTATGCTGAATTCTATGAACATTTACCCTAAGCCAGACATAAACACTGTACACAAGAAACAGTGCTACTTGCCTTGTGCTCCCCAGATGGCAGTCTTGCGGAGCGAAAAGGACTCAGTGGAGGAGTAGGAAGCCCAGGGGAAATGACCACCTCTTGGGTCACCTCTGGAGATGTCAGGAGCTGCTGCTGCTGACCCAACGGGGCTCCATCACCAGAGAAGACGATCCGTGAGCCATTCAGATGGTCCACCACTTCCACCTGTTGCTGAACATCGAGAAGATTCTAATGGACAAATTGACAAAAACACTAACAATGCATGAACAAAGCACTGCATGGCTTCCCCTCCTGTTGTCAAACAAAACTGTCTCGGGGAGGTCATGATAACTTGTTAGCGACATAGCCTTTCCTCTGGAGAGAAAAAAACATCAGGCAGTCCCCCTAATGAAAGGGGCCCTAAAGGGGCCCTAATTTATTTAAAACAGCACCAGTGGGATGTGCTGTTCCACCCACTTCATCATCTCTCTTGCGGCGGCGTGCAGAAAGGCCTCATTGAAGGTGCAGCAACGGGGCTCTGAAACAGGAGAGGCCCATTATGAGCCCATTAACTACCTATTCAGCTGGCCTGCCTATTCTCAGGCCAGGAGGCGGAGCTGGGGCAGAGGGGGTCGGGAAGGGGTCGGCCATGTCAACCTCAAAGTCCTGCAGCGTTAGAAAAGCCCTCCCCTGCTCCTCTGGTCTCCATGGTGACTGTTCCACCCCTCAACCTTTGTTTGCTGATGTCTGGTCGACCTCTCCTCCTCTCTCTACTGTGTGGGTATCAGTGATGTTATGTTTCATTTATTTTTCATCATAAGACACTGTTACTCACAAAAAGTAACAGATTTTCAACAAAAACTAAATACGATGTGTGACATTTCTTTGTTGAAAATCTGTTACTTTTGGCAAGAGACAATGTCATACAGTATGACACAGTATTAAGCTGGTTGCACAATGCACTGCATGTCTTCGTTGCGTTTTGGAAATCCGAAATCCGGAGGCCAGGGAGAGAGAGAGGAAAGAGAGAGAGAGCAAGGGACTCAGTGGCAACAGCTGCAAAAATCTGAAAAAATAAACCCTGATCCGAAAATAAATACGAAACGGGCGGCAGTGTGCAAACGTGATTTTTATTTACGCACTCCGAAATTCAGCCCGAAAAACGCAGCAGTGTGCAAAGACCTTTAGGCTGAGGTTAGACAGTTACGGTACCTCTGTGTGGATGCTGGAGGTCATGGGACACTCCTGTGGCCTAACATTAATCACTTGGCATCCCTACTTTGGGCATGTCATAGGGGAAAGGTTTACCCTGTTTACATTTTATCATTATTGTAGTTTGGTAATTTCTTTCACATTTTGAAAAATGGGATTAAGCCTGAAACTGATTACCTACATTTGTGACATTGTCTACATTCTGATAGTACTCATTGCTGTAGAGTGTTTGTTCAGTAACAGGACAGGAGTCTCCTTGTCTCTCCAACTCTTTGGTAAACAAGACACGTTTTCATTACCAATTTTATCCAATCAGGAGAGAGAACTCACACAGGATAAACGTGAAATTGGAAATGATGACGCAAAGAAATTAGCAGACAAAATTTAAACTGTAACACTACAAAATTGGAGGAGGATAAAAGCTGATGAATGGGTACTGATTGGCTGAAAATGTGTAACCCACCTGAAACCATTCAGAAAATAGTGCTTTAATCTTAGTTTTAACAAACAAACAAACACACAAAAAAAGGTTTTGTTTTCTCCAAAAATATCACTTACTCTAACATTAATATTACCAGTGTTATGTTTGCCTTCACATAAAAGTGTATTACAAATGATGTCAGCATGTTTTGAAAAGAACTGATTTGGTATTGGTTCAGAAGGACAACAAAATGGCTTTACCTGAGACTGCATATCATCTGTTATGATCCTTGTATCAGATACTGTATGAAGTAATCCCACCCAGCATCAGAGGAATCTGCAAAGAAAAACAACATTTGTTGGAACATCTCGCATGAAAACACTCTTTATTTTTAAATGCCATTTACAATGATCTAAAACAGATAAATAATCTCATTTAGCCAAGCGTGTCCAACATTTAAAAACCCATAAAAGCAAATGGAGATTGATGTTTGACTTCAGCAACAAATGGGTGCAGGGAGGGTTTCCTTTTGGCCTTCATCCAATTTGAGCTATTTTCAGCTGTGACCCGTTTCATCACACTTGTCTGTCTTTCTTTCAGTCATTAGATTATTCCTAATTTGTGCATCACATGACAAGCAGAAATGTGGTTATCTGATGAGCTGCAAAGATGTCAGCCTCAAGCATCCATGTTGTCAGCATCTGAATTTATTCTTCAGATACTGTACAAACATTTTTGTTTTGTATATTGCTGTATACTCCTGAAACGTTGATGCTGCAAAAGGCATGAAGCATTTTTTATATGACTAATACAGCATCTGAAATAGCTTCTGTCCTGTTAGATCTCTCTAGTAGTGCAAACTGTCTTTAGGTTAATCCATGTCATAATACAAATAAACAGTGGGCCTCGTCCTTGTGTACCTTACAAATTCCTAAACTGATCCGAACCCATCAATTCTTAATGTTCAGCTAAATGTTTGAGTCATTATTAGTTTGGTGAGCTCCTAAAACGTCCCTTCAAGCATAAATCAAATATTCCTAAACTAAGTTGACACGTGTTCCATTATACAACTTTCCAAAGTGAGACATTTATCATCACTGTCCTTTCCTTGTTACCAAGGCAAAAGGCCATCCAAAACAACGGCTGTGACTCACATGTCTGCTTCTTCCCTGCCATGCTGCCCAGGAAAGAGCAGAGGAATCTGGACAACAGTGGTGGATAAAGTACCCCAGTCCAGTACTAGAGTATAGATACTCCTGGTAAAATATGGCTCAACTACAAGTGAAAGTTGTTCTATCAAATACTTGGTCCAAAGACAACAGCTAAAAATAAGACTTATTAGAGCATTTTCAGCATAATTATATGCCATTATAAACTACCAAGGTTTACTTGCAAAGCAAGTACGTATATTTTGTTGCACTGATATCAAAAGTAACCTAACCATAACCCTCTGTGGAAGTGTACACGTACGTGATATGTAAAGATGTTTCTAGTACCAGAACGTCATCATGTTATAACGTTCTTTTAGAAAAATCATCACATTACCAGGTAAAAATCCCCATTCTAGACTGCAGGCTACGTAGACTGCAGGCCAAAGACTACAGCTTACATCCATCACTGGTCACACAACCACCCAAAAAAGTATTATCTGGTTCTAGGCAGCACAGAAGCCCTGTTTGAAATCCTATATTAAAGTTGGCTACTGGGTGGACTTGCCGGCCAGCAGACCGTGGCCATGTCAGTATGATTTAGATACAACCATAAAAAAACACAATATGCCCATATATAGGCAGGACCACGGCCACGTCGCTATGACTAAGACATAACCATAAACAAAGCCGAAACACCCAATGTATAGGCATACGGTATATGGAGATCCAGACAGATAGAGATATTTCCATATATGAGCACATAAAGGGACACAGACAGATGGGTACAACGGGTACTCTGACAAATCCCTGATATGACTCGGACATATCGGTCGGATAGGCAGTGCGACGTAGGTGTGAGGGCAAAAAACTCCCCCCCTTGGGACCCTCCCTAGAAATGTAGTGGAGTAAAGGTACAATATTACAAAGTATCCAAAAATACAAATACTCAAGTAAAGTAGAGATACTCAAGAGGTGTACTTAAGTACATGTACTTTGTTACTGTCCACCACCGGAAAGAGCTAACTAGGACCTGAGTGTCTGGACAGTCTGGAGAAAGTCAGCCACTGAAAGCTGAGACCAGGACCTAATCAATGGCACCTTGGAAAATCAGATTAAGCCTGCTGTTTCAACATCAAAGGCCTTGAAGGATTGAGAGGGAGGCCATTTCCGCTCATGTACAAGGCACCTCTAATCTACAGTGGCTCAGACAGCCCATAATAAGAGTTGGCATGGAAACCAAATCAAAGACCTGCACAGTCCTGGCTTCTGCTGCTCATACAGGAACAAAGTATTGATAAGTGCTGCTGATGGTGTCCATCTGTAGGTCAGCTTTCTCCATGTAAGTTGGTCTGTTTTTGCATGTGACGCCATGGCCTGGCTGGGCATTACAACGGGAGGCTTCTTCCTTACTTCCTTCAGAGGTCTTACCAATTATACAAATTAGGGTTCTATTACATTCTGGTCAAAAAGAGTCAAGTAGTAATTTGTGACGGAAGGAAGAGACCCAATTTATTTCCAATATGGCTGCTGTGCATAGAGCAATCTCTGTTGCTGCACTCCGACAGGTTGGTACTCCTAGGAGGAATAGCATGTACCTTTACATGCTGAGCGGCCTTGACTTCACACCTATCAGAGGAGACACATAGGTTGTCTGTGCTTTCCCTAGGACTAATCAGGGAGAAAAAGAAAGTAAAAAAGAGCTGGGCGGTTTCCCCTCTTTCAATAAAGCTGCAAAGTTAAAAGTTGGATTATCCATGACAATCAACGATAGACAATTGTGATTAAGTCAGCCATTCACTATGAAGATGCAGTTAGACCTCCAGTGAGGTTTATGTTAGGGTTATGGACGGCAAGCGTTTTCAAATCAACTTTGTGGTTGATTTCCTGCGAAGATTATGATGAGTTCTGGCCGTTTAGGAGGAAAGTAATGAGTGAACTACTTCTGCAGGCAGAGAGCAGTCCAAGAGCAGTTGGACTGATGAGTTTTCCATGTGGTCTGGGTAACAGTGAGCATTAGTGTCTATAATGACTGTGGTCAAGACCTAGACAGCTATAGGCACTGTGGCCTTGCACAGCACAAAACGATGGTAGAATGATAGAATCAGTGTTGCTGATTCCAGACAACGATGTCATCATATCTGAGTCACCATCTCCCAATATCCCATCTCATACAACAGGGAAAATAGGGGAAGTGGGGGGTTGTGCAATAATACCATCACTGCTCAGACATAACACAGATGCTATCATCTCTGAACACAGTCCCAATCAGCTCATATCATAACATAACAATATGAACAGGTGAAAGATCAAACAACTACCGAAGCGTACACAGTAAAATCCTCAGTTGAATGACATTGACTTGAATCAAGCTTTCAAACGAATACAAAAATCACACCCGTGTGAACTGAGCGGTGGTTCTCCCCCCCCCCCCCCCCGCGTGTGTGTGTGTGTGTGTGTGTGTGTGTGTGTGTGTGGCCTGGACAACAGCGCCCCTCCCTTAACATGTGTGGTCAGAAAAGGTACTACACAGGCTTGAGGCTACATACAGACCCACCCACATACATACAAACAAACTAACAAACAAACATACCTACACACACGGCCACGCTATGGAGACGGTGTGACCACCGCTCAAAAAGTGAATATACTGTAAACCGGTTACATGTCTCCATTCCGACACTAACCCTATCCCTAACCCTAACTCTAAACTTAACCTCTATGGAAGTGTTGCCACTCCGACAATAAGAAGTCAATGTCGGAATGGAGACATGTCGGAATGGAGATACGTCCCCCTGTAGGTTAACCCACTGACTGATATACACCATAAAAGACCATAAAAATTGTCCTGAACTGGATTCTGCTTTTGTAGAATTAATCCATTAAACAAAGAGTTTAATCCATGCTCTCTCTTGTTCTCTCTGGTTCAAGAGTTATAGGCCAAAACATACGGCAAATCTCTTTCTCCAGATATTTTTCCATTCAAGTGGATGGTAGATACAGATAAAAAAATATCTGTCACAGATATCGTCGGTTCGATTCCAGATCCGGCCAACCTTTGCCGCATGTCACTCCCCGTCTCTCCCCCCATTTCCTGTCAGTCTACTGTCCTATAAATAAATCCCCAACCCCCCCCCCCCCCCAAAAAAAATTAAGAAAAGACATACAGATGATCGACAGACAGACTCACAGGAGCGAAAACAATCCCTCACCGTCGGCTGTTTCGGCCACCTGGCGGGGTTGATAGGCTACTATAAAAATAGTCAAATGCCTTTCACACTCATGTCAAACATTTTATAATTTTAACTGTATTCAACAGTTTGACATGCAGAACCCCCTTCCTTGTGGTTCTGTGACCCTCTGTGGCACGCTACCTGTGCACTCGCTGACTAGACCAAAACCAACATCGGACTTAAAAATCTGGCATAAGACACTTCTCAGTGACAACTGGATAACTTGATGTGTAATCCATTGGCATTTTCAACATAGTCTTTCCACACAGGCCTAATTAATTCAATACTCCTGAAGGGCAAACAATAGAGCTCTTTTTCCCCCACCCACACACACACTGCTGCCATTTAAGCCCCTGCAGCACCCACCACCGTGCAAGACAGCTGCCCTCTGTTTGCCAAAGGCATTGCATTTCATCAAGTATGATGCTGCTCGAAAGATATGTCAAATATCATAGTTAATGGGATACAGAATCCAAATGCAATAGCCAACTGTAATGCCAGTAGTATAACAATGTTATTTGCCTGTGGAGGGATGCCCTCAGTCACATCAGCACATATTGGATGATACACTGCATAAACAATGCATAATCAATGGATTTTGATTATTGTGATAATATCGTAAATCGCTAATTTTTCATATCGTCCCATCCCATCCCTACGAGCTTGTAGATCTGTTCTATTTTAGCTACTACAGTATTTATTGGATGATTAAAGATATGGGGCTTAAAGGAGTAGCTCACCCGCAAAATTACTTTTTTAAAAACGTATTAATTATTACTCACGCCATGGAGACTTGAGTTCAATAATATTTTTAGTTTTTTGTCGCATTCCTAAGACAATCATTTCACATTTACCCCCATTGATTCCGGATGGGGACCCAAATGCATTTGAATTTTTCAATCACATTTTTGTCTTAGGAATGCGACAAATACAAAAAAAACATTATTGAACTTGAGTCTCCATGGCGTGATAATCAATAGGGGGGAAAAAAAGTCATTTTGGGGGTGAACTACTCCTTTAAGTTGTTAATGGAGACATCATTTGCGTAATAAAAGTATAGTTCATATGAAGTAATTACAATGTTCATGTTGCATTACACAAATTCTGTGTGCATTTTGACATCCAGATTTGCTATTACTTCAGTTTAGAACTGCTAGAACAGCTACAGTACATGTACAGGACCTCTACGCAGCTGTAACATCCTGACGAGGTCTTGAGCCAAAAACATTCTTATTTGTGTGCCTGCATGTTTGGGCTCCACATCATCCCTCGTTCCCTGGTCTGGGGAGTCCGTTCCAACATTGCTGTCCGCCAGCGCCCATACGCATTCCCCCGCTATGCGCACCAAACACAATCATACCTAATAAGGCAAAATCAGGACGCTACCGTTAACCCTCACTAAAAATCACTTTCTAGAAGACTGGCTCTCTCTCCCCTGGTTTGGTTCAGAATGCTCAGGGGTGTCGCACCAAATTCTGGGCCCTGGGTACAAGGATTCACAGCGGGCCCCCCATGAATGTTCCTCATAGGGGGAGGGGGTTTAACCCATTTAGACTGGGAACGCATTATTTTGTGCTTTAACTCTTGAAAAATAGCAGATATACAAGCTCACACTGCGAGCTTGTAGATCTGCTATTTTTGAAAAATCGTGAAGATTTGGGAAAGTCTTTGAATATTTCAAATCCTTCTAAGGTTTTTTTGAAAAACCTATATGTTTCTATGTCAGTGATGCTCAAATGTTTTCTTATGAAGGACCCCCAAAATTATATGTATTTGGCCACAGACCCCAGTCTAGGGATGGGATAATCTTATCGTGAAGATTTCATTTATTGTGAAATCGTCCTCCGTCATGCACTGGAATCAATTACCTTTTATTTGGCAAGCTGCATATCCGGTACCACTTAAACCCTCATTTGGTAAAACATACTTATAATATACATAGGCCTACTTGATAGTCCTTTTTTTCTCTCTACCAAATCTCTTGTGAGCTCGTAGATCAGCTATTTTTTGGCAAATGTTCTGCCCCAGGATAATGGATGTTGGGGATAATTTGATTATCGCAATAATATCGTAAATCGTGATTTCTTTGGTCACAATAATCGTGATATGAAATTTTCATATCGTCCCATCCCTACCCCCATCTCAAAATATTTAGTTCCAGGGACCTTCTCCAGAAGCAAAATTTGAGTTACAAATGTTTGCTTAAAAAATAAATATTCAAAGATTTGCACACATTTTCATGACTTTAAAAAAATAGCAGATCTACAAGCTCGTATAGAGCTTGTATATCTGCTATTTTTCAATAAGTATAAAATAATTCCAGGCCCCTCCACTTTGGGCCCTAGTAACTCAGTCCCACTTCCCCCCCCTTGTGATGCCCCTAGCTCTCCCGGGTTTTGTTCGGAATGCTCCATACATACTTATCTGATTATTCATATCTGATTTTATTGAGCCTCAGCAAGACAACTCTCTAAGTCATACACTAGACTAGTGACTGAAATAAATTATCCCGTCTTTTATTGCCCCACCCCCCCTCAAAAACAAACATTGTGCATTACAACTAATTGTGAGCTTGAAGATCTGCTATTTTCACTATTACTGAACATGTTTTGAAAGAATTTGAAGATTTATTAACGTTTATTTTCACCTGTACAGTGATATGCTCAAAATAGGGACGCCAAGGTTGAAAGTGGTTAATTGCGACCGTAGGTCGCACTTACTACAGAAAGCTCCACCAGGTGTCCGTGCGTCAGTCCGTCACACGTCACACGTCACACTTTTGCCCTGCTCATATCTCCGCAACCGTTGCCCCGATCCATGCCAGATTTTGCACACACACTCCTTACCTGCCAAACTAAAACCTCCAAGGACCCCCGGAGCTCCAGGGACCCCCAGGTCCCTGGGGGACCCCCAGATGTAAAAAATTTCCAAATGTGCAAAAATGACCAAATGACCACCCCAACGGGGCTGCTCACGGGGCATTCCCGGGGACCACCGACTCCTTGTGCTCCAGAACGGATGCAAAAGTGGTGGCGCCCCCAGTGGAGGACCCCCTGCCACTGCAGCGCACATAAAATGCCGTAACTTGGGCAAGGAGCGACCGGGAGAGCCGGGGCCGGTACCTATTCGTCCGCCTCGGCGGCGCGGAGACCCCACCCCTCATTTCTCACATGGCCCTCTTCTAGCGCCACCTTCAGGCCGATTTTTGAAAGCACATTTTTGGACACTGCTCCTCCAATTTTTGCCCTAAAATCACGCAAATCGCTACACAGTACGTCTACACTCATGTCATCAACATGGATCCGTCCACATTTTTTGGGGACACTGCTCCCTACTCTTTGTGTATACATGTGACCTACGGTCGCTTATCTCCCGATTAGGGAGTCTTACTGGTTCTGTCTGTGGGTTTTATAAATATTCAACTAATGACAAGTATTAACAAGGGCTTGTGACTAAATATTAACCACATTGGATCCATCGGAGAACCCTTTTCCATTTCCTGAAAACTTAAGAGTTTCGTACAAAGTTTCCGTTCGACAGCGGAACAACACATTCCTAACCCATTATAAACGTATAATCATCACTAGGCTATCTGAAGGGGGTGCAGGTTGGATGGGGGGCAGGGGGGGCAAGGGAGGCCATAATACTATAAAAGGACTGTGTGATCTCATCTCTCAAGATGATCTCAACTCGACGCCACACTGGGATGGATGTTTCTTTTAAACCTAGATCTCTCAGTCTAGACAGAACACCTGCATTCTGCATGTTTCCTGCTTATTGTGGAGTGCATGTTGTGGAACATTTCAGCAATGCCTCCCTTACACAGGGCAAATGGGGACATTGGCAGTGAAAGGATAATTGAGGACATGGGGGAAAGATTGGGGAAGATTGAGGCATCTGCGATTTCTGTATGGAAATCGCTGCCTTTGAACATCACTGCCCAAAGGGAACATCCTCCAGGCCTCAGAAGAGCTGGACCAGATGTCACGCTCTGTAAACTAAAACCAGGACATAGACACGAAATAGACACACATTCCTCATCAGCTTCATACTGTACACCTCAACCGATGATCACCTATACATATTATAGGGAATTAAAACGATGACATGAGGGTTTTTTGCTTTGTTATTTTGTTTCTCCGGCAGGAAGGAGCCAATGAGGAAGCAGGGATTTGTATGTGTTGAATTGATGAACCAGAACTGAGTTAGTCAGCAACTTGGGGTCAGTGAACTTCACCATGACTCAATGGGGGGATTCCAAGACCCGGAATAGCAATGTGCAGTCATCATTACAAAATAATTGCAGTATTTCAGGGGAAAGAATAACTCATACGGGCAAATGTTCACTGGTCAAATAACAAAATATAGTCAAATGTACATGTCATTAAAGGCCGAGACCAATAATCCCCCTTTCCGTCAATCTTGTTGCTCAATAGTTGCCTAGTTACACTACACATACAGCATATTAAAGTGCACTAGCGTGTTGTAATTCTTACAGTGTGGCAACAATATCAGCTGTTAAAGAAATGAGTGAACTGTGAACTGTACTGTCACTCTGCACCTGCTGTCCCATGCCCTTCTCCTTCCATAGAAGAAAGGAGACAAGTTTCTTTTTCCGTGACTGAGCCTACCCTGTGATGGCCTCTTGTGACCCCATATAATACGTGGGGTCACAACTTAGGTCATAGCTTCTTGCATTGTTCTCACAGGGAGAGAGTGTCAAGACGACCACACACAAATAGAGCCCAGTGAAGAACTGCATGATCTTGATGGTGAACCCTGGTCACTATCAGTGATCTGACATTGTCCAGCAGTGCACAGAAATGCAAATGTGATTCCGAAGGGAGTGGTTTACGAGCAGAGTTGGGATCCGTTACTCAAAAAAGTAGTGCACTACATATTACATATTACCTTTGAAAAAAGTAGTGCCTTACACTACTTCATTACTCCATGGAGAAAGTAACTAGTTACACTACTCGTTACACTACTTTTGCGTTACTCCATAAAAACAGTCTGAGATGCATTGCCAACATATATTAGACATATTAATATTTATTAGATATAATAATATCTAATACAATGCATTATATTGTTCAATGAATTGAGTCCCAGGGCTTACTGGTGGTCATTTGAATGAGTTTAATTATAATAATAATAATAATAAAAACAATAAATAAAAATGATAATGTAATTATTTCGGAGCCTCTGGTGCCTTGTTGTAATTTAGGACTCCCATTGTGCAGCAAAAAAAAACAGCTGCCATACATTCATGAGTTTATTCATTTATCCACCTGACATTATAGCCTATATATGGTTCTGTTCCGTTTGTCAATTGTCAGTAAGTTTAAGCAGATTTCATTCCATTTGGCTCCTATGGATTTTACAGGCCAGGGGGGGTGCACCCTCATTTTGGCGAGGGAGCACCCCCACCTCTCAGTAATTCCCGAAATTTACATTATAATAGCCTACAGTAGATCAGCATTGGCTGGCCACAACAGGTTTGGCACACACTCCCATTGGTATGCAAATTTAGCCTTTTGTTTTCACCTGGCCGATTTGAGATGGGTAGTCTATCCTTCACTTAAAACATAGCACCCTCAGCCATTGTGGGCACCCTCAGCCATTGTGGTCTGCCGCCGGCCCTGACCTAACCACTGCGCAGCACAGCAGCTGGGGAGAATGACCAACGAGGCGATTGATTTACTGTGTAGGCCTACACTCAAATAGTTCAAACAGTATCAAACTGATTGTATAGCTGCTGAAACTTCATGCTTAAAAAAGCGATATCACCGACGTTTTTTGCATAAGGATTAAGGATTATATTTATTCCGTCATCACAAGGACATCATGTCAGAGTGAGTTCACTTGTCGTGTCGTCAGAGTTCTCTCTTTCCCTCTCTCTCTAGGCTATCTCTCTCAGCCTACATGGATTAGTAGGCTAATTCATTCCTTTGGCTTGCTTATTTCGGGGTTTTGGGTTATTGTATCACATGTAGGATATTAATCTAGGTTGTTAAAGCAACTGTCGGGTTTGCGCACCGTAGGCTATTATGCGCTGCCTGCTGTGTGACTTTTTTTCCCCTCTTCTCTCTCTCTTTCTCTCTCTCTCTTCCTAAAGTAGGCTAATTCATTTCTTAGCTTGATGTTATAAATATCCTTAGTTGGTTTTTTTGTTGTATTTAGTCTTTTTATTAATCTATAAGGGTGACTGTTATCAAATGTCGGGTGCCTGCTGGCTGCTGCTGTTGATTGCAGGCAAGTCGCCGTGACCTGCTGCACTGACTGACTTGTGTTTGATTACCTTTTCTCTGGATAGTTATTTTAGTGAAATGACAGTTCCAATGTTCTAAAAGACAAGTGGTGATGTTTACAATCGGTTCCTGCTGAAGGCATGAAGCAGGAGCACGAAAGTAGCGAGTAGCGAGTAACGCAACCAGGCAGTAGGCTATTTGTAGTGTTATTACTATTTCGGAGGAGTAGTACCGTTACACTACTCGTTACCGGAAAAAGTAGTATTATTACAGTAACGCGTTACTTTGTAACGCGTTACACCCAACTCTGTTTACGAGGCTACAGTTATTGGGTGTCAATCTGCAATAGGGATGAAATGATTAATCAAATAATCATTATTATTGATTAATACTTATAATCATCATAACATTTTTTTTAGTGTTGCCCGATCCCGATCACGTGATCGGATCGGCCGCCGATATGGCCGTTTTTATAAGATCGGAGATCGGGAAAAAAATATCGAAAAAAAAAAAAGTTTTTTTTTTTTTTTTTTTTTTTCAAAAAAATATTTTCTGGGAGTACTGAAAGTTACAGGTAAGGTGAATGCGATATGAAATGTAAGCTTACCATAATCACAGTAATCCTTAATCATTTTCAATCATATTCAAGGGCTTTTGGAGAAATGAGACAGACAGAGCACTGCAGAGGGAAGGTGATTGTGTCAGACTCTGTGTCCAGCTGGCAGCTGATGCCAATAAGTAGTAATTGGCCCCTTGTTAATGGATCAAAGGAAGGCAATTATGTCTCTATGCACTGTCAACTAGCTGCTACAGATGCATACTTTTCAAGCAGACTGGTTAATTGGTTCTTAACTTATTTTGTTTCAACTTTAAAAATGGCCAATGTTTTACCAGTTTTTATATAGTTTGTTGATTATTTTTGATGCTGTAATGGTCTATTTTATTTTATTTTTTGAGATATTAACTCATTCTGTGCCAATGACTGCTTATGACGTTTTTTTTCCAATAGCCCTGTGTGCCAATGACGGCTTATGACGGTTTTTGTGTTTTTTACATAGGAAAAAAAAAAAAAAAAAAAAAATTTTTTTTTTTCTAAAGATGTCAAAATGACCTGAGATCAGAGAGATGCTTTTCTCTGTTTGTGTGTTCGCTCCCTCGTTTAGCTGATTGAGAAAATGTGTGTTCATGTGTGTCCATTCTAGTGGATGGACACTTTTTTTCATTCAAACAGCTCTATCTCTGGAACCATTTGTCCGATTGCCAAAATTCTTTTTGCCACTGAATCACAACAACTGTGTCTGTTTCTGTGGGGAAAAAAATTATAAAAAAAAATCTTTTTTTTTCATTGCATAGTAAAGAAAAACATACAAAATCTCGGCACAGCTACCTTGGAGCCATTTTGGCATCTGGCACAGAATGAGTTAAACAGGTTTTAAAAGTCCTTAAATTGTGACTTCACTGCCAAATTTCAAATGCCACACCAAAGGTCCGCTGCACAATGATTGAGAAACACTGCACTAGTAGGCCTATATCACTATACACTACTCATAAGCTTTGTTTTTTAATTTGTTGATTCAGTGCTGCACTAAGTGATAGAATGGATAGATTTTTTTTTCTTAATGCCTTGCCAAAAGATCGGATCGGGAAAGATCGGGATCGAATCGGAAGCAATAATATTTGATCGGTATCGGATCGGGAGCAAAAAAACCCTGATCGGGGCATCCCTAATTTTTTTTAATATGTGCACTTTACCAAAATGTAACTGCGTGTCTTAGTTGATTTTTTTTTAAAGGGTAAAGATACTAAACCTTTCTGTTCAAAAGATGTCATGATAATATTGCACATTACTTTATTTGACCATGTTTGTATGATCTAAAAAAAGAATGGAAATATAATCAACTGATAAAAGATCAAATAATCATTAGTTGCAGCCTTCATCTGCCAATGACTGCTATAAGAATAAGGAAGAGTAATAGGAAGGAACAATAGGCTTTCCTTATTATATCAGCCCCAGGATTTGAACTATCACTGAAGGCAGAGCAAAGAAACAACAGATATCATCATTGCAGTGAAACTGCATGTGGAACAGTAAGCTAATCCAATAAGAAAATGTCTAAATTGGTATTTGATAGCATAATCCATTTGAAACTGCATTATGCCACACAACAATTAATCAAACGGTGACATTCATTCTAGTCATTAGCTTGGGTGACCTCCTGCATCTCAGTGGATGTGGAGAACACAGGGACTAGTTAATCATTGACTCCATAAAGTGGGAACTTTGTTGCTGGACGAGAGAAACGGGCCCAAAAAAAAAAGTATGTTTGCACAAGGTGGTCATTTTGTTTGGGTTAGCAGAACTTAGCACAGTCCTGCAGCAAAGTTGACCTGAAAAAACACTTGCATTAACACTGTATATCTATCCAAATAAATCTAAACACAAGCTGCATGATCTTCTAATGGAATGTTTACTTCCCGGATGTTATCGTGTAACTCAGTGCTCGCTCTGGACGGATCTGCTCTTATCAAACGCAACGTCGCTCATGCCTGAACGGTTGCATAAGAGGATCATAAAAGAAAAAAAGATTCTGTCTAGTCAAGGCTGGGGAAAGTTAATTACCCACAGATTCGATGATGTTGGTGTTAATGACTAAACATAATAAGGTACCGGTAGGTGCGTCACCATATTGTTATGTGGGAGATGTAGAGCCTGTGAGAGAGGTTCTGCGAGGTCGATTGCGGCCCCAGTACCTTCCCTCCTCTGCTTCCACTCTGCAACTTGGCAGATGTGAACAACACGGCCATAGACCATACAAGGTCCTGCAGCTGCAAGTTTATGATATGTAGTTATTGGAGGATACACACATTTATCAAGAGGGAAGTATTCCACCTCCATGTATGGTGCTCCTTCACCAGAACCCAACAGGAGGAGTCAGGGCTGGTGTGCGCTACTGTACCTGTCAATGTGGGGTTGCACTGATGTGCATTCTAGCAGGATCAAGCAAGATACAAGATACAAATAGTGTCTTTGTTAGTGAAGTGGGGCTGCTTTCTCCACCTTTTTTCTGCATGGGGACACTTGTCATGTCCCAAGAATCCATGGGCTCACCAACGGGGGTGTAAATATCGTCAATGTTGAGAAGAAACCTTGTATCTCCAAGTTTCAAATTTGTACGTTTTTTCGCAAAGTAAAGCCCTGCTTCATCATACAAGGCTGTCGCACAACATTAGTGAAAACAGCAGATCTACAAGCACACAACGCCTCGCACCGTGAGGCGTTGTTTGCTTGTAGATCGGCTGTTTTCACTAGTTTAAATCATTTTTAAAATGATAAATACAATACTGGCTTTCAAGCAGTTTCAAGGGGCACACTTCTCAGGGGCACACCAAAGGTCCCCAGGCACAGTGGTTGAGAAACACTGTGCTAGAGGGCACCACAGGGATTGTAAAAGACTGGAAAATGAATCATATCCCTGGACATTGAATTAATGGCACTTGCCAACTGGTCCTACAGTATGTGCAAATATACTGTGACAAACAATTATATCCAAGAGTTATGCGGATCATTACATTTTTTTGAGCCAGTTTAACTTAACTTAATTAATTTTTGGCATGTCATTATTGAAAATATTTAAAGAAATCTAAAAAATACATTTTCAAAAAGAGTGCAAAATAACTGCAAGGGGCGCCCGCTGGCCTACTGGTCCAGGGGCATACCACTTAGGCGTTGCCACATAGGCATGGATGCCTGGTGGCGTCGCCGGTTCTATTCCCGATCCGCTCTCCATCTCTCCCCCCCATTTCCTGTCAGTCTACTGTCCTATCCAATAAAGGCATAAAAGCCCCCCCAAAAAAACTAATCTTTGAAAATAACTGCAAATGTACACACGACCACACACAGCGCATCGCGCTGCAATGGCTATTTTTTTAAGAGCCATTTCGCATAATGGGGGCTGCAGCCAGAGACTACAGAGGCTATTTGAGGATCCTTGGCATGGAAATGTTGTTTGAGAAGCCATGCTCTATGGAGGTCCATGGACAGATATGAGCTCTCAGAAAGAAACAAAAGCCTGGAACATTATATAACAAAAGGCGACTCAGATGTTTTTAAATTAATTGAAATAGTACAACAATATCTGTGAATGTATACTTGTCTTGGAAGAGGGAATAATTAAAATCACATGCATGCAAAACTGTCATTTGGGTTATTCCAACATTTGAATATACTTTGGAGAATGTGGGGCCAGAAGGACCCCGAGTAAGGAAATCAGAGCAGGGTGTGGAAATGATCCTGACAGTAAGAGAAGCCTCTAAGTCTAAGTGATGGTTGGGGAGACCTGGGTAGCCATGGGGCTAGGGATGGGACCATTATGAACATTTCATATCACGATTATTGTGACCAAAGAAATTGCGTTTTCCGATATTATCGCGGTAATCAAAATATCCCCAACATTACCTGGGGTGGAACATTTGCCAAAAAATAGCAGATTAAGCTCACAAAGCGTCACAGCAACGTGTTGTAAGCTTGTAGATCGGCTATTTTTTAGAGAGTTGGAAAAAGTACTGTATCAACGTTATTTCTAGGTCTGTTTTACCAATTATAGATGGTTTAAGTGGTACTGGATATGCAGCTAGGAAAATAAAAGGTGAATTGATCCCAGCTGACAGGACGATTTCACAGTGTTTTTTGGGTGTTTTTTATCACGATAAACGATAATAAGGATTAACGTCCCATCCCTTCATGGGGCACAATGTCTCTGGAGAAGGATGGGAAACTGGCTTGACACAACACAGAATTGCATCAGTGCCAAAATCTCCAGACCCAACCTAACAACTGTCAGTACACAGGCAGCAATAACAAATAACACTGCCAACTCTGGTCTGGTACTCCTGTGCAGAATGTTACGCCTGGGAGCCGCAATCACCTCCAATTGCCTAAAAGCCAAAATTGAATTAATCAAGTAAGCCAACACCCACAGGACTGTCTCAACATCAAAACAACCCATTCCAGTTCGCTCAGTGTGCCAACCAAGAGGGCGATTTCTTCAGGTACACTCACAAGCCTTCCCTCTGTGTGGCTATCTTCAGTTTTTTTTAAGGCTATATGACAAATGCCTGGGAAAGTCTGCAGAAATAATCCTGTGATGCAGCACGTAAGCCCTGAGGAGTCAGGTTGAGTTACTCAACCCCTGAACCAAAACAACCAATCATATGATCATTATAGT
Source organism: Nannobrachium achirus (assembly GCF_963921795.1). Classification (NCBI taxonomy): domain Eukaryota; kingdom Metazoa; phylum Chordata; class Actinopteri; order Myctophiformes; family Myctophidae; genus Nannobrachium; species Nannobrachium achirus. The sequence continues at coordinate 27,131,294 of NC_137832.1, read as the reverse complement.
TGCTATGTCAAGATTATTATCTGATGAGGTAAATGTAATCTGTAACATCCCGTAGTCTCGTGGGAAAGAGAGGGTACTCACCTAGGACATGAACTCACCACAAAGACGTCTATGCTCAGTGGTGCATGCAAACATAATATTTCAAAAGGGAGTCCTATGCTGCTCTCTCTCTCTCTCTCTCTCTCTCTCTCTCTCAGAACTAACAAGGACGCACAATCTCTCTCTCTTTAACTTTCTCCCTGTCACTCTCTTTCTGACTTGCTCTCTCTCTCTCTCTCTCTCTCTCTCTCTCTCTCTCTCTCTCTCTCTCTCTCTCTCTCTCTCTCTCTCTGTGTGTGTTTCTCCCTCAGTGCTCGCTCCGCCTGTGAAGGACTTCCCGGTTGACAGGCATCGCCATAGCAACCCCTGGACCCTGTTCAAAAGGCAACCCTCC
>NC_137832.1:27103361-27125861 GCF_963921795.1 Nannobrachium achirus | reverse complement strand
AAGAAGCCTCTTTACTCAGTGCAACATAACAGCACCCTCGAGAGAGAGGTGACAGGGTAAACATGCTCACTGCCATAGCCAAATATAGCAGGGTAACGGTCCTTATCTCAAAGCTACTTATGATAACAGCTGGCTGTCACATCATCCATTTACGTATTTTGGCTTTGCGATTATAAATGGATGATTGAATGAACAAACAAACACGCAAATGCTTTCATGGAGCAGCCAGTATAGCATTAGGTATTATGAAAGACATTATAGACAAAAACGACAACCACAGCAATGAGAGAAATACGTTTTGAGATGGAGGTCTGATGAAATAACCACATTCTGAATTAGACTGCAAAAGACTGTACATTAGACCAGTGTTTCTCAAACTTTTAAATAGCAAGTTCTCGCCTTATCTCTGACAGTGAACAAATGGAACCAAATTAACGGTTCCATTTGTACCGTTACAGACTTGTATGGGTCCATTTAGACCCCACTAAAGGAACCCACAGAGTCCCTGGAATCCACTTTGAGAACCACTGCATTAGACGACTCAACTGTTGCCCAACAACATTCTGGCAAAAAAAGAGAAAGAAATTGACAAAAGTAATGGGCTAAATAAGAGAGCACCGACATATCCTTTGGGCTCACGGATAAACTTATCAGCCAGTGAGTGCTGGAGGATATAACAGAATAATTGGTCTTGTAAAGGATTGGATCAGATCACTATCAAGTCAACCAAAGTCAACATTTTCAATACTTTATCTCAGTGGTTCTCAAAGTGGATTCCAGGGACTTTGTGGGTTACTTTATGGGGTTCTAAATTGACCCATACAAGTCTGTAACTCTGACAGCATACAAAGGTATACTGTCAAAGTAAAGGGGAGACCTTAAAATGTAAAAAAAATGAGAAACACTGCTTTATCTAATAATTTTGATAATAAAATTCTATATTCCCCAACTGATTCCGACTTGAAGGATTTTTAAAGTGAATTGACCTTTAGCCCTGGTCCTAGCCTTGGTGTGTAAAGTAGCAGTACTTACAGAGCAGTGCAGGCTGAGCAAGGAGGGCTCTTCAGTGCAGAGGGACAGAGGAAGAGAATGAGAATGAAGGAGGGTGGGAGGGAACCACTGCAGCGCTGCCGCTCTCTCTCTCTCTCTCTCTCTCTCTCTCGCTCTCTCTCTCCCTCACTTACAGTATTCTCTCTCGCTTTCTCAGGCCAACAGGGTGTCTTTTATCTTCAGCGAGTGACTCAGCTAGGGTCTGAGTGTTTGACTGCCCATGTGTAGGCGTGTATGTGTATGTCGATATGTGTGCATGTGTGTTGTGTTTGCAGTCTGTGTGAGTGTGTTTGTGTCTGTTCCTGAATGGACTACGCAAGTCCTGCAACACCCACCACTTCTCTGCAGCTCATCAGGGAGAAGGGACTCAGTAATAGTTTCCATCCACAGCTGGAAATAATAGAGATTCCCATGCAGACACAGCTTAGTGGCACCGCCCTTTAACGCTTTGTGAGCGGGAAAAGAGGAGGCCATTTCCATAGCCATCTAAATAAATAGACCTGTTTGACGCACATCCAATAATAGCACAGACTATTCAGTATCTTTGGACTATGTAAAACAAGAATCGTTTAATGCCACACATCCCTATCGCATTCATGTCAGACAATTGGATCATGGCTATAGTTCAGATAAAAGCTTTGATGGGCTCTGCCCCGTGCCCTATAAAGCAGGGGTTTTCAACTGACCAGGGGTCACTCTCCTGACTAAGAATCAACCCAGTGCCACTGTTGTGTCAGTAGGGGATATTAGTTAATACTAGGTTAGGTTTTTTATTTGAGTTGCACAGTCTAATATTGGCTAGTGGTGGACAGGATACAGTACATAATGTAGTTGCAAAAGTTCTTCTTTTATGCTTTTGCTGTAAGCTCTGGGAATTCTGCCAGACAACGCATAAAGTACATGTGTCTTATAACAGTCTGTGGATCATAATGAGCTCATCCTCTTCTGTAGTAGTTAACTTGAAGTACTTTTGGAATTGAAGCACAAGCCTCCTCAAATGACCAATGATAACGTCTTTGATTCCGCACTGTCCTCATATCACACAAACTTGACATGCCAATCTTAGCCAATAGGGATGGAATATGAAAAATCGGGAAGATGCGTGTTGATCACATGACTATAGAGATAAAGTGTACCGATTTGCGTGATGTTTGGACAAAATCTGTAGGAGTAATAACGTTTGTTTTGCAAAGATCTCCTGGTGTCACTATATATTTTCCTTGGACGAATCAGCCTGTTATAGCGCCACCATGGGGCTGATTTGAAAACTGTAGGGTGGCATTTCTTCCTTGGCCAAGTGGGAATGTGCTTGTAAAGTTACAGGGCAATCGCAGGCTGCATTCATTTCATTCATTCACATATACATGCTACTCAGCCGGCTTGGAGGTGTCTGTGTGGCAACATTAGCTTTGCATCATAACTATGATGCATTGTTACATAACACATAGGGGATGAGTAATGGTTTTAAATGTCTGTTTATTTAAATTAGTGCTAAACAAGTTCATCTTGATGGTTTGTCACCTAGCTGTCTCTCCTCTGCAGTACTGGTGCTCCTCTGTTAGACCAAGGTATTTTATAAAAGAGGGTAAGATCATCTATCTAGGCTAATTTTCTCTGTCCAGCGATTCCAGCTGGCAGATTTGTTTCACTGGGAGACAAACTGCAGCCAGAAGTTCGATGGAATGCATTGTAGTCAATGAGAGCCAGGTGGACCCATACTAATATCACTAGCAGATTAGTCTGGTTTCAAGGCTAAGACATCTGTACTGCTGGACAAGGACACCATCACGTTCTAGCGGCTCTTGTCGTCTCTCCTCTCAGGGACTCTATGGCCACTGAGGCCCAACCTGCTCTCGCAGCCCGGGGGTGCCCTGTGGCACCATGAACCACAGCGGATTAATCTGTGGGCTTGGCCCCTGAGCGGCACCAATGGTCAGAGCAAGGCATTCAAGAGGGGGCGATAGCTACTTTGCAGGGAGGGAGCCTGGGCTCCTTCAACTATAATGCAGCCTATCACTTGCGCTTGCGAATCTTTAGCCTGAACCCAGTAATCTTGTCTGGATAAGGGTTTGTCTGCCTCCACCATGAGGGTGTACTTGACAGCCATCTTTGCTGGTCATGTACAGCTTCCAGAGGGTTCAGTGGGGAGACACCTCTTGGTCTCTAGATTCATGAAGGAGGCCAGACGTCTGCGTTCAGCCAGAGCTAGGAAGGCTGTCCAGCTGAGATCTGGACATTGTTTTGACGGCCCTTACTAGACCCTCATTCGAACCTTCTCCCTGTCTACAGACGGGGAAGGGCAAGGTTCTGCCCACAGTGTGCTTTGCCCTTCAAGGGCTCTGCAGGCATAATGTGAGTCGCAAGCAGTCACTGCGCAGGAGGGACCAGCTTTGTGTGCTGCGCAGAGCAGGTCCTGGGGTCAAGTCTTTCTAAGCAGAGGCTTGTGCATACAATCCAGTTGGCATGTGGTCTGGCTGGCAGGCCTGAGCCAGTTGGTGTGGTGGCTCATTCCACCAGGAGAATGGCCACATCTAGGGTCCTCCTGGAGGGAGTTCCACTCTCCGAGGTGCTCATCTGCCACCTTTGCCAGTACAGTGGTGTACTGGCACCACTGTACTGTCGGCAGTGGTGGTGTTGGCAGTTCTGGGCAGCTCCTCTTGACCTTGTGTACGAGGAGGCCAGTTCGGGGTATGTTTTCAACCTTCTTTTGTTGACCTGACTTATCCTAACTCAACCACCAGATGAATCGTGTATTTCTATACTTGATTCTATACCCAATAACTAAGGTTACAAAGGTAACCACAGTTATGTGACCTGGTTGGATCACTCCAATCCTGTCGTGGTGCTTGAGGCACCTCTAAAAAAAATCCAACAGGCGTGCATGGGCATGGTGTATAAGAGAGGCCCCACACCTACGTTTGTTCAGGTGTACATGGTATGTCCCTCCGCCACGGAGTGATTGGATTGATACCCACATTGGAGTGATACCCACATTGGAGTGATCCAACCGGGTCACATAACCGTGGTTACTTTTGTAACCTCCATTAAGTTTAGTGCTGGCAAACAGACAGCTTAGGGGGAGAGTGCTGCCTGGGCCCTTTGTTATGTTGTAATGTTGTTGTATATTTGCCAAAGTGTTTGTCTTCAAGTATTTATTTACTCAAGTAAAGTCTTAGTTTTGGTTGTGTGTGTGTGTGTGTGTGTGTGTGTGTGTGTGTGTGTGTGTGTGTGTGTGTGTGTGTGTGTGTGTGTGTGTGTGTGTGTGTGCGTGCGTGCGTGTGTGTGTGTACACACTAACCCATACTGTAGGTCTATCCGTGCACAAACACAGCACAGCAGCCTTGGGGCAGAATCAGGGTTACCATGTTGAGCTGAGCTCCAATATCAGAACCCGCTTAGCCACTTTAGGGAGAGTTTACAGCAGCAGTTAGACATCAGTAACTATAGATTAAGGGCCATAGTGGTTGTTGAAGCAATAAGCCACAAGAGGCGAGTGGTTACCTGGTATTTTACACCGGCTGAGAGGCGTAGGGAGACACGAGGCGCAGCCGAGTGTCTCCAACCCTCTCAGCCAGTGTAAAATACAGGTAACCACAAGCCTCACGTGGCTTATTGCTTTTCTAAAACAGTTACAATATGGCAACATGAAAAATCTAGACATATAGCAATTAAAACTGTTCTATAATACACTATAAGCTACAAGCTACAAGAAAGTAGTTCCCGGCCAGGATGCAGAAACAACACAGGTGCAGATAATTGGTGCACTGTGGAACACTGTGGAAAGAAATAACGCACCTGGGTTTGATATAAACTGATTCAAGGTGTGGGTTATAGTCTCATATACCACAGCAACCAGCCAATCAGAAACAAGGAATGGAACTAGCCGTTTTAGAAAATACAGTTTACAGCATGATAGATTTGTACCTGCTGTGATGTGAGCTGTTAATGACTATAATTCAATGTAAATTGGCTGAAATTCTTTTGCTCTCTTTTCGTTACACTATAGCTTACCTCAGTGACTTGCACCGGCGAATTCCTCCAGGGTCCAGACACTGCTCCCATGCACGGACATCCAAGATAAATATTAACAGCTTGACTGTATGATCATCAACCAAGTTTACACCCCCATCCCTCCCTCTCTTTATCTCTCCTCTCCTGTCTGGTGGGCCAGTTATCATCTACCTGAGAAATCGGGAAAGAAATAGAATCCACGTGTCCGCGTCAGTGACAGTGGCACCAATGTAATAGGCAGGCTACAGAATGGCTTCGCCAATCGCCATACGTCACATTCACATTGAACAGTCAGTCAAGCGCTTCGCTCGGGGGACTATACTGTGGCACTATCTCGCTCGATCGGAACCCCATTTTGGCGATCCTGTGGCAGTGGCATTGATCACCATGATGCGTTGTAAAGTAATTTTGCATTGCATGCAACTGCAGCATGCATTTTTGATTGATTGATTGAAGACTTTATTAGAAGAAGTTTGCATAGGAAAAAGTACAGTTTCATGACGGTACAGTTCACTGGTACAAGAAGGTCTAAGCTTATTTCCAGTATCTCATATCATTAATATACTAATGCAGGGGTCTTCAACAGGGGGTCCGCGACCCCTAGGGGGTCCGCGGAGGTACTGCAGGGGGTCCGCGAAATTTTTGCTTAAAAAAAAAAAAAAAAAAAGATTTCAATTTCTTTCTTTTTTTTTCATTTTTCACATTGATGTTAAAAAATAAATCATGATTCTATCCATTTTGAATAGCTTGAATACATGATTACTATGCAATTGACAGATTGTTGATATTATTGACATTGGTTCTCAGTTAATAAGTAGAATGTTTAGAAATGGTAGTGGTACGGCCCACCCTGCTCGCTGTAACTGGTACATGTTTAAAATAAAAAATATGTCGTAGCCCCGACCCCCCCACCCTACGAGGTGGTAGGGGGTCCCTGCTCCATCTCCCCATCAGTTTGGGGGTCCCCGGCCTGAAAACGTTGAAGACCCCTGTACTAATGCATGTATGATCATTGCATTATTTTTCGCCGATCCAACTTAATGAGCAATTTAATTCTCAATAGCATTAGTTTCTTTACAACAACCGTGAAAATTCCACGAAAAAAGAAACCTACGGACATCAACTGAAGCGCTGTAGAGTTTGATACTTGAAGCCGAAGGTCTATTTAGCTAAATCAACAAGCAATACAACACTGCCTCCTAGAGGAGGTAGTGAGGTATGTTTGTGCTGTTGTTATAAATAGTATAGAATTCAATTGTGTGTGTGCTTTATTGAGACACAATGGTATATTATGCATCAAGACACCCATATATGAACGGCAAGGAAACATTTTCAATGTATTTACCTTCCATGATGGATGTCTGTTTCACATCCTCCATTGCATCCATATCCTCAATAAGGATGTGGGTAGGCCTACTAACATAATAGGCCTATCTCTCCCTGCAACACATCTGATTTTATATATTTTTTATATTAAAATAAAGCTACAGCTGCTATCCTTCCAGGATTGCGATGACATAATTCAGAAATAGTCCTACTGTGTGTGTGTGCCCAAACTCTGTTGATGTATGTAATGTAATTGTTTGACAGTAAACTATAATGTATTCTTTAGACTTCTGGAGGTGTGGGGCTGTGGGCTATATCCTAGTCCTTTTTTGCAAGCAGAGTTCATTCCCATTATAGCTATTTGTTAGCTATTTTGTCTGTTAATCAGATATTAAGAACGCTAAGAGGGAGACAATGTGGAGGCAATTGATATTCTATGTTGATTTAATCCTTGGCCAGCACAGTTACAGCAAAATATATGGGGTTCCATATATAAGAGGCCTTTAGATTATTTTAGGACACATTGTGAGTTTAATAAAAAAAACATCTGCACTGGGAGATGACTTTCACCTCATCTTTTCCTCTTAGCCTACATCTAGGTTTGGTTTAAGGAAATCAGTTCACTGCAGGTCATTCCTTTGCGGCATAATTCCTCCTAGCCTTGCCTTACAGTACATGTGTGGGTCGATGGCCCCAATGATTCCACAAGCCTGATCCCCCCAGGCTAGTTATTAACCTTTTCAGAGGAGAAATGAGTAATGCCAGTGTACTAAACTTTGACTCTTCTGTGAATAAACAAGCTGCGGTCTAATAACAGTGTGGCTTCCCTGTGGATCTCAAACATCTTGTGGCCAGACTGTGACATCAGCTATCTATGATGTTACTGACGTATCTGGCAGCATGCAAGCTCAAGGAATCTGGTTCTGACCACTCCAGCGGTTTGTGAGATTAAACACTGGACAGTACACACACACACACACACACACACACGCACACGCACACGCACACGCACGCACGCACGCACGCACACACGCACGCACGCACACAGCGGTGTTAACTAAGTACATTTAAAGTGTACTACAAAAATAGGTATTTTTACTTTTTTTTTCAGAACTTTTAATTCTACTCCACTCATCACTTCTGCTGACTCATTCTGACATCACTCCTGTGCAAATAGACGATTCCTCCGCACTTTCACTTTGCACTCTAGGTCAAGTATAGAGCTGATGTCTGACATCAGGGTTTTCTGGAACCGGCACAAAAGGCTCTGACATCACGTAGCCTACGCCACATGAGTCAACACTGACTTCGGCATGCGCGTTCCCCGCTGCAGCAGGGAGTGCAGTGCCCGGCCTCGACCCGACCCGATAAACAGCTTTCCGGAACCTGCGCAAAAGGTTCGGAGTCTTCGTATACGATGCTGATGTCTGACATCAGGGTTTCCCGAAACTGGCACTCGACCCGACCCGATACGCGGTTTTCCGGAACCGGCTGATGTGGAGCTGATGTCTGACATCAGGGTTTTACGGAACCGGCATTGTGTCTGCAACACAGTCAGAGGCACAGACAGATACAGAGATCTCCATATACGGGCAAAAGGGACACAGACAGACAGATACAGAGATCTCCATATATGGGCATAAAATGGACGCAGACAGACAGATACAGATATCTCCATATATGGGCATAAAATGGACGCAGACAGACAGATATCTCCATATGGGCATAAATGGCACAGGCAAACAGATGGACAAAACGGTCCTATGACAACAGGTATACCTGTACACACACACACACACACACACACACACACACACACACACACACACACACACACACACACACACACACACACACACACACACACACACCTTGGTGTCCTGTGTTTGTTCTCAGCATATTGAGTTGTGTTTCTAATTCTAGCAGTAACCAGTATTCAATTTTGATTGTTGAATGTCACAGCAGCATCCCAAAATACCATCTGTTGCAGTTTTGTGCTTGGTAAGGAAATACAGATGCACATCTGGTTATCTGGCAGAGAAGTGGCTGTCTGGTTGAACATGCTCAAATTCTCTGCTCAATCAGGGGGAATAAATGGACTGAATTTCACTTTCACACCAGCTTTTCTGATGGAGTTGATATAGTTGACAGTTGTATTTCATGATTACATAGCTGACTCTAATTATTTCCTCTGCCAAGTAGGTTTTTGTCCCAGTTGTCTGTTTGTCTGTGCATAACATATTTCAAAAGATTATTGTTGGTGTATGACACATGCCCCTATTTACTGTCATGTAGTGCCACCTTCAGGTCAAACTTTTAAATAAGCAAGCATGGGTTAGATTATTTTAGGCCTTGTTGGAAATAGAGCAATATGATAATGGGTGGTTAGTTATAAATCATTTTACTTCAGATCATTATTTAAGTAAAGAAATAAAAATAGCAAATTCCTCTATAGGTAGGCCCTGAGCAGAATCCAAACGCTCAAGTCACCTACAGTATATCCACCTGTTCAATTTAAAACAAAGATTAAATACTGGGGGATAGTAAAAGATAGTGATTTAAACAACTTTTACAAGCTCAATTATGTACCTCTCTTAGAGAGAATTTTAAAAAGACCAATGGTGTTATTAAAATGAATGAGTTTCCAACGCAACACTTATGTACTGTACTTAGCCTATTTCAGCCCATACCAATGAACCTCCCAGAATATTATTTTTTATGAACCTACATTTTTGGACAGCCTACTCCTCACAGCCACTACCACAAACCATCTCAGATCCAAAACAGTCACCATGGCCAAAAGATGACAAGTATGCATGCCTCAAAATCCAGAGCAGCTAACAGATGCCTCAATCGTAAATAGACCATATAGTGATTATAGTAGCCTATAATCACTATACTATCTATGATGTGCCAAACAGCAAGAACACATGGAGCGTTCTAACTATTATCTCCAGACAGCTACACTTTATCAGTCGTCCCACCACATTGTTAGTAGAGATGCTGCTACAATTCATTATATAAAAAGACTAAAGTGTAGATATTTAAAATCAGCAAAAAGCAGTACAGGATAGGACAGAATGTACCACATCCATTTGTTTTAGAGGAGAATGAACAGTCTATATATACTACTCAAATAATGTTGTCCTTTATTGACACAGAAACAGGCTGTAGAGGAGAGGAGTTCTGGTGGGATATGTTCCTTGGGGTAGAGAGAGATAAGAGCTACATTATAACATATTTTATTCAGTATTTCATAGCCTGATTGTCTATTCATTTCTTAAATGTTATAGGTTCTCTAGAAAATAGTAAGTGCTGTACATTGCTGTGCATTAATGCACGTTGTCGTTTTATAGCTACTTTATACTTTATACAATTCTCTTCATAAACCAGGTCAGAAATTGTAAGTGTTTTTAAATGAGATATAAAATGAGGGGATTGGAAGTTCTGTTTCAAATACTAGCCACAAGGGGGCAATCTGAAGACAATTTGGTCACACCAGGAAGCCAATGTGATTCATCTTCCCTCCAGGCAAATATTTCCAAATTGGGTTAGGGTTAGAATCTAGTGCACTTTTATGCAAAATGTAAAATAAAGTTCAGCGTTGTGTCCAAAATGAAGACTATTTCTGTGGAAAATGTAAGACTTTGATTGCTTACTCTATAAGGCCCTCTGCCAAAAAATGAAATAGCTGGAATTGCATCTGTTTTGTATGAACTATAAGATTATCTTGGTGCTTTGTAAATTGTCATGTTGTCTTTATGGCTTGTTGCGTGTACCTGCTAATAAGACAAATACTAGGCCTCTCCCCATCATTCACCTTCTCCCTTGCCTGGCGTTGCCAGCCTCTATCACACACTTCGTTTTGGGAAGAGAGTCTGGGATTTCAGGAAGAGTTTTCATTTCTGGGGTTTGCCCCAAACCACTTGCCCCAAGCCTACAGAAACCACGTGCCCCAAGCAACCTTCTCCCAGCTCACTTTGTCTGAGTTGGCTCATAGAAGAAAGAGTGCAACATGCCATGCCGGGTCCTGTCCCAGCACTATGCTAAGTGGCTACCCTAGCAGTTTTCATGGGAAGTTCAGGGACAGTATCTAAATCTGGCATTAAAAATAATCACAAAATGTTACACTCAAGGGTGTGCATTACCATGATTATTGGCACTTCAGCAATGCTTACCGCTACGCCTCATTCCTGCAGTAACACTGTCATGCCGATAATCATGGTAAAGCACACCCTCTTGTGTAATATTAGTTAAAGTGCGTAATTAAACACCTTGAACAACAACATGTGTGAGTTGTGTAGAGGGGGACTGCCCCATAGGTCAAACTCCCGTTAGGTCGAACAGCGTCGGCAGGTTAGATAATCACCCACAAGCGTCGGCAGGTTAGATAATCACCCGCGTCACGGTTACTGAGGTTAAGTTTAGGGTTAGGGTTAGAGTTAGGCATAGTTTTACTGAATATCTGATATATTCTACCTAAAATAAACCCAAATTCTCACCTACCGAGTCAAGCAAGATGCAAGGCAAGCTTGTTCTAGAGGATACAAAAAAGAAAACAGGTTGTCAATCGTGATAAAAAAAAATGTTTCAGCACCAAGGACAGCACACATCACTCTACATGCAGATTGGTGAATGAATCAGCACCACTGCCGGGGATAGTGTTTTGTATGTTTGCTCTGAGGCCTGACTTGGGGTTCAACTGGTTATAGTCTAGTACAAACATTTCCTGTACCGGGGTCAGTTTCCTATAGCTTAATTTGCCTGGCTCAGCAGCAGATTTGAACTAGAAATACAAACACCTTATGGGTTTCTGGTTCAAATCTGCTGCTAAGCCAATCAACTGAAGCTATAAGGGAAACTGACCTGGAACAGGAAATGTTTATGCCACTTTCTGCAAAGGTGAACTGCAGTAATGCACAGAATAGGATTAAACCTGACAGTTGGCCTAAAAAAGGCCTATTTTGGCCTAAATCAGTAAATAATTTGGCCTAAGTAAAAAGAACATGTGTAAAGAATTGTCTATTTTGGCCCTAGTAGGTCTAACAGGCCATTAGACTAAAAGGGGCAGGACCATTATGATCCTTCTCGATTTTACCAGAGGTGGCCAGTGTCACGAAGAGCTGACAATTTATAATTTTCCTCAAAAAATGACTTAGGCCATTGGTTTAATAAGGTGACGACATGGCTAGACATGGAGTAGTGTGCCAAACTTTGGGTCTTCTTTTTTTTTGTATCTTCCCATTTATTAAAGTCAATGTAAAAATTTCAGTCACTTATAAATTCATATAAATTAACTGTTCAAGATTTCTCTTAGCAAAATGGAAGTACACGATTCCCGATGAAGCCGGTCGATTTGACATGGCTTGTGTGGCCTCCTGTGGGAGGAGTAGTGTTGCCAAACGTTGTGTCAAATTTTTTCACAGATTCACGTTTTAACGTTTATTGACTTAATTTGAATTCACAGACATAGGCCTTTACAGCAAAGTGGGCTGACAAAAATATTCTCTATATGATGTCTCTCTATCAGTTACTACTGTTTGTCTCAGTAAAGAAACAATACAGTGGACAACCCATTCCTTGCATAACAAATATATAATAAAAAGTATCTCATGTTATTCTCTCTCTCCTGAAGTCCACCTGGTGTGATGACCCTCACCCACCCTGGTGCACCTGGTTGCTGGTGCTTGTCACCGGTTCCCTTTCTACCATTGCAGGATTGGCAGTGTGGAGTTGGGGCAGATTGGCAGGTTGAATTTGAGGAGCATTGTCGCAGGGGGAATGGGGCACACCCGTGCCTGGTGTGGCCAAGTCTATAAATATCCCAGCTTCCAATCTCTCCCCAGGTTGTTTTTGTTTGTATGTTTTCCTTTTGGTTTACGCCTGCAACAGCCATGTTGGTCATACCCTCACACCCACACATTGCTTACACACTGAACAAGAATGTTTCATAGTGCACTCATCCACATTGATATTTTTGTTGTTTATAGGTTAATTAGGTTCATACTCTTGTAAAAGCAGTAAAGTGTTAGTGACGATGTAATGTTTGTCATGTAGGAACTGAAGGTGATTCAATTCAAAATTCATGGTTAAGAAATCACAGCATGAACAAATGATTATATTGGTTTATTACTTGACATTGGTTTAACAACCTTTCATTTATAGGCTCAACAAGGCTTTAGTCTTTTGAGTGCACCCACACACTCACTACTTCAGTCTAGTTTATACTTCAACTAGAGCATTAACGAAAAAGTAGACAAGTCGACTTCATTACACAAGTCGACTCCCACCAGAGAAAGTTGAAAGTCGAAGTTGAAAAAACATTCTATTGTGAAAATAGCAGATGTACATGCTTACAACGCCTCGCGATGCGAGGCGTTGTGAGCATGTAGATCGGCTATTTTCACAATTTCTGCCAATTTGGACAATGTTTAATTTGCCATTTTAGAGGTATTAAAAAGTCCTTAAATTGGCACTAGAAATGTGAAGATACCCTCTATACACTTAAACTTTAATCATATTTTTTTTACACAAGGCATAACCGCTGTAGCCCTACTGTCCTTTGGCTCACCTCCATATCCATCTCCAAGTCCCCAAGGTGCATGGCTTTCTAGTAGTGATACTATATTTACACTGTCTGGGCAGACAGATGCACTCTTCCATCAGAGCATCTTTGCAACTATGTACTAAAATATATATGAATATATTAGACTATACAGCATTTGTATTACTCATTCATGGCACATTGCATGTTAAAAATCACAAGAACATGTTGTGCCATCATGTTTATAAAAATAGAAGATTGCTTAGAAGAGAGCCATTACATTCCTATCCTCTTTTGCTGATGACTGTATCCCTCAATGAATCACTGAAAGCATTATGAATATGATGATTGACATGTCACACCACGTTGGTGTGTGGCCTACATGCCACTACACATTGACCAACACCAACATCTGATTACATTTAAGTGCACTTGAACAAGCAACTAGAGATTTATTTGCACAAAAAATGTTGAAACCACAAACACTTGTGTTTTCCCAGAATGAATACACTTTGGGGATGATGGTGATTACAACCCACAACAAGCATAAAAAGTAACCTATCATCTTCTTCACAATGGAAAAAGAGAAGAGGGAAAAGAAAAACATTTATATATTACACTTCATTAAATTGTTTACAAATTGCCTAACTCACAATAACATAACAGACCATGTAAGCATGAGAAATATATGAATTTTTAATTACATTAATTAGCTGCTCTAGTGATCATCTTTGTTGAAAGGGGCTTTCAGGATTTAATGGCAAAATGGCCTGACTTCTAAAGAAGTGGCTGCCTGTGTGTGAAACCGCTTGCTACAAGAGCAACAGCTTCCCAAAGCATTCAGGCAACTCACATTATTTAGCTTGGGAAAGCCAAGGGCATGGTGATGGATGATTTGAGGCACCTTGGGACGGTATGGGTCAGAGAGGTTAAAGATTTTGGTGAAGAACTGCTAAATTATGTCCATAAATAAACTCGCCTTGCCTTCAAGGTAGGGAAACTCTGATATTTCTTTGTTAAAATAAGTGTTAACTTGCTTTATATGCTGATAGTGCTCATTGTTTGTTCAGTATAACAGCTAGGGGTCTGCCTGTCCCTTCAGCTCTTGATTAAACAGAAAATGATTTTTCAGGTCAGGGTAGAAATGTTATCCAATCAGTACATAGAACTCACACAGGATGCAGATTAAACAAGTGAAATTGGAAGTGATGACCCAAAGAAATGAGCAGACACAATTGGAACTGATAAATGGGTACCTTCATCTGATCCAAAATGTAATATATTGCATCTTTTGAAAATGGAACAACTGGACCATCTTCATGGGACCAATAAGTACTTTTAGAGGTAAGACTGCCTTCTGGGCTGAAACTCTCCTTTAACAAAAAACTTGTTTTAAAATGTTGTGATCTCGTAGATCCGCTATTTTCGGTGTATAATACGTTGTATACGACAGACTATAAATCAAGCATTAGGGGTCATATAATAGAGGTACATTCTATATCACAGAGCAGCCAAAGTCTCCATCCTTGTCCTTGAGAAAGTCACTGAAACCTCTGCCTGCTTTAGAGGTATGCACCTTTGTACCTACACTCTTAATCACACTGCTCCAAATATGTACATGTAGCCTTCGGTATGTCGGATATGGACATAATTACAATGTGTATGATGTCATGTGAAGTGCTTTAAAGGTCCCCAAAACTGACTCTTCTCTTTATTTTTCAGGTCTCTGAGTTGACAACACTGGTGATGGTGCCTCAGAGTTGGTTGAGTAAGTCATCGATGTTCCCAGGAGAATTAAATTGATTACTTTCTGCCCACACCTGGTCTGGCCAAGAATAATTGAATCACTGTTCCAGAAAGTAATACTGTTCCGCTGCCCACAGTCACCTTTCATTTCAATCACAATTATTCAATAAGTAAATGGAGCACTTAATTGCTCCTGCTACTGTAGATAAAAACCTTAATATATCCACAGTATTCATTTAACAGTGATATAACAGTAATGTTTTTTTTACGGCTATGTTAAAAAAGGATATTACTGTAAATAAATTAACTAAGTGTGTAACCGTGAAAGAAGTTAGTCTCATATATTATTACAATACACCAGACAATACCATCAACACAGAATAGTTAACACCCACACAATTTTGGAAGAAAATAAAGTTCATTGTTCATGGTCTATGTATTGGGGTCCGCTCAATATCCCGACGGGCCGCTGTTCCGACTAGCGTCGGCAGGTTAGTTACTCGTCACGGTTACTGAGGTTAAGTTTAGGGTTAGGGTTAGAGTTAGGGTATTCCTTCTACTAGATGTCATGTTATGGTCAGAAACTGGCAACACAACAAAACTAACAAATGTAACCGACATTAAGTACAACCCATTTTTGAAGTCTAAAGGAAAATGGGAGCACTGCTGAATAAATTTTTTACCATTTACCTTACCATCAGCTGTAACATGTGCTATTTAGTTTAAGCATTTAAGCCATAATCTACTTCTGGTGAAAGAAGAAAAATAGTTACACAATTTGAGTTAAAGTTACAACACCTACAGAGGGCTCAATAGAGGAGTAATTTATTCTAGGAATAGACATTTTGGGTGTGCTCCAAGGAATCATAGACAGTTTTTGATTGATTGAAGAATTTATTAGAAGTTTGCAATAGAAAAAAAAGTACAGTTTCATGACAGTACAAATCACTGGTACAAGGTCAACTAAAAGGAGATCCTAGAAAGCCGAGGCTTATTTCCACAGGAACCACACTTTAAGTATCTCATATAACATTGAAAGACAGACGGATAGAACATAGTACTTTATCTAGGATAATATCAGTTTCAAAAGCATAACATCAAATACAAAAGGCAGAATACAAAGAAAAAGGGGG
The DNA here is from genome assembly GCF_963921795.1 of Nannobrachium achirus. Lineage (NCBI taxonomy): Eukaryota > Metazoa > Chordata > Actinopteri > Myctophiformes > Myctophidae > Nannobrachium > Nannobrachium achirus. The sequence goes on along the minus strand of NC_137832.1, from coordinate 27,110,051 downwards.
GGGGGGAGCATGGGGGCTTAGTCTATTTACAAGTCACGGGTAGCTGCTGTCTGAAGGTGACTTTTCATACCAATTTTGAAGGAGGCTAGGGATTTGCTCTCCTTTAGGGCTTGTGGAAGGGCGTTCCACATGTTGATGGTATAGCAGGAGAACGAGTTAGCGCCTTGTTTAGTGTTAAATCTACGCTGATGATGATTCGTGGAGCTGCCTCTGGTGTTATGATCGTGAACATCCTTGACCTTTAAGAAGTAGTTTGTCAGGTACATGGGAATCTTGGAGGTGTAGTGTATCTTGTACACCAGGCCCATTGCAAGATGCTGTACTCTGTCAGCTACTTTGAGCCACCCCACGCTTTCGTGGTGATGCTCGGTAAGGTGGGTCAGAGGAGGGAGACCAAGCACAACCCTAATTAGTTTGTTTTGGGCTGTTTGGAGCTTTAGCTTTAAGGCAGCTGGGGCGTCGCGATACCAGACAAGGACTCCGTAATCAATGAGGGGCCCAATAAGAGCACCTCCTAGTGTCTTTCGGGATTTAATATTGATCAGTGGGGCAACTCTTTGCAAGAAGCGAATTCGTTGATTGACTTTATTGATTACCTTGGTGGTCATTTTTTCACTGGATAGGTTAGCCTCCAGGATGCAACCCAGGTAGCAGATGTGGTTTTTTCTTTCTATCACAGTGTCACCTACTTTAATTGTGAAGTTCTCAACTAGGCTAAGTTTCTGACTAGATCCAAAGAGGATACATTCAGTTTTGCCTAGGTGAATTGAGAGTCTGTTGTCATTGAGCCAGGTGCAGATCTTGTTAAGTTCACAGTTAAGGGCCTTTTCAACCTGCAAAATGTCTCTGCCTGAGACTAGGAGAGCCGAGTCATCCGCGAACAGAAACAGATTGCAGTCACAAGCAGATGACATGTCGTTTACGTATATTAAGAACAACAGTGGTCCTAGTATACTCCCTTGAGGTACTCCACAGTTTACTGGGAGGGGGGGGGACAGGGTTCCGTTGACTTCCACCATCTGTTCCCTCCCCACCAAGTAAGAGTGCATCCATCTCACTGCTGTGCTATCAAGACCAATAGCTTTGAGTTTTTCGATCAGAATAGAATGATAGTCTCCAGGAGATACATTGTGTAGATTCACAACAATTGCATAGAGCAGGCTAATTGAATTGATTTCTTCCGACAAGTTTCCAGCAGAAGCATCATTGACTGACTGCCCACACTGGAAGAAGTGGGAGTGGCTCACAATCCATAAATAAACCTGGTCATGGAATATAAAGAATGAGTCCTTATCGGGCCAGGCAGTTTAGGCCCATTATAGTGTTCTGTTCTCCCAGAAAGAAACTTTTAGCCTTGATTTATCCTGGTGTTGAAAGAAACCTGGGAGGTGTTCAAAAAGTAATCTAGAGAACTATTGACTCAAAGCTTACCAGCAATTGAGCTATAGGTACAACGGCCAGCATGATAGTCCAAAAGAAATCATGAAACAGAAACAGAAAAGGCCTACAGCGCTGACAATTTTCTTACACAGTGAAAAATGAAAGGATTTTTCTGTCTTCAGACCATCATCAGTACTGATCCATGTTTCACACCTTGGCTTTAAATAGACAACCAGGTGGTCTATGGTAGTCATTGGGAATGACAGTAATGGGAGGCACAGGGTGCCACCAATCCAACACCAAGATTAGATTAGATGCTTTGCGCCATAATAAACAAAACATTTTTTTCACTTACACTCACTTTAGCAGCATGAAGCATAAAATATTAAAAACGAGGAAAATACATACTGTATAAAACAAAACCCAATTCAGTATCATGTATTGCTTTTTCTTAGTTGATTTACCACTGTACCTGACATCACCCTATAATAAAAAGAAATAATAGCACAGTACATAATGTAATACCAGCACTTTCATTTTGTACTTGGGAACATAAAGTCAAATAAAATTAAAAGCAGATAACCTAAATTAACATTACTTATAGCTGCAGTTCTTTAGCATTACATTACATTAGTGGTGGTGTATGTATTTATTTGTTGTCACAAGCTTGCTTTGTCACCACTCCCCTCCTTATTTTAGCTTAACATCTCTATCTTCACCTTTGCAGTAGTACACAAACTGAGTGTAATCCCAAACATGCTTACCAGAGTATCCTCTCATCTTATTTTGCATAAACAAACCCACAGAATTTATAAAATCTTTTCCGCACCAGAAAATTGTTGGTGTCGTCCTAAAAGTGTGCAAAGAATTTTATAATTTCCTGTAAATGGAACAATATTCCACTGACAGAAAGGCACACAAGGGCTACCACCAGCAAGTCAAGTGCCAGTTGCCATGCACTGTTAATCTAATGTGATCCTAATATACACACACAAGTGCATGCACGCACGCACACGCACACGCACACGCACACACACACACACACACACACACACACACACACACACACACACACACACACACACACACACACACACACACACACACACACCACAGCTGTCCCTCCTTTTACTAGATGATAATGATGCAAACATTGAAACTGATTTGGCTTCACTTTGGCTCAAGGACCTATAGGATGTATGGCATGATTAACACAGAAACATGATCAATATTCATAAAGGGAAAACATGCAGCCAGGCAACTGTGACAGTATACATGTGCTCTGGCTGCTACCCATCAAAACACTCAAGTTTGACACATCTGCTGCCAAAATGAATGCCATGATGCAGTATCTGGGTGTACTGTGTTCATGCATTATAACAAAATCTCACAGATGTGTAATTAAAGAAATAAATAGGCTATAAGGCTTCATAAATTATGAAGAGTGTGTAGAAATACATATACAAAATGTAGGCCTACTTAAAGTACCAAAAGTAAAATAAGTAATTATAATAGGCCTACTAATTAGTCATTATGCAGAATGTGAATGTCACCATTCAAGTTCTGAAATGTATATAAATCTTTTGAAAATAGCATGAGGGACGTGCTGGCCATTGGGAAAAGCGGGACAACTCCCGAACGGCCGGTCCATTCCCAAAAATGGCCGGCCCACAAAGTAAATATAACTCATGTTATAGGCCCACTGGCTTGTCTCTCATGATCTGAAATGGCCAATCTTTGAGTAGCAGCAGCGCTATACAGTGAGATCTCTCTCCATCCACCTGTTTCCGCAGGAGTTTACTGGAGATTATTTGGACCTGTTTGCACCACACTTCCGGTTTAACAGCAGACATACAAGCAGGGGCGCAGGAGGCATTTTAAAAGTGAAGGGGACATATCTGGGAGGTATGTGCGCGCGCATAGCGCGCGCGAAAATTTTTGGGGTATCCCCCCCACTTTTGGTGATATCCCCCCCACTTTTGCCCCGAGGAGGGGGGGACATATCCCCTCCACTTGAGCTGAATTACACAGTTGTTTTACGCAGATTTCAAGGCATTTTTAAAATGAAATACACATGAATTCATTAAGTCTATATTAGATCTTTTTATTGAAGGAGTAACAGGCCAACAGCTGCAGCACTTTATTTTTATACACAGTATATATTTTTTTTCCCCTAAAAATATACTGTATTACCAGAGATCACACTAGTATTTTAAACTGCCGGTCAGCGTGACATGGCACGATTAAAATCTACCAGACATCTAATAAAAAGACCTTTGATAGATATCTGTATGCATTAATGACAACCAGGTCCGTATAAAAGCAGCCTAACACAACCATAAGCATTATGTTTTGGATTGAACTGTTTGAACATAATGCATAGGCTATCCACAATTGTAGGGCCAACTTGCACAAATACTGTACATTAATTACTGTACCCACATTACCATTTGCGCATTGGCGTGACATGTTAAGTAATAAATTAGGATACTCACAAGTTATATTGTGGATACAAGCAGTGGATGCTGTCCCAGCGTCTGGTTTAATAGGACAGGACAGCCTTTTGGGGAAGTTGACAACATAATTGCTCCTCAGATATATATTCCATTCAAGGTAACGTTTTAACGTGTCCAGCTGTCCACATGACATGATTAACACCGTGTTTCATCTGACTGGATACGACCATAGGATGCGACAGACAGACCAGTGTTACGTCCATGTTTGTTGTTGCCATCTTAAAATGAGCGTGCATTGTTGTTAATTAGTGGTTGAACAATCTTGCCAACTTTACTCACAAGTGCCCTCTCGTTTGAAAGGCTCTGTGATGTATTCTAACTAATAACAACTTGTTTTGATAGTCCATCCAACAACTAAACCGCGCGCCTAGCTCGTATTACAAAGTCAAGCCGATCGGTGTGCACTGCAGCGTCACAGGCACAGCGACAGCGTGATAGAGGGGGGCCCATTGAGGGGGGCTTCCGATGGAGGGTCATTCGCATTGAGCGTAATTTATTTGGACTGAGATTTACCGGCAGTCGGAGTCCCCCCTGGCAACAGGACATAGGCAGAACTAGCACGTTAAAGGGGGCCCAAATGTGAGAGGGGGTTTTCGATGGACGATCATTTGCATTGACCATCATTTGGACTTAGACTGACGGGCAGTCGGAGGCCCCCCTGGCGGCCGAGGCCCGTTTCAATTGAAACCAATGAAACATAGTTAAGGCCGCCAATGTGTACAGTATAATCGTTCATATTTGCGGCTTTTTCTTGGACCTGAACACTGGAGGGGATATCCCCCGCACCCAAAAAAAGTGGAGGTGTTAATCCCCCCCGTCCCCCCCTACCCCCTGCGCGCATGCATACAAGCTCACGTCGCTCAAGTCACACTCGGCTGCGGCGCCGGAACTCGGTACAGCGTCTGAGCAATGCACTATGGGGCGTTGGAAACTCGTGGATAGAGTTGAGTAGCAGCAGCCCACAGAGCCATCACATTGGCCCTACTGGCTTGTCTATCATCTCAATACCGGCCCACTACTCCCTAGCTTCCTTGACTACTCCTAGATGGTATACATACAACATCATTAGACTCTCTTTATACCAGAATAACGATGAGACCTAAAATCACAGTAACCGCTCATCGGTATAGGGCCTCGCAGCGCGCCCGGAAGGTGATTGTGCACGATGGCCGTGCACAATGAGGCCTCTCCAACTGCTTTTCCCGGGCTGAATCAGGGGCCCAGCTCGTCACAACAAGCTCAAGTGCATCGCCACGCATTGTAGATCATCTATTTTTAAATGGACGAAATGTATAAAGGGCTGAATGTTTTGTAAAAATAATCAAAATGGACAAAGTAGCCTAACTAATAACTAAAGTTTTCAAATAGGTCTAATTGTAGTGGAGTAAAAAGTAGGCTACAATAGGCTATTTGGTATTTGCCTCTGAGATGAAATTTGAAGTACTCAAGTAAAGTACAAATAGGCCTACTTAAAGCACAACTTTAGTTTTTTACAACAAGGGTTCATATTTTAGATTGTAATTAAAGAATATAAAAGATGAGTGTTAATATTATTTAATTTACTTCTTTCTATTGTTTTAGAGATTCTTATTTCAGGGCATGCGTACAAGTGGCTAAATATGTAATTTTACACAGAATAAGCCCATTCCCAAGATACAACACAACCTTTCATGGTTGGATGTGACTTATGGGGGCTAGAAGTGTTACTGTAAATGGCAATAAAGAAACCGTGGGCTTATTGTGTCTAAAAATACATATTTAGCCACTTGTACACATGCCCATAGGCGCCAAGTCTGTGGGTGCCGCAGAGTTTCAGCACCCCGCGGAGCGCTCCTATAGCCTATTTGCATCAATTGCATGTATGCAAACGGGCGGGGAGTAGCGCTCGATATGGCTTCAGCCCCCCGCGCGGCGTGGACAAAACTTGGCGCCTCTGCACATGCCCCACATTTTAGCACGGTAAAACGCAATAAAACAATAGAACGAAGCAAATGAAAACATTTTAACACTCACTTTTTCTTTTCTCTAATTACAATCTAAATGAACCCTTGTTGTAAAAAAACAAAGTTGTCCTTTAAGTAAATGTAGCCTACACCACTGTGTTGAGTAACTGTTCCATGGAATCTTCCTGCGCATTTTCGACACTTCTAGGCGCAACTAGGAGAAATCAACAACCATAGGCTACCAGTAAGACTCCCTAATCGGGAGATAAGCGACCGTAGGTCACATGTACACACAAAGAGGGCTGTAACTGCCATTGGTTCCTAGTTGTGTGGGCAATGTGTAGACATACTGTGTACCGATGTGCGTGATTTTAGGGCAAAATCTGTAGGAGCAGTGTCCAAAAATGTGTTTTGCAAGAATCTGCCTCATGGTGGCGCTAGAAGAGGGCCATGTGAGAAATGAGGGGTGGGGTGTCCGCGTTGCCTTGGCGGACAAATAGGTACCGGCCCCGGCTCTCCCGGACGCTCCTAGCCCGAGTTACGGCATTTTATGTGAGCTGCAGTGGAGGGGGTCCTCCACTGGGGGCGCCACCACTTTGGCATCCGTTCTGGAGCACCAGGAGTCGGTGGTCCCCGGGAATTCCCCGTGAGCAGCCATGTTGGAGTGATCATTTGGTCATTTTTGCACATTTGGTCTTTTTTTACATCTGGGGGTCCCCCAGGGACCTGGGGGTCCCTGGAGCTCCAGGGGTCCTTGGAGGTTGTAGTTTGGCAGCCAAGGAGCGTGTGTGCAAAAATTGGCATGGATCGGGGCAACGGTTGCGGAGATATGAGCAGGGCAATAGTGTGAC
>NC_137832.1:27095001-27098161 GCF_963921795.1 Nannobrachium achirus | reverse complement strand
CGGCTGTTTTCACTAGTTTTGTGCGACAGTCTTGTATGATGAAGCAGGGCTTTGCTTTAACAGACGTACACATTTGAAACTTGGAGATACGAGGTTTCTGTCCGACAGTGACAATACATATTCAAGGATTTGGACACATTTTTACGACTTTTCAAAGATAGCAGATCAACAAGCTTGCAGTACGGCACTCGGTGCCGCACTGTGAGCTTGTATATCTGCATTTTTTCAATAGTTAATGCAAAACAATTCCTTTAATTATACTGTATTAGTATTAGTAAACATAAATGCACCATTTTAATACTTCTAGTTCTAGACTCCAGTCCAACATGTGCGTTCCCCCCAAAAGTGTGAGGCGATGGCGGCTCTCCCTCTCAGACCCTCCCACAGCGAGGGTCATTGTCCCCCCCCCCCCCCCCCCCTTTTCCCTTTCCTCCACACGGCTTTGGGCCAAAGCTGCCCCCCCCCCCCCCCCCCCCCACCCCCATGGCACTGGAGATGGAAAGGAGCATTTCCCCTCTGAATAGGTCTGTGTCCCTCTGTGTGTGTGTGTGTGTGTGTGTGTGTGTGTGTGTGTGTGTGTGTGTGTGTGTGTGTGTGTGTGTGATGTGTGTGTGTGTGTGTGTGTGTGTGTGTGTGTGTGTGTGTGTGCGTGCGTGCGTGCGTGAGTTGCGTGCGTGCGTGTGTGTGTGTGTGGTGAGAACCCTGGACATATGGTTGCTGTGTTGTGCGATTTGCCCTGTTGGAGAATGCGAGGGGAGGGGGCCGTGACCCCCTCTCTCCCTTTTAACACCTTACCGGCTGCCACAGGCTCTGGGCCTCTGGTTAAATTAACTCCCTTGGTGTTAATTTAACTCCCATGGTGTTAATTTAACTCCCAGAGTGTTGATTTAACCACCAAGAGTTTAGCCCGTATGCAACGTTGAACCAAATGGAGCCGAACCAACCAAACGTTGTCCACACAGACACAGAGCTGGTGTGGTGTTAGTTCTTTTGCCTGGTAGCGTGACGAGGGGGGGGGGGGGGGGGGGGGTCACGCATATGTTCTGTGTCTTGTGTGACCGTTTTACTAAATACTATGACATGCCCATGTCCCTGCCAGCGCACACGCACACGCGCACACACACACAGGGACGTGCTGGCTATTGGGAAAAGCGGGACAACTCCCGAACGGCCGGCCAATAGGAAAAAATTTAAAATAAATGTCGGCCTTCGTTCCATTTTAAGGGGCTGGGCGGCCAATAAAGTAAATCGTCATTGTCGGGCAGAAACCTCGTATCTCCAAGTTTCAAATCTGTAAATTATTTCGCAAAGCAAAGCCCTGCTTCATCATACAAGGCCGTCGCACAACAGTAGTGAAAACAGCAGATCTATGCCATGGCGCGACCTCGCCCTTGGTTGCTTTTCACCCTCAAGCATACATCTCTAGTCTCTTAACCCATTTAGAACGGGTACACATTATTGTGTATCATTATTTTATGCTTTAACTATAAAAAAAAATAGCAGATATACAAGCTCACAGCGCGGCACCGAGTGCCACGCTGCGAGCTTGTAGATCTGCTATTTTTGAAAAAATCGTGAAAATTTGAATTTTTACCCGCTTTCTATAAGTGTCTTTGAATCCTTCTAAGGTTTTTTGAAAACCCTATGTTTCTATGTCAGCAATCTGGCCAGCCATCGTCAAGAAAAGGTCCTTTTCACTTAACGGGAGCTCAGTTAGTCTGTTCTTGAGAGACTGCTATGTCAGTGGTTCTCAAACCTTTTCATGCAGACCCCCAAAATTATATGTATTTGGCCAAGGACCCCCATCTCAATATATTTAGTTCCAGGGACCACCCAGAAGCAAAATTTGATTTACAAACGTTCGCTCTGAAAATACATATATTCAAAGATTTGCACACATTTTCACGACTTTTTCAAAAATATCAGATCTATAAGCTCGAGTGCCGCGCTGCGAGCTTGTAGATCTGCTATTTTTCACTGGTTAAAGCATTCAATAATTCAAGGCCTAAATGGAAATGGACCCTTGTGGATCCATTTTGGTTTCATTTTACAAGAATTAAATGATTGTCAAACACCCGCCTTACTTAATTTACAAGATGTCTACACACATTTGGAGAACGTAGAAGAATCGTTATTTTGATCAACATTTGCCTGATATCGCCTCATGCTCTCTCTCTCTCTCTCTCTCTCTCTCTCTCTCTCTCTCTCTCTCTCTCTCTCTCTCTCTCTCTCTCTCTCTCTCTCTCTCTCTCTCTCTCTCTCTCTCTCTCTCACAGGCTACGGTGTGAATCACACAGGAAGTATACAGATCAATCTTTATAGATTGTGCCGCTTGATTACTAATAGGGGAAAAAAAAGAGAAAATCCCATTTGGCTTAGAGATACCCTGCTGCCTGTGTGTGTGCGTGTGCGTGTGCGTGTGCGTGTGTGTGTGTGTGTGTGTGTGTGTGCGTGCGTGCGTGCGTGTGCATGCGTGTGTGTGTGTGCATGTCAGATTTTATCTCCTCCTTATTTTCTCCTTTCCATCAGATTCCTGGCCATCGGATCGTTTGTTGATAGATCTCTGATCTGTCACTCATACCCCCACCCCCACCCCTCCCCCCCTTGGCCGCGGCCGGTCTTTCCTTCAAATCTTAATTAAAACCCACTCCCCCCCCCCCCCCCCCCCCCCCCGGAGGGCTGAAAGCAGCTTAGAAACAATCCAGCAGACGGATTAAAAGAGAGCAAGAAAAACGTTAAGGAAGGGAGAAGAGGGAGGGGGAGGGGGGGGAGGGGCCAAGAAAAAAAAACCACAAACACCCCTCCTCTCTCTCTCTCTCTCTCTCTAAGGTCGGCGGGGTCGTGACCCGCCGATCTGCGTGTGAAAGGGGGGTCTCGGTGGGAGGAGCATAAACACTCCATGAAGAACAATGGCCGCCGGGCAGGGACCTTATTGGGATTCTAATTAACAACCCGGGGGGAGGGGGGGAGGGGGGGAGGGGGGGGGGGCACTTAAACACTGCTCAGGGACCAACACTTAAACACTGCCCGAGGATGAGAGTGGGTACACATGGAACCAAAACGGACCCGTATACGGGTCCCATCTGTACCCTCTCACAGACAGTTATAGTCAGGGGCGTCACACCAAAACTCTGGGCCCTGGGTACAAGGATTCACTGCG
>NC_137832.1:27085001-27090001 GCF_963921795.1 Nannobrachium achirus | reverse complement strand
GTCACAAGGGGGGGGGGGGGGGGGGGGGGGGAGTGGGACTGAGTTACTAGGGCCCAAGGTGGAGGAGGGCCCTTCATTATTTTATACTTTAGCTATTGAAAAATAGCAGATATACAAGCTCACGAGTGCCGCGCTGCGAGCTCGTAGATCTGCTATTTTTTAAAAGTCGTGAAAATGTGTGTAAATCTTTGAAAATGTGTATTTTTTAAGCAAACATTTGTAACTCACATTTTGCTTCGGGGGGAACAACATGTTTTGAGATGGGGGTCCGTGGCCTGCAAATACATATCATTTTGGGGGTCCTTCACATGAAAAGGTTTGAGCACCACTGACATAGAAACATAGGTTTTTAAAAAAAAACCTTAGAAGGATTTGAAACATTCAAAGACTTGCACAAATATTCACGATGTTTCAAAAATAGCAGATCAACAAGCTTGCAGTGAGCTTGTATATCTGCTATTCTTCAATAGTTAAAGCACAAAATAATGTGTAATAATGCGTTCCCAGTGTAAAAGGGTTAAACCCCTTCCCCCTGAAGAACATTCATGGGGGGGCCCGCAGTGAATCCTTGTACCCAGGGCCCAGAATTTGGTGCGAAACCCCTGTTCACCGCGCTAACTTCTAACAGGAAGAGGAAAGACAACATGTTCTCTCCCATGAGCACATCACGGTCAGGTTGAGGGTTCCAATCCCTGGGTTAACTCACAGATTGCAGCTCGTTTTGTTATGGTCAGAATGTGTCACTGTTTTTAGTTGGTCACTCTGCAGGTCACCTGACATGTACACGAGTCACATGATCTGTCACATGGTACATGTGTGGCGGAGAGAGTCGCAGCCCCAGCCTGAGGCCTCAAAATTCTAGTATCTGCTCTTGTTACATAGGGATGTCCCTTTGGAGTGATGGTTAAGATATTGGACTTTCACGCGGGAGACCCGGGTTCGAAGCAGGGTGGGGAGGTTCAGATCACCTCTGTTACACATGGTGTGTATGAATGTGTGTGAATGGGTGAATGTGATGTGTGTGAATGGGTGAATTTAATGAATGTGTGTGAATAGGTGAATGTAATGAATGTGTGTATGAATGGGTGAATGCCTGGATGAATGTAATGCTTATGCACATCTATCTGTGGCTATAATGCACCATGTGTATGTGTGTGTGTGCTTCCAGGGTCCTGCGCTGCTGTCCGCTACCCAGCCTCCTTAGCAAAACGTACGCGCCGTGTTTATCACAGCGGCCCGGGTTCGCCTCGCGGTGGAGCCTCGCGGCTTACGCTGTACGCTTACACACGTGTCCAAAGAGGAGAGAGTGTTTGTTGCTTTGCCAGGTGAGAAACACACACACACACACACACACACACACACACACACACACACACACACACACACACACACACACAAAAGGTAATCCTCAGTGAAGCCAGAACAGACATGTGAGCATCAGCAGTCTGCCTTTGATCCCCCCCTCCGCCCCCCCCTCCCCTCCGCTGCGCAGGTGTATTCAAATGGACCATCTATTCATTGTGTGTGTGTGTGTGTGTGTGTGTGTGTGTGTGTGTGTGTGTGCGCGTGCGTGCGTGTGTGTGTGTTTACGCGTACATCTCATTACTTTATGTAATTAGCACACAAATAAACGACTGTCTTGGCTGGGTGGTCCTACCCCCCCCCCCCCCCCCCCCTCTCTCCCAATGAGGAGAACAATGGCAGCTGGAAGATGGATGAATGAGGAGACCGCTCTCCTCTCCTCTCATCCTCTCCCCTCCCCTCGTGTGTGTGCGTGCGTGCGTGAGAGAGAGATCTGTCTCTCTCTCTCCTCTCGGCCACATTGACATCATATCAGGTCTTCTTACCGTCTTCTTCTCTCTCTCTCTCTCTCTCTCTCTCTCTCTCTCTCTCTCTCTCTCTCTCTCTCTGTCTCTCTCTGTCTCTCTCTCTCTCTCTCTCTCTCTCTCTCTCTCTCTCTCTCTCTCTCTCTCTCCCTAGAGTATATCGTCGTTGTCGGGCAGAAACCTCGTATCTCCAAGTTTCAAACGTGTACGTTCTTTCCCAAAGCAAAGCCCTGCTTCATCGTACAAGGCCGTCGCACAAAACTAGTGAAAACAGCAGATCTACAAGCAACACAACGCCTCGCGGTGCGAGGCGTTGTGTTGCTTGTAGATCGTCTGTTTTCACCAGTTTAAATCATTTTCAAAATGATAATGCAAAACAAACGGTTTTGGACATACAATGTTTTCACCCGACAACGAGTATATTATGCAGCAGCAAAGTAAACTCCATCTGCTCACCGGGGAGTTTTAGTCAAACAGCGTCCACGTGCACGTTGCAGTGCACGATGCAGTGCACGTTGCAGTGCACAGTGCAGTGCACACAGCCCCATCTGCAGCTCGGCCCATGCTAGGGAACCATCACTCCCTCTCTCTCTCCCTCTCCCTCTCTCCCTCTCCCTCTCTCTCTCTCTCTCTCCCTCTCTCTCTCTCTCTCTCTCTCTCTCTCTCTCTCTCTCTCTCCCCTGGGACGTTCGAGTGATGCCTGCAGTGGTGGAATAAAAGTACTTTGATTTGGTTATTATTTTTATAATGTTCAACGTTTCACTTATTGAATAAAAGTACAAAACGAATGGCATCATAATGTTCTTAAGCCATTCTGGACGGGTACACATTAAAGTGTATTCCCCCCTCAGGCCGGGAGCACATTTCTGTGTTTTACAGTACATGTACAGTATGTAGTACAGTCATTTTTGAAAAGAAATATTACATTTTTCAAAAAGAAATTCTATGAAAGCCAAATGTGTAATCTATCAACTAGTTTTGGAATTGTGTTTCCAGCTGCTAGAGAGGCTGAGTAATACGTTTTCCAGGAAAAAAAAGAAACAGTGGGTAGTTTTCATATCGGACTGAAGGCCCTAAATGTGTTCCAAGTGTCACAGCTAATGGCATCAAAATGTACCTTTTGTGAAACTAGGATTATGCAAGGTTTTTTTCTTTGTCTTTTCAAACGTTGTGCGGAATTTGTCAAAAAATCTTTCCAAAGTAGTAATAGAGCAGTGAAGTCTGACGTCATTTACACATCCTACCTGGTTCACGTTTTTTTTTTTTTTTTTTTTTTTCATATCGCGTCATATAAGAACTGTGTTCCAAACATAAACAAATGATGTCTTCGGTTTGACTCATATGGATATGAAGAATCAACTGACGGTGAGCTAATGTTACTGTCGCCGAATTAGTTACATTTTCACTAGAGACAGGCTTTATCAAATATGAGTGACTGACTATCATAAACCACGCATAGCCACCTCCCCGACAATTTTGGACCACAATGCTTATATGAGACGATTCTAAGATGACTCAATGTTATTCTCCATAGAGAAATGACTTCCGTGGAACCGGGGGATGAGCGAGTCACGTCATCACGACTTCACTGCTCTATTGTGTCTTTCTTTCTGTCTTTCTGTTGAAGTGATTCTTGTTTGGTAGTTTTTGGGGGAGTTTTCAGTTCCACCATGCACCACACCCTCCTCTTCTGCCCAGCTTGGGAAGCACTTAGCCGCGTGTGTGTGCGTGCGTGTGTGTGTGTGCGTGCGCGCGTGCACGCGTGTGTGTGTGTGTGGATCAGAAGCCAGCGCTCCAGGGTTCAGCCTACTAGAGTTACCCCCTCCCCTCCCCTCCCCATTCGTGATCTGCAGGCTGGGGAAGAAGATATGTGACCACACAATATAACTCACCTCCTACGCACACACACACACACACACACACACACACACACACACACACACACACACACACACACACACACACACACACACACACACACACACACAGGGGTAGGTAGGGTAGGTAGGATAAAGTTCTGCCCCGCGGGGCAGAAACGACCTCAAGAGTTTCAGGCGGATTCCAGAGTTTTTATATTTTATTCTTCTCACCTCTGCTTCCCCCGGCCGGAGGCTTCTGCGTTCCCTCACAATAAAACATAAAACACAACAGTATCTGTTACTGTAACGTTAGAGGATGGAAGGGTCCTCGGGCCCCTAAATCTTTCTGACCCCCCCTCCCTCCACCCCCCCACTCGTAAACCCCCTTTACTCACACTCACACTATGGCTCATACCTGTGAAGGGAAATTAAAGGGAAAGTCCAACCCCCATTTTGTTTTTTTTGTGGCATCGCTAAGCCAATAATGTGATGACGAGCGGTGGTTCCCTATGGAGACACAAAGAGCCTGCTTTGTTCCCTATGGAGACACAAAGAGCCTGCTTTGTTCCCTATGGAGACACAAAGAGCCTGCTTTGTTCCCTATGGAGACACAAAGAGCCTCCTCAAATGATTGGCTTTGGAATGCGACAAAAACTAAAACATAGCCATGAATTAAAGTCTCCAAGGCGCTTTACATAGATTGTGCATTGCTGCATTCACCCATTCACACACCGGTGGCAGGGGAAACCATGCAAGGCCCACCGGGAGCAACTAGGGGTTCAGAGTCTTGCTCAAGGACTCTTCCACACTAACTCTGGGGGAGCAACTAGGGGTTCAGAGTCTTGCTCAAGGACTCTTCCACACTAACTCTGGGGGAGCCCAGGATCGAACTGGGAACCTTGTGGGTTTCCAAGCGGCCGGCCGCTCTACCTCCTGAGCCACTGCCGACCCCACGTTGTCCAGAGTTGTTGTGGGCGGTGGGTCTGAAGGCACTACATTTATACTGTATGTCATAATATCTGCAATGTATCTAAATCATTACATATAAACCCCAAACTAAGTATTGTCCTAATCGTAAGTCACCCCACAACGTTTTAAACCCCATAAGACAACCATGTCTCTTGTTGACAACCGAGAAAAATAATTCCTCACTCTTTTACTCTCTTTTCTCCTCAAATTTCTATACCGTACTTAGTTGTTTTGGCCTCTCTCTCTCTCTCTCACACGCACTGCGGTCTCGTCCATATCGTCTTTCTCTCAGCAGTCAGTGGGAGACAGGACCCCCCCCCCCGCTAAGCTCAACAACATTAGCATG
>NC_137832.1:27062501-27075001 GCF_963921795.1 Nannobrachium achirus | reverse complement strand
AAACCTAGAGACCCCCACATAATGACTTAACCATGTGAGACAGCCTGTCGACAGGCACACGGTAAACTTTAACACGCTACAAACGACCATCCAGAACAAACGCTGCAGCGAACCAACAAGCCAACAAACCAACGCACCCCCGCTCTGATGACTACACTGTTACTCAGCGCTTGTTATTGCCAAAGACACGACACCCACGCGCACGAGGGTGTACACACACGCACGCGCACACACGCGTGCACACACGCGTGCACACACACACACACACACACACACACACACACACACACACACACACACACACACACACACACACACACACACACACATACAAAGGAAAGGGGAATAAACAGTAGGGTTAGGATGATTTGAGTTGAAAAACACATTGGATCGCTTCTCCTCTCGCTCTCTCACACACACACACACACACACACACACACACTAACTGTCTGTCTGTGTCAGCGAGCACTTAATTTTAATTACCTTCCAGCCTCTCATCAAAGAGTCAATAATGTTTATTATAGGTACGGTATAATATAATAATTATGAATATATAATGCCTCGCTTGTTCATCAGAGAATACACAGGAGGTCCACGGCCGATACACAGTGACTACACTGAGTTAGAAGACATATTATTTCTTACGTAGCCAGACAACTAGTCCACAATCTCTGAATGCTATAGAGAGTCTGGAACTACGCGTATCGGAAGACGGCATTTCCGTTCATGAAACTACATTTTTAAATATAATTTCTGATGAGCAGCTAGCTATGTATGCTTAGATGATTTTTACTTATATTAGGATAAATGTGCGGGACTGTAAACATGAAATGGAATGTGTGGAGGACCCAGCCTCATTAAAGTGTCAAATCTGCAATTTCCACATCATCGAGGCACCCCCAAAATGTATACTGTATTTTTCTCTACAAAATAACGTGAAGATTTAGTCTACTACAATCTTATGATATTTAGTCGACTAAAACTAGACTAAACTCTTCAGATGACTGAAACTAAATGACATTTTAATCAAAAGACTACGACTAAAACCAAATGAAAACCAAGTAGACTGTCAACAGAAAGAGTACTTCTGTCACCCCGGGGGGGATGAGCTCAGGACGTGGCTACTCTCTCTCTCTCTCTCTATAGGTGGTATAATCAGAAGGTGTTGGTACAAGGTGGTGCAAGGAGAAGTCTTTGCCACGCTGTGCGGCAGAGGCTTCTCCTGCAGGCCTGTTTTTCTGTGCGATGAAGAGAAGGTTCTCATGTTGTCACTTCAATAGAAACTCTCCAAGCCTCAAGGTCCAATTTACCGTGTGACATGAAACTCTACTATACACACACACACACACACACACACACACACACACACACACACACACACACACACAGCACGCGCACACACACACACACACACACACACACACACACACACACACACACAGCACGCGCACGTGCACACACACACACACACACACACACACACACACACACACACACACACACACACACACACACACACACAGCACGCGCACGTGCACACACACACACACACACACACACACACACACACACACACACACACACACACACACACACACACACACACACACACACACACACACACACACTCACTCACACACACACGCACGCACGAAACCCTGGGTTCATGTTCAAACAACCTTAACAGCACACACATGCGCGCGCGTGTGTCTCTCTCTCTCTCTCTCTCTCTCTCTCTCTCTCTCTCTCTCTGTGTCTTTCTGTCTGTGTCTTTATGTGAGCTCGCCCACACATGGTAGCATTGAATTGAAGGTGTTTATAATTGATTAATGTAAGATTCTATAGCGGGGCTATAGAAATGTATGTATGTATGTATGTAGGTATGTATGTAGGTATGTAGGCTTATGTATGTAGACATATGTATGTATGTATGTATGTATGTATGTATGTATGTATGTATGTATGTATGTATGTATATATATGTATGTGTATAGCTGCCTACTTACTTATTTTTGATGATATATTTTTTTATTTCATACTTGCTTTGGGCAACGCAAAGTTAAACATATGTTACCATCCATGACAATAAAGACCCTTTGAATAGAGAGAGAGAGAGAGAGAGAGAGAGAGAGATTCAAAGAGAGAGACAGAGGGAGAGCTACAGAGAGCTCTAGCGCCCCCTCTTATGAAGCGACTTGTTTAAAGACCCCCATATTGAGGGTCTTTTCATCAACCAACACCTGCTGATCAAACGCACGTGCACGCACGCACGCACTCACGCACGCACGCACGCACGCACACACACACACACACACACACACACACACACACACACACACACACACACACACACACACACACACACACACATCTGGGATTTACAGACCCTCACCAGGGACCACGCGGGTCCCTGTGCGGTCCGCGGACCCCTCATTGAGCACCGTCCAGATATAAAGTTCACATCCTCATTTACACCCCACCGTACGGCGGTGTCTGTCGGTGTGTGTCGTCCACACACGCATGCATCGCTGTCTGTCAGAGAGCTTGTAGATCAATCAGATGTACAAATGATTCGGTGAGAAGCGACAGCCAGCCTCCAGGCGGAGATTATCTATAGATTAGTGTTGTTGTTGTTGTTTGGAGCGTTTATTTCTAAATGAAGCTCTTTAAACGTCACGATCAAACCGGATCAAACCCACGTTTAATGTCACGCTCTGATTAAAAGAACAAACACACTGCTGGGAGGGGGAAATTCAAAATAAACCCGCGTGGGAGTGGGACGCAGACGGATACAAGCCTGTATAACAGTGGTTACTTACTGTTTGTTTAGACTTACTGTTTTCCTTTTTTTGTTCTCTCATTTTATTTTTCTTTACATATCTACATCTACTGCATAGTACTGTGTTCTATTCGTCTGTCATTCAATGTTATATGAGATACTTTAATGGTTTCCTGTGGAAATAAGCTTAGTCTTTTCATGGATCTCCTTTTAGTAGACCTTGTACCAGTGAACTGTACCGTCATGAAACTGTACCTTTTCTTATGCAAACTTCTAATAAAGTCTTCAATCAATCAATCAGTTCTCAACCCTGTTGAGGCATTACATTTTGTATAACACGGTTGTACTGTGAAAATAGCAGATCTACATGCTCGTTGTGAGCATGTAGATCTGCTATTTTCACAATTTCTGCCTCTAATTAATATTTGACAATTTGGCCAATGTTTAATTTGTCTTTTTTTTAGAGGTAGCCTATTCAAAAGACAAAAGTCCTTAAATTGTCACTTTTAAAACAATGTTGCACATTAAGTTAATCATCTGGGTACCCCCCCTCCAAAAATATATATTTGGGGACCCCTTCCCCCCTGGGGGTCCCGACCCACATGTTGAGAACCACTGCTGTATATTAGCCTCGGGATCCAGGCATTTGAAGAAACCCCTGTATAAAGAAGACAGCCAGCTGCAGGCTGCAGACAGTGTGCAGCCAGCAGCAGCAGCAGCAGCAGCAGCAGCAGCCTACCATACCAAGGGAGGCTGTCTGTTTGCGCAGTGCCTTCACTGAGACCTGTTAGGATGAATGTGTTTATCTTGGGTCACTGTCTGTCAGACGGACCCCCACCCACCACACATAACTGATACTGGGATTAACACATTACCATAGAATGAAACAACTGGATTTAAACATAACAATACAATAACAAATATAACCCCACTTCTAGTTCAACAATAAAAAGCAGCAAGGAATCTCATTCTCAGCCAACCAACCCACACTGCAGTATTTTAGTCGCCCCGTTCAAAAAGACTGAAAAGACCCCCGCGATAACCGTTTGCCTGCGCGCGCGCGCGCGTGCGTGAAGTGTATGTGTTTGCGTGTGCGTGTGTGTATGTGAGTGTGTGTGTGTGCGCGTAGGTGCGCGTGCGTGTGCGCCACAGCCAGCACTGCCGGCCGGGGCGCATTGGACCTCATGCTTGCAGCTTGACGCATATCGCATCTCTCTCCAACACTCCACAGTCAAACACAACAAACAGGCTCTCTGATTATAATAAAACCCTTCTCCAAAACCATTTACAAAGGAGTCCCACAGGGCTCTGTACCAGGACAGGACAGGCTGTAGCCCTCCTCCTCTTTTCCCTCTACACACCAAAAAATATCTCCGGCGGAGAAAATGACACAAAACAAAAACCAAGCCAAATACTCTGAACAAACACACACAGCCGCGTCAGTCCATCCATCCCGTGCACTCTCGGAGATGTGTAGTAGATTTCTCTTGTTTTCGCCCAGTGTTCGCCCCTCCACTGCAGGCGAAAACAAGAGAAATCTACTACACATCCCATAAAAACATCACAGATCTACACATCATCTCCATTTGAATCAAGGCTTCTATCATAGTGTTAATATGTTGAGTTGTGTTCTTACCTGTCAGCATCGCCAGGCAACACGCGAAGACGCACAGCGGCAGCAGAGTGGGATGAGGAACCTCCATAGTAAACAATAAAAGAGGAGAGGAGCGGGGGGTCCGGACGCTGAGAGTCCGGGAATCAGTGCTCGGCGCTCCGCTGCGATGCGGGCTGGATGCCGCTGGAGTGGAGAGGGTCCGTGTGGGGGTCCTCCTCCTCCTCCTCCTAACCGAACACTCTCTGGTCCTCCTCCTTACGGTCCGGGAGGAATGATGGATCAAATGTCTCCTTAAAAAAAAAAATCCCCGTCCCAGCCTCCACAGAAAGACGGGAATAAAGGCTCCGCGCTGCGGGGTTTTTTAGACCGTGCGTTCGGGACGGATTCCTCCGCAGTGACAGTCCGCTGGATGAGCTCCTCTGTCCGGGGAAACACTGCTCCTCCTACTGCTCCTCCTCGGATGAAATAAAAAGTCCCGGCTTCGCCAAACAGACACAGCAGCAATAAAAGCTTCTCTCCACTGGTCCGCTTTCTTTTAGGAACGATTCTCCGTGTTGTTGTTCTTCTTATCTTCTTTATAGCGTGGAGGAATTAAGTTTGTCCAATGCACTCCGGTGCGGACTAGAAACTCTAGCCCGGCATCAAGCACCCTTCCCCGGGCTGAGGATGGCTGAAACTCGCAGGTCCGGTCCGGTCTGGTGTCTGATGAAGGATGATAGATGATGATCAGAGGAGATTAGATTCTAATCTAAAATATCTCTTTCTAATCATTAGAAAGAGATATTTGTTTGTGCAGCAGATCAGTGCGTTTAGATGGGGGTGAGGATGGTTTTTACCGCACCGGCCGTTAGGTTCAGACCAGCCGTTAAAATAAACCGTTATGTGTGCGTTTAAACCTCCCAAAAAAAACTCCTCTCTCTCTCTACTCTCTCTCTCTCTCTCTACAACACCTCCTCCTCTATGCAGGCTCTGCTCTGCTCCAATGTATAGCATCTACTCTCTCTCTCTCTCTCTCTCTCTCTCTCTCTCTCTCTCTCTCTCTCTCTCTCTCTCTCTCTCTCTCTCTCGCTCTGCGCTAGAGAGCCGTTTCTGCCTCAGTCAGTCAGTGAGCGATGAACCAGTGCACTGTGAACTATACCTCTCTCTCTCTCTCTCTCTCTCTCTCTCTCTCTCTCTCTCTCTCTCTCTCTCTCTCTCTCTCTCTCTCTCTCTCTCTCTCTCCCAGTTTGAGGTGCTTTGCGCACACTGACACTCTCATCTGTTCGGCTCTCACCACCGCTGAATAGAATCTGTGTGTGTGTTTGCGCGCGCGCGCGTGCATGTGTGTGGCAGTGTGTGTGACAGAGAGTGAATCTGGCTCCAGCAGAGAATTAGGAAGGACCCCCCCCCCCCACCACCACCCCCACCCCGCCCCCAGTGGTCCCACTATTGGCTGAAGTGTCGTAGTGTGTGTGTGTGTGTGTGTGTGTGTGTGTGTGTGTGTGTGTGTGTGTGTGTGTGTGTGTGTGTGTGTGTGTGTGGTGGGTGGGGGTGCATGTGAGCCAGCCAGTGACCTGGATTATCCTGCGACCACCATAACCTGGTTGAATGGAGTCATTAAAGAATGCTGACATGTTATTACCGTTAATGTAACTCATTTATTCCATTTCACAATGAAAAGTCTCAATAGTGAAAATAGCTGATCTGTGAGCTTCTATAGGCCTACATAAATGGTTCTCAAACTTTTTTATTTTATTTTTATTTGTATTTTTTTATATAATTTCAAGGCCATCCCAGAACTCTGAGAGAGTAAAGCCAACATGGAACCTTCCATTTGGTTCCATAGCAGAGGCGTCAATTGGGTGTGGCAAGCTATGGCAGCTGCCATACCTTGGCTACAGGGGGGGAAAATAAAATGTACTGTAATCGTGCCTGTTGCTATAAGGTATGGCAACATGCGTTGGCAACATACCAGTCATGTTGCCATACCTTAGCTTTTTCTGAACTGACGCCGCTGTTCCATAGGCTTATATCCTCTCATATCAACTGAAATGGGGGTTGAGAGAAAGTATAGCTCCTTCATTGACTCCATGGAGATGTTATCCATGAATCCAAAGAAGAGCAAAACTATATTTAAAACATTGATAAATGATTTTGAGTTTAATGTTGGTCTCCGGTAGGCCTACAACAGCAGACAGAGTCATCAATTATTGAATTATTGTCTTGTGAATAAGACACAAATAAATAAGATAGGTTAGATGGAATTAAGTCCATGTTTAAACTTGTGGATGCCTGCTATGCATTCACAACCTGAGGTTTTTATCTGTAAAGCTACTATAATTAAAATCGTTTTGAGAACATCTTGCTTTTTGTCACAAAAGCAACTGCAAATGATTCCTGCTATTTGCTCAACTTTATACCATACATAACATACACAATGTGACATATAGCTCTGTTTACATGCTGTACCCCCTCCAACTGCATACAGTAGGCTATTATGTTCTCCTTTTTAAACTATTTACTTTATTTCCACACGTGCTTTGGCAATGTAAACCTATGTTTTCTCATGCCAATAAAGCTCCTTTGAACTGATATTTGAATTGGATGCCTCTTATAAGTGGTTAACATTCAATTGCTCTCTGACAGGAGTTTGTATTGTTGTCGACAGATGCTGTCATCATTAAGAAGCTTTCATTTCAACCCAAAATGGAAAGAAATGCCTTTCCTTTGATGTCCGTCCATCAATTATGCAACGAAGCTCACTGATGAAGGAGACAATTAAAAGACCTCTAACTGGTTAATGATCACTGGCCATTAACACACCCTGTGTGTGTGTGTGTGTGTGTGTGTGTGTGTGTGTGTGTGTGTGTGTGTGTGTGTGTGTCTGTGTGTTGGTGGCCACTGCATGCATTAAGTGCATTTACAACACAATACACACTGCATGCATGAGCGCACGCAACACGCACACGCGCGCACGCACACACTCACACACACGCACGCACGCACGCACGCAAGCACGCGCACACACACACACACACACACACACACACACACACACACACACACACACACACACACACACACACACACACGCCACAAACGATGTCACACCCGCTTGATTGTTTTATGTTGAATCAACAACATTGATTGGAGCACTGGGCCGCTACTCACGCACACGCACGCGCACGCGCACGGTCACGCTGCTACAGCTCCTGCTGCTGCAGGTGTGAAAAATTAATCAGAGCAGCTGCTGGATGCGTTCACAGCTTCTGACAGAAGGATGACACAAAGTCTCTGGAAGAATATGTTTTACTTGTTTAAATGATCTGGTGCCTTGCAGTGGTGTAAAGTAACTCATTACATGTAGGCCCTACTCAAGTATAGCCTATACTTACTGTAAAAGTAACATGCAGGGACATGCTGGGCCCCTGATTCAGCCCGGGAAAAAGAGTTGCAGAGGCCCTCATTGCACGCTATAGAGAGAGATCTCTCTCTATAGCGCTGCTGCTACTCAAAGATTTGCCTTTTCAGATCATGACAAGTGACAAGCCAGTTACATGAGTTATATTTCGTCATTGTCGGGTGGAAACCTTGTATGTCCAAAACCATTTTAAAAATGATTTAAACTAGTGAAAACAGGCGATCTACAAACACACAACGCATCGCACCGCGATATTTTTGAGCGGCTCCTATAGACCGCTTTTTTACCAAAACTATGATGTCACAAATGATGATGACATGAGTTCGCTAGACCAATGAAACACTTCGATTCTGTTGATCTGTCCATGATGTCATAGTCACATAGGCACCCGAATTGGTTCACTCTGATTTAGAACGCGTTTAGGCCGCGTAAAATACGTCATAACGCGTTTAGGCCGCGTAAAATACGTCATAAAAAATTATTGAGCGGTGCCAACCTTGAATTTCAAAATTGTATTAGATGAATATCAGTTATAAGCGATAAAATAACCACACTTTTAGACAGACTGTGGAAAATCTTCCAGGTTATAAATGATAGCCAACTAATACAAGTTTAAAATACAAATAAACACAATATCCACTGGGTATTCACTGATTGTCCCGGTCCCCTGATTTAGAACGCGTTTAGGCCGCAAAAAATATTATGTCACAGACACGGAGGCACCCAATTGGTTCACACTTTAGGCCATTGACTTTGAATTTCAAAATTGTATTAGATGAATATCATTGATAAGCGATAAAATAACCACACTTTTAGACAGACTGTGGAAAATCTTACAGGTTATAAATGATAGCTAACTAATACAAGTTTAAAATACAAATAAACAGCTTTTGGAAAAGAAAATTATGCTGTCACTAATGAGGGTAACATGAGTTAACTAGACCAAATGTTCCGCCCCAGGATAACGGATGATTCTTTGGTCAAAATAATCGTGGTATGAAATTCAAATACTTCGGCTTTGCCGAAATAATTAGTATAGGGTCATAAACAAAAATCTAGAGGCAAATAAGGTCCCTGGTTGCCTAACTGACGACCACCAGAGTCATCAGGCTCGGGTGGCAGAGCTTGTTCTCTCCAGAGATGGTTCCGTCCTCTGTATGGATTCGTCGTTTGATTGCCCTTAGGGCTACTAGCATGGCTCTTACCATTCTTCTGGGAGGGATCAGTCTGTGAGATTCCTTTCTGGCTTGATTAAACGGTTGAACCACAGCTTGACGAAAAGGTCCTCGGTGATATTACGTTTCTTCTCCTGTTCTGAGAAAGAGAGAGTGATATATTCTAAGACAGTTTCTGTATAGCCTTCATAGTGATCTTCTGGAACAGGTTCCAATTCTCTTGTATTCCTCTGTACAGGTGGGTCTCTCCTTAGGTCCTCTGTACAGGTGGGTCTCTCCTTAGGTCCTCTGTACAGTTGGGTCTCTCCTTAGGTCCTCTGTACAGGTGGGTCTCTCCTTAGGTCCTTTGTACAGGTGGGTCTCTCCTTGGGTCCTGAAGTGATAGGTGCATCTTTTCTGTTGGTCAGACAGACATCTTTTCTGTCTGTCTGTCTGTCCGCATGTCTGTAACTCCACATTTTGTCCATTGATCACATCTCACTAGGGGTCTGTGAAATCTCATTACTATCTTTAGTTTTATACTAATTTCCTATACTGACAGTGATGTCATACTTGTCATTACTATCTTTAGTTTTATATTAATTTCCAATATTGACAGTGATGTCATACTTTCATTACTATCTTTAGTTTTATATTAATTTCCTATATTGACAGTGATGTCATACTTTCATTACTATCTTTAGTTTTATATTGATTTCCTATATTGACAGTGATGTCATACTTGTCATTACTATCTTTAGTTTTATATTAATTTCCTATATTGACAGTGATGTCATACTTTCATTACTATCTTAAGTTTTATATTAATTTCCTATATTGACAGTGATGTCATACTCATACTATCTTTAGTTTTATACAAATTTCCTATACTGACAGTTATGTCATACTTTCATTACTATCTTTAGTTTTATATTAATTTCCTATACTGACAGTGATGTCATACTTGTCATAATCCTCCTCTTCATTAATCACATAAAATGACATCTGCCGTCATGTTTGCACCGCTCACTTCGCACGGGTGCGTTTTTTTTCCTAATGGCCGGCTTGGACCGGCCAGGAATAAACCGTCCGTTCGGGAGTTGTCCCGCTTTCCCCAATGGCCAGCACGTCCCTGATTTCCTATTTTCAGTACTTTTACTTCTACTCCACATCTCAAAGACACATATTGGACTTTTTACTTTAGTTATACTGATATATTTTGTAGACCTTTTGCTTTTTATAATAACAAAACATACACCAGTAAGACGCCCTAAGGGCGAGAAGTGAGGTTGCGCTGAAACAACAGAGACTGACACAATATGTCCATAAATGGGCATTCCCAGATATGGGCTTAATATTGATGACATCATGCAGGGATCTCCATATACGGGCATAAAAGGGACATGGACGGAATTCAGTTGCAAGTGTGACTAGCGTCGCGACAACCAACACTGGTTATCATGAGACTGACACAATATGTCCATATATGGGCATTCCCAGATATGGGCTTAATATTGATGACATCAGGGACAGGGATCTTGGCCATATATGAAGCGAGACATGAGGCGTGACGCACGCAAGGTCGCAATTAACCACCACCATCCATCCATCCATCCATCCATCCATCCATCTTCAACCGCTTATCCGGAATCGGGTCGCAGGGGTAACAGTTCCAACTGAGACCTCCAGATTTCCTTATCCTGAGCAACTTCCTCCACTCCCTCTGGGAGTATACCGAGGCGTTCCCAAGCCAGTGTGGAGATATAATCCTTCCATCTGGTCTTTGGTCTGCCACGGGGTCTCCTCCCAGTGGGACGCGCATCGAGGACCTTCCTAGGAAGGCGCTCGGGGGGCATCCATACTAGATGCCCGAACCACCTAAGCTTCCTTTCCAAGTGTAGGAGCAGCGGTTCTACTCCAAGTCTCTCTCGGATGACTGAACTTCTCACCCTGTCTCTAAGGGAGATACCAGCCACCCGTCTGAGGAAACCCATTTCGGCCGCTTGCACCCGCAACCTTATACTTTCGGTCATGACCCACACTTCATGACCATAGGTGAGAGTAGGAACGAAGATTGCTCGGTAGACAGAGAGCTTTGCCTTCCGGCTCAACTCTTTTTCTTAACCACAGTGCGATTTAGCGACTGCAAAACGGCTCCTGCAGCCCTATATTCAAACTTTGGCTGTTTGAAAATAGACGATCTAAAGAATTATGCTGTATTTCTACAATGTGAAATTAGTACTTTGATTAAAATAAATTTGACTAGGTTAGAACTGAGTGATTGATTGAAAATTGTAAAACAAAAGTATTTTTCTTCCTCATGTGGTCGAGATGTGCTTGATTATCCCTTTAAGTATATATTTATGCGTATCCTTTTATACCATGCATGGGCAACTGGCGGCCTGGGGGCCACATGCGGCCCCCACCTTCACTTAATGCGGCCCACAGGTTAATACTGGAATACTGATATATTATTGATTTCAGCTGTTACAATTCCAAACATGGAAAAAATGACCAGCTTTTCAGTCTATATTAGTATCTAAATGACTAGTATTATGTTATTATATTTTTTATGTCTATTGTTTTTGTATTTAAGTTCATAAAGTTAACATAAGAACATTTAAATGCATTTGAAACTTTACAACAAAAGAAGAAAAAATAAAGTTACTTTTCGGGATTCCAATTCAAAAATATCGCCCTGCGACACGTTTTGAGCTTGTAGATCGGCTATTTTTGCTATGTATATGCACTGT
The DNA here is from genome assembly GCF_963921795.1 of Nannobrachium achirus. NCBI lineage: Eukaryota > Metazoa > Chordata > Actinopteri > Myctophiformes > Myctophidae > Nannobrachium > Nannobrachium achirus. The sequence continues at coordinate 27,063,300 of NC_137832.1, read as the reverse complement.
GGCCCTCTGGAGTGAGTGTGAAAATGTAATGGCCCTCTCCATCATCAAAGTTGCCCACCCCTGTTTTATACCTTAAAGGGGCACTCCACCACTTTTCAACCTATATGTTCATAGAATTGGTCCTCACTCAAAAAAGAAAAAAGAAAAAAGAAAAAAAAAAAAATATATATATATATATATATATATATATATATATATATATATTCCTCAGAGGAGGGCTGTGGGCAGGTCAGAAACCCATTGTCTTGTGACATCATCGATTGCCAATCCAGCTTATAGAAACTGCAGGCTTTCTATTCCTGAAAAGTTGCAATTTTAAAGTGGAAGCCATTGTTCTCGCGATAATAAAAATCGAAATATTCTTTTCAAAAATATTGATTAATTCTTTTTGTGGAAAATGATGATGTCAGAAGACGATGGATTCTGAACTTCCCACAGCTCTCCTAGGAGACTTGGACTGAGTAGAAAAAAAATGTGATATGTGAAGTGGTGAACTACTCCTTTAAGTAAATTTAGATTACCAGACTTTTACATGTAACAGAGTGTTTACATACAGTGTTGATACTTTTACTTACTCAATCTGAGTATATACTTTTGTATATTGTTTTCCCCTCACGTTCAGCTGCTGCAGGTTTATGTATCCCCGGCAGGGCGGGTAGTTTATCTATGGACCCCCGGGGCAGAGGAACTCTCCCTGTTTATTACCCCCCCCCCCCCCCCCCCCCCAAACAGAAGGCTCCCTGCTAGCTAAACACATGTTGATGATGAGGCTAACAGCTTGCACAGCTGTGGAGCTCCA
>NC_137832.1:26710001-27060001 GCF_963921795.1 Nannobrachium achirus | reverse complement strand
AAACAGGCAGAGGACAGAGAAGAGAGAGAGAGCAGTGCATCTTGGGTGACTCGCAATGACCAGGAAGTTGTGGAACTATAATCTCGCTCTCAACATAAAATGAATTTTAATTGTAATTCCGCCCATTTAAAATATAATATGTACCCAATCGAAAATCTTAGTTGCGTCGATATCGTTCATGTGAACTAGTTTGTTGAAGCTTATTCATTATAAATCGCTATGACTGCGCCGCGCCGTACCGCATCGTGGCCGTACCGCGCATCACTGCATGATGTAGTGTCTAGCAGGAGACGTCTATGCAAGACTATAGTAATCCACATAGCGATTTATTTTATCATTTCAACAAATATTCACTGTGTATTCACTCCATCTTGTTCCAAAATGTTCCTATTTATCATGACAAAGCAACAAATGTAATTAAAATATAAATATCAATTTAAAACTACACTCTCGCCATTAATATTAATGGTAGAATGTGGACTTTGTCCCACTGCATAACTCCGCCCCCGGTAGCAAAAGAGAATGATTTTTCTGGTTGGCCAGTCAGGGACCAATCAGAAGGGATATATCCTTATCCTCAGTATCCTTATAGAACTCCAGTGTCAGTATAACAGCATCATTCATTCATAACCCTATGATTGTTATGAATTATGATTCATTCTCAGTCTTAATTATGGCATCACATCATCCAGACCACGTGGGTTTAGGGAGCGTCTGTATTAATACAGACCACAGACACATCACCGCACCGAGCTCAGGGAGCGTCTCTGAATTATTGATGTACAACAAAAAAAAAAGGGGGGCGTTTTTCCTTTTTTTCAAGCTATGGGGGCTTATCAATAATGAATAGAGTTTGATATTTACTAAAGTGTTCTGGGGAGAGGGAGAGAGAGAGAGAGAGAGAGAGAGAGAGAGAGGATTGTGTGTGCGTGCGTGCGTGCGTGCGTGCGTGTGTGTGTGTGTGTGAGGGGGAGGGGGGGGGGGGGGGGTCAGTTAAAGACATCGTTGGCATGGTAATTGTAACCGCGGCGATGATAAATAAGGCATGAATGGACCGGGCAGATATTATCATATTATCATATGGAAATAAGATTCATTTTCTCGCATGCAGCCTGAAAAATTTGAATAATAATTTAACAAAATATTATCTATAGTTCCCACTTGACCCTGAGGGTCAATAAAAAAAGAAAAGAAAAAGAAGGAAAAAAAAAGAAAAGAAAAAGAAAACGTTGCACATCTCGACCGCACGAGAGAGGGAGAGAGAGAGGAAAAAAACTTGTTTTACAATTTACAATCACCCGGTTCCCTGGAAGAAGTAGCCGAGTCAGATTTATTTTGCTCAAAGTACTAATTTCACAATGTAGAAATATAGTGTAATTCTTTTTGTATTAAAAATGCTTCTTGAGTATCAAAGCCCGTAAGCCCCCACCCCGTCCTTTTTTTATTTTTGCCTCCCAAACTTTTTATTATTTGTCAAAAGGGTCAAGGTTCCAAAATGGCCTATCTACAAGCTCATAATGTGTTGCAATGCAATGCATAGTGAACTTACAAATACAAAAAGTATAAAACAGGTCTTAACTTAAGTGGTTAATGTTTTGTAATAATAATCTAAATATACAAAGTAACTACAGTAGCTACCAAATAATTGTAATCCACTAAAAAGTCCAATATTCGCCTGGGAGATGTCGTGTAGAAGAAAAAATTAAATAACTCATATAGACCGTCGCAGGTTGATGATGTCATTTGTCCAACCTTGTAGAATGTATGGATGCGTGTTGTAATAAAAACATAATTAAAACATTGTGTTCATGCTTGTTTTAACTGTTTAATTGTTTTAACCTGCGGAAGTATTATGTTTTATTTATTTTCATGCTTAGTTTAAGGACGACCAGTTACCATCCATTAGATCCATCAAAAATAAAGAAAAAAGAATATTGTGAAAAGGGAAATGTTCTTGAAACTTTCATATATTTTGTGAGACTTTCATATATTCTATAGATACATTGCACCTTCAGTGAATTATTGCAAACCAACACTGAAAACAAGGATTTATAATAGAGAAATGTCAACCTTCTGAAGTCAGAGTAGCTTGAAGTCCAGTGGGAAGTTTCTGTAGTCAGTTGCGATTTCGGGGGGTTATGGCATCTATTTATTTTTGATGGATCTGTAAATTGTTGGACCACGTATCATTGTTTATCTTCTAAAATATACTGCTCAAAGAAATGAAGGGAACAAAATGTTCCCTTAATTCTTTGAGCTTTCTTTGAGCAGTACTACAGTATACTATATTCAAATAAATTCAAATAAATGAAGGGAACATTTTTTGTTCCCTTCATTTCTTTGAGCAGTTTTTTAGATACAATATATATTTATTTTAATTTTAGTTATAAAGGGCAATTATAATGTTTTAAGGCATTATAAGGCTTCTTATTAGCCAGGGATCATTTTAAAGTTACTTCACCCCTCTTCCCCTCTGGTAAAAAGCAACACGGTAGCGTTTCAGAGCGTTACGCTAGCTAGCGCTGAGGGAAATGTATTCCCTCTGACTCCAAGCCCTGAGTTTAGTTCTTAGAATACATTTTAAAGTGAATAAAAGCGGCCTCATTACCTGGCAAATGAAAGGAGAAAAGAGACGGCGGGATTATATATCACTTTCACTCCTTCAAAAGCCAAACTCCGCGGAAGAGTGAGGACTGAGGAGGAATATTAATACGCCTCCTTCTGTTTTCCCTCCAAAACACTGAGGAGGAATATAGTGTTTTCCCTCCAAAACACTGAGGAGGAATATACGACTCCTCTGTTTTCCCTCCAAAACACTGAGGAGGAATATACGCCTCCTCTGTTTTCCCTCCAAAACACTGAAGAGGAATATACTGTTTTCCCTCCAAAACACGCAGGCCAAGCTGATGTTTTAATTCAGACCTGAATCCTCACAGTTTTCTAATGTTTACTTGAAAACAAATATGTATCGTAGATATTCAAAGGCAAAATCTCCACAATCCTTCAAAAATAGGGTGACCAGACGTCCCGGTTTGGCCGGGACAGTCCCGTTTTCAAGCTGCGTGTCCCGACAAATATCTCTAAAACACCAATATGTCCCGGTTTTCAACATTCACTACAAAATTGTCCCCGGTTTTCGCCAGAATCAAAATAATAGTAGCTGTTTTCAGTGCTTGCATAGACATTTATCGTGTTCTTTTCATGGAAACATATGCTCACAATCAGAAAACATGAACAAATTAATTGCGTGTCTGAATTCAACACTGAGCCTGTTTGTCAATCACTCACTGCCTGTTTGCAACCCTGCGGTGTGTGTGTGCGCGTGCACGGACATTAGAGAATGGGCACGCGCGTGCGCGGTAACGTGCGCATTGCTTTTAGGGTCCCGGTTTTAGGCAACAGTGGTTCGCGTCCCGGTTTGAGCGGCTGAAAATATGGTCACCCTATTCAAACAAGCTCTGTGACGCGTTATATGAGCTTGTATATATACCTGCTATATTTCCTGAATGGCTGACCCATTATGCTAAATATACAGTATCTCACATGTTAAATGACACAGAGATGCTCTCTGTTATCGACGGCACGGTGCAGGGACAGGAGAACAGCAGCCATGCAGTGTCTCCTCTCTCCAGCAAACAGCTCTAATCCTCTTTCCTAGATGAGCTGCTATCAATATTAATCTGGGATTAGAGGAATAAAAAGGGTGAAGCGGCGTGAGCTGAAATGCTCCCCGGCTCCTCACACGTCGCTCTCTCTCTCTCTGTCCGCTAGAAAGCTCCTGTGTACAAAACCTTTACTTCTCAGTACATGTAAGAAGGAAACATAATGAAAGAAAGAAAGAAAGAAAGAAAATCAAGTGTTTCAATGGATCCAATTTAGTTATTATTTAGTTTAAAGGTGTATTCAGTGATAATGAAAGTGGCCGGGGGTCATCTTGTCCCTTACTGGCCTTACAGCGTGGAAATGTTTAGTTTTTTATAGATTTTTTACACCATTATAATGTTCTCGTTCTGATCATTAGACCCAATCACTGAATATCGGGAGGCTCCAGCTTCAGGAAATGATTGATACTGATTTACTCCGAGAATGTGGCATTTTATGAGTTCAGTAGTTTGCAATCTAGACATTTAGCAGACGTTCTTAACCCATTCTGAGCCCCAGAAATTAACGGATTATAATGTCCAGAGTGCCTCTCGCTGGCTCCATTAACGGCCAGTATCTTATTTTGAAGGCCAGAAGTCCACAGCGTAAACACTTCCGGTCTGCCGTCATCGCGTCCTTCACCGGAATCGATCATTGTTTACGTGGTGTCATGGCGGATCGGATTGATGCTTTTCAACATGTGTTTTATAAGCGAGCATCTATTGCCATCTTCGCTTCTAAAGTGTTGTTTTGAGATAATGGACATTAAAGATGAGATCCCCCGTCTGCCTCAATGTTATGGGATTACTATTTTGTGCTCGTGGATCCGTGATGATGATAAATCAGCGACGGAGATCGGCTCGGGACCATCCGCCATTGTACACGGTAGGATAACCGCCGTTACAGTAATATATTACTTTTCGCGAGATATCTCGGGAATGGCACTCGAGATACTCGAGTACATTTCACGAGATATCTCGGGAATGGCACTAAATTCAGAGCGACTGTGGTTCTCAAAACTTTTATTTTGACCATCATAACTAAACATCGTAACATAACTACGGCCATACTCTACTCTGATTGGTCAAGGACTGGCTGGCCACCTCTGAAAACCGAATCTAGCTATGCTCGTAACACGGGCCATGGTGGAAGTCCTTATATGGTCAGCACACATTCTAGTGAGGAGAATGAATGGAAAATGTACCAATTATATTTTTATTTGAATGAGATACAATCACTGAATATACCTTTAAAGGTAGGGTAAGTGATTTCACCAATTGGGTCTATGTTCTGATAGTACTAGTTAGAGTGTCTGGTCCATATTTGGACTTCAGCCTTATCCCCTGTGAGCAATGGCGTCAGTTCAGAAAAAGCTAAGGTATGGCAACATGACTGGTGTCAAGACACCAGTCATGTTGCCATACCTTAGCAACAGGCATGATACATTTATTTTAAAAAGTACATTTTATTTTTTTCCCCCCGTTTCTACAGTTTCTTGGGCTGGATATGGCAGCCTGGAACGGTTGTTCAAGTGCAGCTAAACTTGTTAGTAAACGTGCCACAATTAACGATAATGCATTGCACCTGTGCAGCTGACCAGCGGAACCTGGGAATATACCATCTTGTCAAGATGGGGAGAATACAAGTGTGGAGAATATAATTATTGCGACCGTCAGGTCGCATTTACTACCAAAACCTCCACCGGCTGTCCGTCCGTCCCTGAGTCAGTCAGTCAGTCACACGTCACACGTCACACTTTTGCCCTGCTCATATCTCCACAACCGTTGCCCCCGTCCATGCCAAATTTTGCACACACACTCCTTACCTGCCAAACTACAACCTCCAAGGACCCCCGCAGCTCCAGGTCCCTGGGGGACCCCCAGGTGTAAAAAAATGTCCGTCCGTGACTCACACGTCACACGTCACACTTTTGCCCTGCTCATATCTCCACAACCGTTGCCCCCATCCATGCCACATTTTGCACACACACTCCTTACCTGCCAAACTACAACCTCCAAGGACCCCCAGAGCTCCAGGGACCCCCAGGTCCCTGGGGGACCCCCAGATGTAAAAAATGACCAAATGTGCAAAAATGACCAAATGACCACCCCAACGGGCCTGCTCACGGGGAATTCCCAGGGACCACCGACTCCTGGTGCTCCAGAACGGATGCAAAAGTGGTGGCGCCCCCAGTGGAGGACCCCCTGCCACTGCAGCGCACATAAAATGCCGTAACTCGGGCTAGGAGCCACCGGGAGAGCCGGGGCCGGTACCTATTCGTCCGCCTCGGCGGCGCGGAGACCCCACCCCTCATTTCTCACATGGCCCTCTTCTATCGCCACCATGAGGCCGATTCTTGCAAAACACATTTTTGGACACTGCTCCTACAATTTTTGCCCTAAAATCACTGACATCGCTACACAGTATGTCTACACTCATGTCATCAACATGGATCTGTCCCATATAGCGCCACCTTCAGGCCGATTTTTTAAAACACATTTTTGGACACTGCTCCTACAATTCTTGCCCTAAAATCACACAAATCGGTACACAGTATGTCTACACTCATCTCATCAATATGGATGTCCCATATAGCACCACCATCAGGCCGATTCTTTTCAACCACATTTTTGGACACTGCTCCTACACATTTTGCCCTAAAATCACGCTGCGACCTGGCGGTCGCTTATCTCCCGATTAGGGAGTCTTACTGGTAATACCTTGTTAAAGTGACCATTTTGTTACATTTTGCATTTGTAGTTATTTTACTGTAATTTAACAACATAATAACCAGCGCAGATATACAAAGAGACATTCATGGATTTATATTTAAAAGTAACTTTTATTTCCCCCCCTGGACCCAGGGTATGGCAGCTGCATACCCCTGCCATACCAAATTTACGCCCCTGCCTGTGAGGAGGAAAAAAAACAGTTTCAGTTGCTCCACCAAAACTGGGACAAAAAATATATATATTCGTTTTGGCTGGTCACTGCCAAAATTGCATGCATTGCAGGCTCTACCGTGCACGGCAGATGGGGCGCTACGTGCGCTATTCTCCGTGCACGGCCCAGGAGGGCTCTACGTGCGCTATTCTCCATGCACGGCCCAGGAGGGCTCTGCGTGCGCTGCCATATCCATATAGCAGCGGCATTACAACGGCTCTTACAGTAATTGTGATATCGAGCTCGCTGCTGATGTGTGTCGCCCATAACTCTGAAACAGCATCACTCATAAAGACCACACACGGACTGTACAGTATATACCTGCTGTGTGGCTGCATGGCATAGAAACCTGATCAACCCTACACCCCCACCCGTTCACTCAGATCAGCCAACACAGGGATGCTGACAGAACCCTGGCTAAAAACCTCATGGACAAAAATCCACTCGTCCTAGACAATTTGCCCTCCTGGCCCCCAAACTATGGAATAAACTCCCTGTCGCCCTTAGAACAATAGACTCACTCCCTAGCTTCCACCGTGGACTGAAGACTCACCTCTTCAGACTCCACCTAAAAACCCATAGCACTACTGTAACAAATTGACCATTATATGGTTAGCATTTTTTTTCCTTTTTTTTTTTTTTTACTGATGTGTAGGTGTGTGGTCTTGGTCTACCTATGTTATTGTTTTTCTAGATTTATATTCCTATGCATTTGTAGTATTGTTGTTGATGTACTGAAAAATTATCTTGCTTATTATTATCTTGCTTATTATAATAATGTAGGCCTATTACCTGCTTATTGTATAGTCGATTTGGATTAAAAGCGTCTGCTAAATGCCTAAATTGTAAATTGTAAACTAAAAGCATCCACTCTGAGAGTGTAACAAAGGATACAAATAGTCTGTATTATTATTATTACACTCTCGGCGTACGGTACATCCCTCCAACTTGCATCTCTGGAAGCTCGACCTACAGCGGTACCCAGTAAGACCCTTAACTCTGAGAGTGTACGAGACCCAGACTGACAGAGTGAGAAGGGAGGGCGGAGGGTATATGAAAAGACACCGAAAAACTAGCATAGACGGACTAAGAAAAAATGGGCCCCTGGGCCCCAAAATGCAAAGGGCCCCCCTTCTTACGACCGCACAGCGACATAGCGTTGGTGTGTGTTCCGTGTGCGCGGCACAGCCGCGCCAGAAAGAAATAGAGTTTTTAAAGTCCCAAAAAAAGAGCCCCTGAAATGTATAGAATATTGTGTAGATAACATAGTAGCTATTCTTGAAAACATTTTGGATGGGTTTATTTTCCCTCTCCCCTAAAAACAGTGGTGCCAGGTTCAAAGTTATTATATGCTGTGTGATAACATTCTTCATCATGCTTATGTTAGCTGCTAAAGCAACTTAAAAGAAAAAAATAAGAAAATCTAACACTACTTTATATAAAATTGGATGCTGACTTATTTATTTTAGATATATTATTATCTATATTTTAATAATACATTATTCATTATACTTCTTGCAAGAGTTTGGCCCCTATACATTTGATAGGGCTTTTTATGTTTATGCAAAGAATCTGACTTGTCCCAGGCAGCCAGGTAAGGCTGGTGGTAACACATACTTAAAGGACCATACAGTCAAGTGTTACAGTATATGATGCTATGGTATGAATGAGGGGGCCCATTTAGATTAATCGGGGTAGATAACATAACAGTTATGTTATCTACCCCGGTTTATCTACTACCACTACATTGTTTTAATGCGTGGACATTAGAAAATGTAATGTTGTTGTTGTTTTGAAGTCTTATAGATAAACTGAAGAGCTAAACACTTACAGTATAATATGTATCATGGTGTTTTAGGAATATTTGGGGTTATTTTTTACATGAACGAATAAAATAGTGTCTGGCAAATAGCGCAACGTTAATAACAGGGACGCGGTCACGCGGTGGCTCAAGCTGAGGGGCCCCCCTAGCTCAGGGGCCCCTGGGCCTGGGCCCATTGTGCCCGTTGGGTAATCCATCCCTGCGAAAAAGGCATCCAAAAAGCCACTGAAAAACGCATCCAAAAGGGCACTCAAAAATGCGACCCAAAAATGCAACCCAAAAAGACACCCCCAAAGGACGTCCAAAAAGGCACCCAAAATGCACTCAAAAATGCAACCCAAAAAAGACACCCCCAAAGGACGTCCAAAAAGGCACCCAAAATGCACTCAAGATGCAACCCAAAAAAGACACTCAAAAGTCACCAATAACGGCACCTACAAAGGCACGGAAAAGGCACAAAAAAAAAGGCACCCATTAAGGCACGCTGAGCGAGTAAAAAAAGCCTCGGCCTCTCAGGTCCGTTTGGATGTTTCTCTTTTTTTTCATCCTCTCAGCATGCGTCCGTCCGTCCATCCATCCATCGATCCTGCCTCTGTGCCAGCCGTTCTCCAAACCTCACCCTTCCTCCCCCTCTCCGGCCCGTTCCCGATAACATGACGTCAGGCCCTCACTGCGCCACTCCTCCCTCCTCCAAATAAAAAAATGCACGATTAAGCATTTTTCTGTTGGCTCGTTGATTGACGAGCGGAAAGGAAAGGAAAGGAAAGGCAGGGAAAGGCAGGGGCGTCGCACCAAATTCTGGGGCCCTGGGCACAAGGATTCACTCACATTTTGTGCTTTAACTATTGAGAAACAGCAGATATACAGCCGGTGCCGCGCTGCGAGCTTGTAGATCTGCTATTTTTGAAAAAAATAAAATAAATAAATCGTGAAAATTGGTGCGGAGGTGCTAAAAACTTTCCATGTGAAGGACCCCCAAAATGGTATGTATTTGGCCACGGGAACCCCATCACAAAATATTTAGTTCCAGGGACCCCCCCCCCCCCAGAAGCAACATTTTAGTTACAAACGTTCACTTAAAAAATGCTCAAAGATTTGCACACATTTTCATGACTTTAAAAAAATAGCAGATATAAAAGCTCGCAGCGCGGCACTCTGCGCTGTGAGCTTGTATATCTGCTGTTTTTCAATAGATAAAGTATAAAATAATTCCAGGCTCCTCCACATTGGGCCCTAGTAACTCAGTCCCACTTTTCCCCCTCGCCTTGTGACGTCCCTGGACAAGAGTGATGTTAATGCAACAACACTGCAGCCACCATGTCATGATGTCATGATGTCATGATGTCACAATGCCAGGGCTTCATGTCCCAACACCTCCCTACACAGGGACTATTCCTAGCCTCGGATCGGCCGCACAGCGCGTCCCGACGCCGTTCTTATTATTAGCCCTTTCAATCGAGCTCGCTCTGGTCGCCACGCTTTTCTTTTTTCTTTTTTTCTCTCTGTAACGAAAGTCGCCGAGGGGAAGCGGTGGAAGGTTTCGTGCCATTAAGCGATGGAAGAAATACTTGTATTCGCTACTTACGTGAAAGTAGCGTATACGGCGATGAACACGTAACTCTGTTCACGAGTAAAAGTCCCCGCGCTCAAAAGTATAGGGTCAGGGGTACATACTTTTTTTGGGGCACTTTTACTCGAGTGGAAGAAGTAGAAAAAATACGTCGGCGTGGCAGCGTATTTAACCCATTTAGGTCTAGAATTATTGAATGCTTTAACCAGTGAAAAATAGCAGATATACAAGCTCACAGCGCGGCACCAAGTGCCGCGCTGCAAGCTTGTAGATCTGCAATTTTTGAAAAAAGTCGTGAAAATGAAAAGGTTTGAGCACCACTGACATAGTAGTCTCTCAAGAACAGACTAACTGAGCTCCAGTTAAGTGAAAAGGACCTTTTCTTTGACGATGGCTGGCTAGATTGCTGACATAGAAACATAGGTTTTTCGAAAAACCTTAGAAGGATTCAAAAGACACTTGTAGAATCGGGTCAAAATTCTACAAGTGTCTTTTGAATCCTTTTCAATGGTTAAAACATAAAATAATGATACACAATAATGTGTACACCGTTCTAAATAGGTTAAAGAGTAGATAAAGTAAAAGTAGTGTCGGGGCGCGGCCCCGCCTCTCGGTGTGTGTCACTCTGTAACGCTAGCGGCTCAGGGGAAGTGGACCAGGGATTCGTTTCCTGAGGGTCAAGGTGGGGTCGAGGAGGGAGCTTGGTCACGGCGCTGCGGGACGCGTGTGGATTACAGCCGCGCACGCACACACACACACACACACACATGGATTTCAGCCGCAGGACACCGATGGAGTCATGGAGTCAGCGTGCACGCACACACACATTCAGGTAGAAAACGCCTTTCTCCATATTTTAGCTTTTTTTGCGGTATTTCATAAATGTACGCGTTACTTTGTCGTAGCCTACAGTGTGTACAGTGTCACATAAAAAGTAGTAAAAAAAAAGTCAGTCGACAAGATCGTGCCGTGCAGCAAAGCGTGAGCTTGTAGACGGGATGTTTTTGAAGGCGTGTGCGTGCGTGTGTGTGTGTGTGTGTGTGTGTGTGTGTGTGTGTGTGTGTGTGTGTGTGTGTGTGTGTGTGTGTGTGTGTGTGTGTGTGTGTGTGTACATATACGGAGGTTGTCTGCTGCACTGTAAATAAGGACTCTTTTGCCAAGTAATATTTAAACAATATATGAAGTGAAATATACTCAATATAATTGCGTCCTTGATTTTGTGGCTATTATGTGTTAATGTGTTAACCCAACTTAAATTACATTAGTACTATTTATAGAGAAGTAGGTCAACTCAATATTATTGAGTGGTATGAACTCAATATTTTTGTTTAAGTGTTAATTAATTTAGTTAGTTTCAATTTAATTTACCCATACTAAATGCATTACATTTAATGATATAATATGAGTTACATTTACTTAATTACAAGCCAATAATATTTACTCAATGAAATTGAGTGTAAATAGTTGCCATAATTTGATTGAGTAGATCATGTATATTGTTTTTAACAGTGTGTGTTTGACATCTATGCCAAAAGTATTGTATGTAACAATGTTCTGCCCTATACATGCTCTTTGTAACTGTAACTGTTTTCCTAATTATCGGACTGCACTGATATTGTTTATTTATGTCCTTTGTACGAGGCATTCTTGTACTTCTGCCTATGTGGACATAAATAAACATCTCAAATGTGTGCGTGCGTGCGTGCGTGCGTGCGTGCGTGCGTGTGTGTGTGTGTGTGTGAGTTGTATAAATATAGAACCAATTAGAATGAGGTATTAACAAGAGCTGGTGAAAATGAACCAAACAACACTAAATAATGATTGCATTGTATCCATTGGAACACATTGGTTGCTTCGTTTTATTTTCTGAAAAGTAACCGTTTTGGCCGTACTAGTTTTACACCCGACAACGACAATGATACAAAAAAAATGATGTATTCTGTGGTCAGATGCATCTCATCAATTTTAGTGATTATGTTGCGAGGAAAACGTTGAGATAATAGCCATTTTTGGTTAGAACTGACTGAAAATAACTTTAAGTGTCCAAAAAAATTCCAAACATTATCAAATGATCTCGCGGCACCCCTGGACTGCCGTCACGGCACCCCAGGGTGCCCCGGCCGTCACCCCAGGGTGCCCCGGCCGTCACCCCAGGGTGCCCCGTCACCCACTTTGAAAACCCCTGCTGTAATGTATTGTTCTGTTTATTGCATTCTCTGTATTTTTGTAAAATCTCTAAAATGAGTTGATGCATCTCAAGGGGTTATCCTTCAATAAAGGTCATAATTAATCTAAATCCAATCAAACTAGAAAGGTGAAATTCTGAACAAATTGCAATTGTGGTTGCACTGATGTGAGTCGCTAGGAATCCACTCAGGGGCGTCAATTGGGTATGGCAGGGGTATGCAGCTGCCATACCCTGGGTCCAGGGGGGGAACATAAAAGTTACTTTTAAATATAAATCCATGAATGTCTCTTTGTCTATCTGTGCTGGTTATTATGTTGATAAATTACAGTAAAATACTACAAATGCAACATTTTACAAAATGGTCACTTTAACAAGGTATTATAATGATATTCTACCCATCTTGACAAAATGGTGCAGGTGCAATTCATTATTGTTAATTGTGGCACGTTTACTATAGCCTATGCCAAGTTTAGCTGCACTTGAACAACCGTTCCAGGCTGCCATATCCAGCCTAAGAAACCTTAACTTAAAAAAAACTTAAAATAAATGTATCATGCCTGTATCACGCCTTTGCGCGCGTGCAAGACACCAGTCATGTTGCCATACCTTAGCTTTTTCTGAACTGACGCCACTGGATCCACTGGGAAATTAATTCCGTCTTACCGTTTATATTACAAATGGTGTCAAGTAAGAGAGAAAACTAGAGAGAGAGACAGAGACAGAGACAGGGAGAGAGAGAGAGAGAGAGAGAGAGAGAGAGAGAGAGAGAGAGAGAGAGAGATTTGATTTTAAGACCACTTTATTAAAACTGTTTTACAATACAAGAAAACGCATATCAATCAACTTGTTCTATTCATTCTTTTTTTTTTTTTTTTTTTTTTTTAGAAAACAACCTGTAAAATGCCATCGTTCGTGACCGTACATAGTGCGTCGCCTACACACCACACCTGTTCAAACCCCCCAATGTCCCCTACTAGGCTATAGTAGGCATGTTCTATTTTAATGCAAGCTGACATTATGCCCTTGGCCATCGACAAGGGATCTACTGATCCTAGACCCTTGACCTGATTCTTCCTGGTCTTCCAGATGGACAACTTAACAGTCCCATACAAAAAGTTAACCAATGTTACAAAGGGTCTTCTGCTGCTGCTATATTTTGGGCCAAAGATAAAGTTTTCGAGAGAAAAACTCTCCCCTAATCGCATAGCTACACCCTCTGCAAAGGCTAACACCCTGTCTAGTCTGGGACACTCTACAAACAGATGAAACACAGTTTCATCCCGTCTACAAAATGGACACCCCACCCCGTTACTAGGATCTAGGTGTGCCAGATACCCGTTTGTAGCTATACCCCCATGTACAATTCTCCACTGGAGATCACCCACCCGCTTTTCAACGGGGGGTTTATACAGGGACCGCCAGCTACCTTTCGGTGTAGAGCCTGGACCAAAGAATTCATCCCACCTCGATGCCTTCATTCCTCCCAGAGAACGCCGGTGTGCCACCTTCACACACGTGAGATACACTGCCTTTTTGCTTGTGTCCTCAAAGTCCTCCAGCTCTGGAGTTGTGTAAGACAGGAAACCCCCATCCTCCTGCCAGTCCTCCACAGCGGCAGAGACTGTCAGTGCGGGGAAGACATACTCTCCCTCATCGTCCCACTGGTCACAAACAGTTCGTTGGTCAATAAAGGCTCTATAAGGACCGGGCAGAGATCCCCGGACCTCCTTGACCATCATCTGCAGCCGCCTTGAAGAACGTATTCTGGCCCTCTCCCCCAGCTCCTCCACCGATGTTCTGGTGGCCTTGAGGAGATGGCCTAACTTCACACAGCCTGCTTCCCTCAGACTGTTGCATACGCTGGCAGAAGAAAGCACTTTTGACACAATGAAATCGTTATGAAAAAGGGGTTCTTCAAATAACCACATCCCTGGTGTTGCATCAGGTACTCGGTTGGCCCTTAGCACCTGCCAAGCCTTCATCACTGAGTGGTAGAAAGGTGTGAGTCCTGTGAGGTCTATCTCCTCAGGTTTCAACAGGAAGAGATGCTTGTCATACCCCATCTGTCCTCCTCTCCTCAGCAGTAGCCTTGCAGTGTCCGCCCAGCTTACTCCGAAGTGGTACAACAGTCTTTGCGCTGTCTGCAGCCTAAAAGCCCTGACCCTTGAGGGAATGTCTATGAGGCCTTGCCCGCCCTCACGCACTGGCAGGTATAGGGCTGCAGCTTTAATCCAATGTTGGCCTGACCAAAAGAAGTTCACCAGCGCTCTCTGTATCTCCTCGATCAGGCCTGGTGGGGGAGGCAGGATAATCAGTCTATGCCAAAGCATCGAGGCGATTAGGTTGTTGGCAACCAGGACTCTACCCCTATATGATAACTGCGGAAGCAACCATTTCCATTTGGACATTCTGGCACACACCTTCTCCAGTAACCCCTCCCAATTTCTCTTCTGAAACTCCTCTGTCCCTAAAAACACCCCTAGACATTTAAAACCTTCTCTCTCCCACCTTAACCCCCCTGGCAAACTGGGTGCTGTCCCTCCCCCCCAGTTCCCAACCTGTAAGGCTCCACTCTTCTCCCAGTTAACCTTTGCAGAGGATGCCTTCTGGTATACCTCCAGGCTGTCAGCTAACGCCTGGACATCCCCTTGTCCCCCTATAAAAATATTAATATCGTCCGCATAAGCTGACACAACTCTACTTGGACTTTGTGGTAGCCCCGGTAGGGAAAGCCCTGTTAGTTGCTCCCTCAACCTACATAGTAAGGGCTCTATGGCCAAACTGTACAATTGTCCTGAAATGGGACACCCCTGTCTTATGCCCCTGTTTACAGGTACGGGGCGGCTCAGACCACCCCCCACCTTCACCAGACATGAAGCCCCCCTATACAGCAGCCTAATCCATTTTAAGAACCCCTCCCCAATCCCAAAGGCTTTTAGTGCAGAGAATAAATACAAATGGTGGACTCTATCGAATGCTTTCTCTTGGTCAAGCGTTAGAATTCCAATGTCAACCTCATACAGTTTAGATATGTCCATCACATCTCTCATTAGAGACAAGTTGTCCATAATAGAACGATCTGGCACACAATAAGACTGGTCCTTATGAATGAGCAGTTCCATAACGTAGTTCAGCCTGTTGGCTAAAACCTTAGAAAGAATTTTGTAGTCCGTGCAAAGAAGTGCAACGGGCCTCCAATTTTTAAGAAGTGTTAAGTCCCCTTTCTTCGGTAACAGCGACAGAGCAGCTCTTGTGCAGGTGAGGGGTAGGGTGCCTCTCTGGAAGCACTCACGCAGTACCTCAAGCAAGTCTGCCCCTATAACGTCCCAGAACTGTTTATAAAAGTCTGCCGGGAGGCCGTCGATCCCAGGGGCCCGACCTGACGCCATTCCCCTCACAGCCTTAGTAAGTTCTTCCATGGACAGAGCAGTATCCAGAAAGGTGCGTTCCGCTGATGTCAACTGCGGCAGCCCCTGCAGTAAATCTGCTGCACATGCCTGGTCACAGGTCTCTGCTCTGAACAGGTCGGTGTAGAAGTCCACTGCATGTGCCTTCATCTGGGCTGGGTTGGTTGTGACGCTGCCATCAGGGAGCCGGAGACACACCATCTGCTGTCCCCTCACCACCTTCCTCTCCAGATTAAAGAAAAAGGAAGTGGGGGCATCCATATCCCTGAGGCTCGTGAACCCGGATCTCACTAATGCACCTTTAGCTCTTTCATGCAAAAATGAACTAAGTTCCTGTCTTTTCTCCTGCAGACCTACACGATCTCTATTATGGTTGGCAGCAGAGAGATTAGAGTTCTCCAACCTGGATATTTCCAGTTCTAATTCTTTAAATATCTGATTTATGTTACTTGTTGAGAAAGAGGTGTATTGTTGGCAAAACACTCTTATTTGTGCCTTGCCCACGTCCCACCACTGACTCACAGTCTCAAACTTCTGCTTTTCTGCCTGCCACTGGGCCCACAGGATCTTAAACTTCTCACAAAACAACTTATCCAGGAGCGGTTTGCTATTAAAATGCCAGTAGCTTTTTTGTCTCTGTGTGGATGAGAGACACAGCTCCACCACCACAAGGTGGTGGTCACTAAAACCCACAGGAAATATATGGCTGCCTTTGAGTCTTGTACTTATGTCTTTGGAGATATAGAATCTGTCTAATCTGGCTGCACTACTAACATTATCAGCCATCCTGACCCATGTATACTGGCGTGTTGTTGGATTATTAATCCTCCATGCATCTGCTAGGTTAGCCAGACAGGAGGATGACTGTGTGTGTGGTTCTATTCCCACCCTGTCTACTGTAAACTGGATGGTTGAATTCCAGTCCCCCCCAGCTATAATGACCTCCCCTTGGGCCTGTTGGACTAACACCTCTTTTAATTTATTAAAGAAATGTACTCTTTCACTGCCCACATTAGGAGCATACACGTTGAGGAAACAGAAAACACTGCCCCCTATTTCTGCCTTAACCATAAGTGCTCTCCCCTGTACCACCTCCACTGTACTTAAAACCTTCACTCCTAGGCTCTCTGCAAAGAGAATGGCTACTCCAGCACTAAAATTAGTCCCATGGCTTAATATCTCCTGTCCCTTCCACCACAGCCTCCAATCTACTTCATTATTTATGTCACTGTGGGTTTCCTGTAAAAATACTACGTTTAACTTTTTTTGATTGACAACCTCTGCTACTAGAGCCCTCCTCTGTCTATCCCTCCCTCCATTTATGTTTAGGGACCCAACTCTTAGCCCTGCCATAAAAGCAATAGGAAAGGAAAACAGTAGGAAAAAGTACAGTAGTGTAAAACACCTGTGTTGCCTAGCCATTTGTACTTAGTTATTTTCCTTCATTTTTTTACATTTTCTAATAGTTTTCCTCAATTCAGTGCAGTGCTTCTTTAATCTATATCGTTTTTTGGTAGTTAGAAGGTCTAAACCAGCAGTTTTCTGCACATCTGTAGCACTCTTTAAGAATTTCTTAGCGTCTGGGAAATAGTTAGACACATTTATTGCCTTGCCAAACGTTTCATTCAAAAAGCTGTTAATTTCCTCTAGAGAATAAACGTCCTCCTCACCTCCCTGTGACGACTCAAGCTCTGCTTCGGACTGGCTCATTGGCTCCTCGTTGTCAAGGCAATGCTCGCTGTCACTCACCGTTGGCTCCGCCTCCGAGACAGCTTGGCTCGTTGTGATTGGAGCCGGCGCAGCCTCTGTACTGTCCTGACTGACAGCTACGCTCTCGCTCTGTGCCTGTGGCTGTATCGGTTCCTTCTCTCGTGAAGGTCCCTCAACTTGCTCATCCACAGTAGGTTTAGTTTTCGGGGCTGCGGGTGTTTCCATCACCGCAGCCCTATTTTCAGTCTGTGCATCTGAAACAGCCTCGTTCTCCATTGCATGCTCCGGCGGTGCCGGCTGCTCTGTAGCCGTGTCTGTCGGGGTGCTGTTAGCAGCTCTGCCCGTAGCCTGCCCTTTGTGTGGACAAGAGCGACGTAAGTGTGTAACATCCCCGCATTCAAAACACTTCATGGCCCCAGCACTAGCGTAGACAGTATAATACCCCTCCTCATATTTAACCCGGAATGATATCTCAAGGGTTTGAGAAGGTGAGTTGAGAAACATAAGCACTTGTCTGCGTAGGGACTGAACATGTTTGAGTTTAGCGTCCCTGCAGCCTAGAGGAACAGACCTAAACCCGCTCGCTAACTTTCCAAATCGTACGAGCTCACGCTCCAGCAATTCATTGGGAATGAAAGGAGGCACACCAGATATAGTAACTCTCGTAGATGGAACAGATAAAGGCGATACTTGTACAAGCGCATCATGTATGAAAACTCCGCTTGTAACTAGCTGGTTAACATGCTGCTCTTCTTTTAAGAAGACAACAACAGCTTTATTCATGCGGGAAGCATACACCAGGTTATCATGGCCAACTTGCTCACCCGCTGCCAACAACACCGTCTCTACGGTGACTGTTGGTTCAGCTACAACTCTCACGCCATGTCGGATAGACAGGGAACGCGTCTCCCTAGACGCCATCCCTGTCTAAACCCGACCAAATTGGCCGAAATCACCGGTCAAACAAACTGCGCAGACACTATTACCTTATCGACAACAGTATAATACAACCATATGATGTGAAAAAAAAGGGGGATAAAGGAGATAAGAGGAAAAAGACAGACAGAACTCTCCTCAGCCGCACCGCTCTGTGCTCCCAGAGAGAGAGAGAGAGAGAGAGAGAGAGAGAGTGTGTGTGTGTGTGTGTGTGTGTGTGTGTGTGTGTGTGTGTGTGTGTGTGTGTGTGTGTGTGTGTGTGTGTGTGTGTGTGTGTGTGTGTGTGTGTGTGTGTGTGTGTGTGTGTTGGCTGCTCAACAGTGCCAGTTGGTCACCAAGGCCTGCCACTGGTCAACCAGCGGTATTGCAGTTGCTCTGTGTGTGTGTGTGTGTGTGTGTGTGTTGGCTGCTCAACAGTGCCAGTTGGTCACCAAGGCCTGCCACTGGTCAACCAGCGGTATTGCAGTTGCTCTCATACTCATACATAGTTACATTATGATACACACACACACACACACACACACACACACACACACACACACACACACACACACACACACACACACACACACACACACACACACACACACACACACACACACACACAAGCTTGGGAGCGCTTGCACCGCTAAAAAACAAAGAAACAAAAAATATAGATAATATATTATTATTAATATAATTGTAACTCATAAAGTTTTGTGCAACTAGACTTTAGAAGACTTTATTATGTCACTATGACTAAAGCTTCTTCCTATTCCTGGCTGCTGCAGGCTGTTATATTTAGTATAGGAATCTGCAATCTGTTTTTCTTTTGAGTTGCTACATGAAAGGGCAGTAAAGGACAACAGAGGTGGGCGGATAAAGCACAGTCCTACACATTGGTCTTTATTTCAAACGGCACAGTTTAATGACTCAAGACACAACTCCTCCTCTCACTCTCCTTTTCACTGCACAAACCTTGAAACGAGTATTGGTCCAAGCAGCTACTGTATCTATTGTCTATAGCAGCTGATGGTTCCCTGCAAAAATGGACAAACTTGAGTCAGATGTAACACTTGCCTAGGGTCTCCATGGTAACTACATTTTCCAAACAGTCTTCTTTGTTTTAAAGGTCATACTGTACACAACCTGCAGAGAGACGGAGAGGCAGAATGTTAGTTTGCTCCTTTTGATTTGGTATTTTTTTATTGGCAATTTAAAAGCAATTGATACTGCTGAACTGGAAAAAGCTAAAACGTAAAAATACACATGGGAGTTGAATATCGAGCCATCTGCCAGGGTTAAAGTCGTTAACAACCTACGATATGGGAATATTACAACTTATTTGTATACCATTGTAGTATAGTTAAGTATATCACCCTCCAGGCCCATACTCTGATTCCTTGAATTCTCAGAATTTCTATCAAGTTTACTGATGATGTAATATTTATGTGGACATAGGCCTACTGTAGATAAAGATATAGCCTTTGGCACCACGTTTACTTCACCCACACATAGTAACCCTAATCCTGTAGCTCTAAATTCCCATAGTAATCATGTTTGTTCAGTATCAGCTCTCTAGTGAACAGAAACTAAGTTTTCAGGTCGGGATACCAATAGACCTTTCCGTACTTCAATGCATTACAATGAGGAGTTCCAGTTCGACCTTGTTATAAAATGAAACATGGAGATATAGAATCACAGTGCTTACTGAGGGTGCCATCGTGCCAGATTTATACTTTGGTGTGCGACTCCTTAGTACGACAAAGTATAAATCCGACTTTAGAGCCACCATCACTCTAGTACTCATAGCAACCTGCCATCGCTATCAATGATTCTTGAGTCTTTCAACGGCGAGGCAGCTGGTAGCGTATGTTTCTGAGGTCATAAAGCAGTCACACTCTGGACTGCTTTACAACCACTAAGAGGAAGTAAACGAGAAGCCATAAAGATCCACTACTTTAGGATGACATTGTCTGAGAGTAGTCTACCTTGCGTCCTCACCTCTTAAAAAGTGTACAAAAGCTGCCGAATGTCAACAGCGTGAATTAACAGAGGAATGATCCTGGCTGCATGGTGCACTGTGTGATGTAACCGGAGTCATCTAATCAGAGAGTTCTGCCACTGCGGGGTCAGAAACAGCGCTGGTCACGTGGTTCATTGTCACTTTACACCTCAGACTTCAATGCATTCTGTAAACTTCCGGTTCTTGGTTTGTCACTATATGCCAATAGATGTGTGCGTGGAAGACCTGGCCCCATGAAGTGAACGGGAGTGACGCCACTCTCTCTATACAACGCTCTGGATGTAACCAAATGGACACGTTACATTTTGTACACTCTCAGAGTTAAACACAGAGGATTTGACTGTGTACTTAACTCAAACAGCAGGTGCAAAACGACTGTCCTCCTATCCTGCCCCACATGATCCAGGATGGAACAATAGTGTGCACAGGGCTGGATTAGCTATAGGGTGGCCGGTGGGGCTGTGAAGTACAATGTTGAGGTTCTTTGACTTGAGTATTCCCATTTTTCGATAATTTATACTTCATCTACTCCCATACTGTACATATCTGGCACACATTTTTAATCCACTAAAATGTTTTGAAAACTGCAGATTTACTGTCCTTTACTGTCATTATGTTCTGTCCTCATGTTCCTACTGTCTTGATTTTCCTGATGCTTTGTGCACACTTGTGCTGTGTGTTTGTGTGTGTGTGTGTGTGTGTGTGTGTGTGTGTGTGTGTGTGTGTGTGTGCGTGCGCGTGTGTGTGTGTGTGTGTGTGTGTGTGTGTGTGTGTGTGTGTGTGTGTGTGTGTGTGTGTGTGTGTGTGTGTGTCTTTACACATGTGTTGCACTAGTCTCCTGTTTGTGTTTAATTAGTGTAATTGGTTGCATAGTTTTGTTGCAACCAGCTGCAGCTGATGATGCCATGCTCATACGTACAGACGGACGGACACACACAGGAAAATGTAGATCAGCTGGCACCGCTAAACATTTTATAAAGGTTTAACCCTGTATTAAATCACACAAATAACAGTACAAATGTAGCAACCTTAGATGGGTATAATGTCTAACATGACTATTATGATAATCCCAATAGAATAGAAGAAAATGACTGGAATATTATGGTCTTCTATTGGTCAGTATAGCCAACAGAAGACTGCGGTAGTTCAGAAAAGCACCAGATGCGAGTGTGTGAAACTGTGTGGGTGTGTGAAACACCCAGATAAAAAAAATTAAATAACACGTTTTTTTTGCCAAGATAATCTGCATAATATTGAAGTGAATAAGAAATTCTCAATTTACTGTAGTGGAGCTCAGCTATACTCTATTTCTGCCACATTTCTCTTAATGCTCGGGTCTGACTCTGACCTGATCAGCTGCTAATGTGTAGTAGCCGGGAATACTACCAAGGTACTTACAGTAGTAGTTTGCTTTGAGAAACACTTGTTTTAATGTGACATTTTCTTTTATCTATTTAATCACTTTGTTATGGTTGCCTACGTAGTTACTAGTACTTTATCTTTCATTTATACCAGATATTGTTCTCTTGTTTGTAAAGCACACTGTCACAGTTTGGAAAGAGTTTTTTTTACCAATTATTTGGGAGCCACGTGCAATATCCTCACAGCCCACAGGTTGAGAGCCACTGCCTTAAATCATCCCTTGTGTGGAAAAAAACAACAACAAAATAAAAACAAAACACTGCACTATCCTACTCCTATGGAGTGATGATTTAATGAACTTATGAGAGGTGAGAAGTGACAACAGACAAGGCAGAATTGCCAGAGACTACTGTACATGCAACTGGCATATTGCAGAATCCACTGATATTTCAATCATCAGACAATCTAGCTCCATAAATATTACAATAATCAGGTGATTTCAATAATCAATCAAATGGTCTGCATTTATATAGAGCCTTTAACGCGTTTTACAATATGCATTATATTCACCCATTCCCTCACCAACAGCAGAGGCCACCATGCAAGGCACAAACCTGCTTTGATGATTTAACCACTTGAACCACTTTGTCTTCTCTAGGCTGGATTACTGCAATGCACTACTTATCGGGATCCCTAAGGCCGCGCTCACACATGTGCGTCACGCATCATCATCTTATCGTCTGAGAATGGCCACTGGGGGCGCCGTACTAATGCATTGTCAATGGAAGGTTGTTTGGTTTTTTGTCGTTGCCGTGTCTCTAGCTCAACCGCAGCCTGTACGCTCTTGAAGAGACACGGCAACGACAAAACACCAAACAACCTTGCATTGAGAATGCATTAGTACGGCGCCCCCAGTGGCCATTCTCAGACGATAAGATGATGATGCGTGACGCAGATGTCTGTACGGCGCCTAACAAGAGCCTCCAGAGGCTTCAGAACACTCAAAACAGCCCTGAGAGCGCGAAAATACGACCACATCACATCACACCCATCCTTCACTTCACTCTCTCCCCATCTCCTTCCTTCAGGACTGAATAAGAAATCTCTTTTCTGACGCATCAGTGCATCCACAGCAATGCTCTCCCTTACCTCAAAGAACTCCTTACCCCACACAATATTAGTAATGAGATTCTATGTATTTATGCTGTAGGCTCTTGATTGCATTATTTATTGCTCTACTGTCTTCCTGTATGTATTTTCTTGCAGTGTTGTTTCTGTTTAACAGAGACCACAATGGAAATAAGTCGCAAGACTTTTTTGTGTTTGTATTGTATCCTATCCTTGACGATGTTGTAACTTGTTTTTCCTGTATGATGTCATGTCTAAGAAAATCGAATCAAGTCAAACCACAAACCTCCTCTTGCAGCCTCCGTTCTACTAATACCAACTTTCTACTTCCAGGTCCAAGCTCCACAATCGGGCCTTCTGCTCTGCTGCTCCATGTCTGTGGAATGTCCTCTCTGACCCCTGGAGAGCACCACAGTCTACTTATCTCTTTTAAAAATGGACTAAAAATCTACCCTTTTAACAAAGCTTTTTCATTTTTTTTATGCCTCGGGTTTTTTTTTATCTACTTTTTAACACTAGTAGTCTTATGTTGTTTTTTGTTTTATTATTAAAAGCCTGTATACTTACTTCACTATTTCCCTCTACAGTTTTTTATTCATTCTCTTATACAAAGTTATTGTCACGTTAAACATTCTGTGCCAATTCATTCTTGTCCTCTCCTCTCCACCAGGTACCTGGGGATCACACGGCCGCTCACCTACCCAGCCCGGCAGAATGGTCAGCTGATGGCCAAGATGATCCTTGGCGTGTGGCTCGTGTCTGCCTCCATCACCTTGCCTCCGTTCTGTGGTTGGGCCAAGAATGTGCACACGGCCGGCGTGTGCCTGATCAGCCAGGATTTTGGCTACACCATATACTCCACAGCTGTAGCCTTCTACATCCCTATGCTGGTCATGCTGGTCATGTACTACAAGATCTTCCGGGCAGCGCGCAAGAGTGGCGCCAAACATCGCTTCACTGACCTGGCGCGTCGGCAGCGCTACGAGCGAGCGGAGATGACAGTGATGGCGGTCGCTGCCAGTGAGGCACTGCGCATGCAGGGCCTGAAGGCCCCCAGCGGAGTTGGAGGCAGCGCCATCGTGCCCGAGGAGTGCGCCACCTTATCGCGCCTACTGGGCCGTGAGCGGCGCAACATTTCCATCTTCAAGCGGGAGCAGAAGGCGGCGACCACGCTGGGGGTGATCGTGGGGGTCTTCACCGTGTGTTGGTTGCCATTTTTCATCCTGACCACGGCCAGACCTTTTATTTGTGGTGTGGAGTGCAGCTGCATGCCCATCTGGCTGGAGCGCACGTTGCTGTGGCTGGGTTATGCCAATTCACTCATGAACCCCTTCATCTACGCCTTCTTCAACCGTGACCTGCGCTCCACGTACCGGGACCTGCTCCGCTGTCGCTATCGCAACATCAACCGCCGCCTGTCAGCTGTGGGCGTTCATGAAGCCCTGAAAATGTGACGAGCAGAAGATCCTAAAGTGGCTGTACAGTACCTGTATAATTGCAGCTTAAAGGGCAGCCTGTGACTGATGGGTTTATAGATGGTAAATGGACCGCATATACCAAACATACTGCCTTTCTAGTCGGTCCTTCAGAGTGCTTTATTATTGTATTCGTATTCACCTATACACACACAGACGGTCGGAGGAGACGCAAGGCACCAACCTGCTCATCGGAAGTAGTTTGGGGTTAAATGTCTTACTCAAGGACACTTCGACACGCAGCCAGGAGGAGCTGGGGCCGGGGGGTCAAACTGAGAACCTTTCGATTGCAAGACACCTGCTGCTCCTCCTGAGTCACTGCCAGCCCACCTCCTGAGTCACTGCCACCCAAGATAAGACACAGCGTGACAGAACAGAAGGCTCTGTTGGTGGCGTTCTCTTCCACGGCAGTAGATGATCACTTAGACAGACTAGTGTCTGTATGACCTGTATGATGCAGTCAGTTCAGTTCTTTTTTTGAGGGGGTGATCACGGAGTGTAGTTGATGGTCTATTCAAGTTGGCAAGGCTTTTGTGCACAATCCATGGTTCAGCCCTGGTTCTATACTTAGTGACAAAGACGATGACAGACAAGCATATTTGTAGAAGGCAGCCAGCCATGCTGTCAAAATGTCAGTTCTTTTAGTGATCTATGTCTTAAATAAATCACTTGTGCATCGGAAGCTATGAATCTGCGGTGACTAATGTTTTTATAGACAAGCACACTTTGTCAATAACTTTGATTGAAAGTTAATTGATTTACCACGTTTTGCCAAACCGATGTGAAACCATTGGATTGTGACCATTACTTAACAGTCCTTAGGTCAAACCTAAGTATGAAGGGGAGGACTCACTGTCTATAGAACTATTCATACTGTATTTATTTTCCAGTATTCACAAGTGTTTTCAAGACAAAAATAAATGAAGTTGAAAAAAATAAGACATAAGATCTAAGAGAAATAAGATCTAAATGAGCCATTATGTTGATCAATGAATTGCCATGTCTCTCATTATCTGTCATTTAGGTCATGTCACCGAATTCAATTCCACTACTAGCTGATGAATAACATCACTACTGAAATCAGATGAACACAAACAACTCACCTCTTGCACTTTCTTCAGTGGTATCTGTATGAACACATGTCTGCTACTGTATTATTCATTAACTATGGCACAAAAACAAATGCATAGTAAATTCCATAGTACATAAGTACCACGTTTAACCCTCACACATGAAAATAGAAGTGCACAATATAAAGTTTGTGATAGAACAATGATGATGTAAGACATGTCTTTTTCTTTTACCATGATCCATTTAATTTCAGAGTTGGCTGCTGGCGTGCTGGGTTTTTACTTAAAAGCTGATGCAGGAAACTGGAAAATGAGGCGGGTGCACAGCTCATTGCCACTCCTGGGCCTGACACTCACAGCCTGAATTTTCATTTCGTTTCACTCCATTATTCAGTGTGAAAGCCTTCTCAGTGCAGCCGTTTTCTTAGATGGTGGCGTGGCCATACTGGATCATCCATCCCCATTGGGGGAAACCCCGCCATTCGACAGTGTCACCAGACCCCTGAGGCGTGGCTAGCGATACAGGGGCTGGAGCCAGGCTGAAATCCTGGTTCTACAAGAGACACAATAACAATGTCAGGAGGACACGCTTCTGCTCCATCACAGCTAAAATTCCAAGTGTTCATTTTAAAATGTTACACCCAGGGACATGCTGGGCCCCTGATTCAGCCCGGGAAAAAGAGTTGGAGAGGCCCTCATTGCGTGCTATATAGAGAGAGATCTCTCTCTATAGCGCTGCTGCTACTCAAAGATTTGCAATTTCAGATCATGACAAGTGACAAGCCAGTGGTCCAATTACATGAGTTATATTTCGTAGTTGTCGGGTGGAAACCTTGTATGTCCAAAACCGTTTGTTTTGTATTTATCATTTTAAAAATGAAAACAGCCGATCTACAAGCACACAACGCCTCGCGGTGCGAGGCGTTGTGTGCTTGTAGATCTGCTGTTTTCACTACTTTTGTGCGACAGCCTTGTATGATGAAGCAGGGCTTTACTTTGCGAAAAATTTACAAATTTGAAACTTGGAGATACAAGGTTTCTGCCCGACAGTGACGATTTACTTTGTTGGCCGCCCAGCCCCCAAAATGGAACGACATTTTAATTTAAATTTTTTCCTAATGGCCGGCCTGGACCGGCCGGGAATTAACTGGCCGTTTGGGAGTTGTCCCGCTTTTCCCAATGGCCAGCACGTCCCTGCTTGCGATTCAGGGGCTGGAGCCAGGCTGAAATCCTGGTTCTACAAGAGACACAATAACAATGTCGGGAGGACACGCTTCTGCTCCATCACAGCTAAAATCCCAAGTGTTCATTTTAAAATGTTACACCCTCAGAGTTATTATTGACACTCAGGACTTTGCTATGATTGGGTTGTTGAAGGTGTTTCCTCGTGCTCTTCTCAGCCAAGGATGTGGTTAACACCTCTGTGAATGCACTCCCATCTGAACAAATGAACTCTACATGACCTGTACCAAACCATGTCAAAGGTAATAATTTAAGCAGCGTGTGCTTTTGCTCTACCTCTGTTTTTTTTCTATCTACTGTACATAGAGTATGAACAATCCTACAGACAGACTGCTGTCCCGTGTCATATTTATAAATTAATATACTATTATTTATTGTGTTGGAGCTGACCCACGATGTAGCCCTCTGCTATTATAGCCTACTATAAGTGCAGTGTTACCGTTTTCCGAGATAACTTGTCGGGGTTGTGACAGTGGCAGTGCATTTCTTCACTTTGTAAATAAAGCAGTTGCTTTAAAAAGGTAATTGGGATTAGAGGGCTCCTGTGTTCACTCATGCTCAAATGCTGATCAGGTTCATGTGCTCAAAAAACGCTGGTTCAGTTAGAAAACGTTTATGTTTTTCACACAGTTGATAATCCTCTGGTCTATAAGCAAATCAATCCTTGTCAGTGTATTATGCAAATGTATTTCCAACTCAGATAGATATGTCATAATGAAACACCTTTAGGCATGCCATTTGCTCTTGAAATCATAATATTACTTAGTGAACTGACTAAGAGATTGGCTCTCATACAGCATCCTGAGCATTGATGCACACTACGTAACTGTAGTGTCAAGCAAGGTATTCATATGAGGAAGTGTGTTCAACCAATGTTCCCTGGATGAATAAAGGTTAAGAATGAGGTCTGCATTAGCAAGGTCAACAGAAGAACTGCCCTCGCCAGCATGTTGACATTTCAATTCATAACATGAAGTAACAGGCATAGCTAGTGGACCGCCTGCATCTCCTCCATGACAGTCCAAGCTAACAGCAGCAACGTCAACAGGCGTTACTCTCGGGCTATGAGCACATAAGTGCACACGACAGGCAGCCACTCTGCACTTATTAGAGTCACAAACGATCTTTATCTCTGCCAGGCCACCAGGCTGGGAGGCGGAGGTTACAGTGGCGTCAGTTAAGCAAAAGCTAGGGTATGACAAAGATGGGAGTCCTCATGGTGTGCGCGAAAAAATCAGGTTTTGTAAAAATTTTACCCGGTTTCTACGGTTTCTTGGGCTGGATTGGTTGTTCAAGTGCAGCTAAACCTGGCATGTTAGTAAACGTGCCACATTATTAATGTGGCACGTTAATAATTAATAATGCATTGCACCTGTGCAACTGACCTGCGGAACCTGGGCTGGGAATATACCATTTTGTCAAGATGGGGAGAATACAAGTGTGGAGAATGTAATTATAATACCTTGTTAAAGTGACCATTTTGTTAAATTTTGCATTTGTAGATATTTTACTGTAATTTAACAACAATAACCAGAACAGATAGACAAAGAGACATTCATGGATTTATATTTAAAAGTAACTTTTATTTTCCCCCCTGGACCCAGGGTATGGCAGCTGCTTACCCCTGCCATACCCAATTGACACCCCTGCTTATTAGAGTCACAAACAATCTTTATCTCTGCCAGGCCACCAGGGTGGGAGGCGGAGGTTATGTTTTCACCCCCATCTGTGTGTCTGTGTCTCTCTGCGTGTGTCTGTTTGTGCACAGCTAATCTCAGAAACTACTCGACCGTTCAGCTTCAAACCTTTTGTACACACTGGCAGTAGGCCACGGAAGTCACTCCACCCGAAATTGGCCTCATGGTGGTGCTAATCTAGGCTGCTTTAAAATTGTGGCCTGTAACTCTTGAACCATGGGTCTTACAATTAATGAGTTTATTCACTACAACAATGTATGTGTAACTAAGGAACTAATTCCCTGGAAATATATACATTTTTAGGTGTACAGAGTATCATTCCCTCTCTCTCTCTGATGAACTGTAAACAAACAGTGGTGTTGGATTGATTATGCATGCTCTGTCTTAATAGTAATAGATCCCTTACGTTCCTTTGCCTATTGCCAGTGTGTACAAGACAGGATTTGTAGCCACATTTCTTAAGAAAAGTCACACAGACAAACATAAAGAAACAGAAAACATAACCACTAGCCCTGCTGTCAGCCTTGCAGAGATATAAAAAGTGTGTTTAAAGAAATATAAATATTTATTTGGCCGAGACGAGGCCAGACATGAGCATTACAGTGATGAAAGCGTGCATTCTCGATCTTGGCTTGAGAGAGAAACAGCCTTATTTAGACAATATCTTTACTCTGTGGGGTTCATACGGTAGGGATGTCCGATATTGCCTTTTTTTTGCCGATAATCGCTTTTCCGATATTGTCCAACTCTTTATTTCCAATTCCAATATCAACCAATACTGATATATGCAGGCTTTTTTCATAAAATTAATGTCAGGTAACAGCACACAGCGCGCTGTGTGTGAAATAACACTGGCTTCGTTCCTAATGTACACTTTGTGTGTGTGTAGATATATATTATGTGTGTGTGTAGATATATATTATAACTTATTGGTGAGTTCGAAGTCACACACACACACACACACACACACACACACACACACACACACACACACACACACAATGATGCAACAGTGAAGTAACTAGTAAGAGGCCTCAGGGCGACATGCGGCCAGTGATGTATATCGGACCAGTTAACCATATATGGAGACCCCTGGTACCCATGGAGATCCATGTACTGTATATGGTACATCCCTTTTATGCCCATACATGGAGATCACTGTCTGAACCAGCCACACAGATATGGCATTCCCATATGAAGTTAGATCTGGGCTTAATATTGATGACACCAGGGATCTCCATGTATGGGCATAATAGGGATTCTGTTAGAGTGGTTCCCATGACATCACAACATACAATCCCTTATGCCCATGGATATTATGGGGCATCTATAATCAAGGATACTTGGTGACCTGGTTCTGGTTACCAAGCAAGGCGCAATATGATAAACCTCTTAAGGCAGGGTGTGACATTTTGTTTTTGTCCTGGTTTAGGCATAGAACGTTCTGAGCCTTCCATGCTTCATATCTA
Organism: Nannobrachium achirus; assembly: GCF_963921795.1. Classification (NCBI taxonomy): domain Eukaryota; kingdom Metazoa; phylum Chordata; class Actinopteri; order Myctophiformes; family Myctophidae; genus Nannobrachium; species Nannobrachium achirus. The sequence continues at coordinate 27,030,335 of NC_137832.1, read as the reverse complement.
AAATATAATTAAAATACAATTAAAAAAGACCTGAACCAATTAGGAACAGTACCACCAGCCAGATAGGCCAACCAGAATGTGGAGTCATTATAAAAGAATTAATGATCCATGATCCATGGTGTTAAATGCTGCATTCAGGTCAAGTAATAATAAGGGAGAGAGTTTCTTGGCATCCATTTTGGTCATAATGTCATTTATAAATTTTACTAGGGCAGTCAGTGCCCGAGTGGGAACCTGCAGGTTGGACAGACTCAGCCACTCAGGTTTGGTAAATGAGACAATCTGTGATTTAGCACATGTTGGACTTCTACTCGTGTGGATAATGCATGTTAACCCACTTTTTGTTTACTTAATTCTAAGTTCAATCAAACAATCACTACATTAAAGTTGAAATATTAACCACACACTAGATCAGCAGGATCTGTATAGAATGATGCACATATACTGTATAGGCTACAACATACCGGTAGTGTAAATCCATTATTGTAAGTGTTGTTGGGGCATTGCTCAAGGCTACATTGCACAATGAAGCCTTGGTTGCACACTTTCTCACCAAAACATCCACTATAAATAAAACGGTAAACATGCAAATTAAAGGTTAATCCAATTTACATGGTTTGACCTGAAATATCAACACCTGCCCACAGACACGTGGCCAGCCAATCACAGTGAGAGTGTCTGCTATCAGTTGGTGTCACTCACTCCCTGAAGGGACTGGCCCATAGCAAATTAACGCGTTAAGGGGCCACTTACAAACTTGCAAATTGAGAGCTGCAATTGTTGTTTGCTTCTATTCTTATGTCTGGAGGCAGTTTTCTGTATTTAGTAACCTGCTAGACTGCTGCAAGGTAATTGTATTTGTAATGCTTTTTAACATGATCAAAGGAACAGTACACAGCAGTCACTCTCCCCCTAATCCACTTAAAAGGAAATAATCTAGGTATCTCTTAACCACATGATCCCTACCGTTGCTATTCTGGGTTAAATAATAGTTTAGAATTACAAGTTCGAGATCAACTTTTTTCAGCGAAGATATTTAGTGTTGAGCAAATCTTCAGCAAATACAGCCTCATCCACCGCCTCATCCACCCCCCCCTGCCGAGTCTGGCAACGTAAGGCTACTATTATAGAGCCCTGGGAGACTTTGGTCAACTAAGTTTTAAATAAATAAATATTCCACCTAATTGTGAATGTCAATGTTTCCATAACTGATTCCTAACTAATTTGCACTTGACATGAGGAGGGAGCATGCATTTGATCTTGTAAGTACATGATCAAAGGACACAACCTGACACAATATTCTTGCATTCTTTTCATAATTACACAACTTCAGTCCTACCCAGACCCAGACCCAGACAAAACTAAACCTCTCCATGAAGAGTAGCCACATATTAATCTTTCAATTTTCAAATGTATGAAAACATTTTAAAGGCCAGGTACATTCAGGACCAACTTTTGTGGTAATCAAATTGTGTAGTGTTGCAAAGAGAATTCAAGGCAGAGTTTGAGGATCTATTGGTTCAGTTGTAGAACATTTATTATTTTTTATTTGAGCATTTCCTACATGAACCAAGTTTAATCTAAAGTTAGTGTGTGGGAGATAATAAATGGACGTAACCTCGAGACCTAATCTGACTGGTGACAGTAAAAAATGAGGGGATCTCCCATCAATGTGAAACTGAGGTTTAAAAAAGGTTGAATAAATGATTGAATACCTCAGACATCCTGTTTCATTTGACGTTTTAGTCATTCAGCTGACACTAAGCCAACTGAAGCCTGCTTCCTGAAAGTGTTCCCTTGAGAATTCCTCAAATAGCTGATTTGCCATGGCATAATCAAGGCTATCAAAACTGATTGAGCAATGCTGTTATGTTATATATAGAGATTTTGATTGCATCCCTTTGCTGATTTGATTTGATTTGATGCAGAACCAATAAGGAATTAGGTTCTCATGACAAAAAAGGCAACACATTTGATATACTAAAATATGAAGGAATATAAAAACATTATCCCACCTAGAATTTACACATTAATCCATTCCGTTTTGTAGAAGGGTTTCAGAATTCACTCAAGCCTATGTAGTCTCACCACTTCAATGCAGCTGAACAGTTGAACTTTATTGTTTACATTCACCATGGTAACATGAGCCATGGCATCACAAGTTTTGTCGTTTCCTGCATTTCTCCTGCAGAGCTTCTTCAAAGATTTCCACCCTGGAAGGAGGTTTAATTTTTTTGCTTTTTCTACCCCCGAAAACGCTATTGTGGTCTGAACAGCGCCAGGGCGCCAGGGGGCGTCAGAGGTCTGCCTGCCCGCATCCCATTAGCCAATTTTAATATATATAGTAGGATATTATATGTACAAATGAGTTGAACCTGTTCTTCAATACCCACCCCCCATGAGCTCAGCAGTGCAGCCTGTATTCTCATGAAGCCCTTGATAAAGCCCTGCGTTGTAACCTGACTCTGCCAGATGGTGGCAGCAGTGTGTACCGCATCCATAGAGTTGTATATAAATAGAGGACTGACAGCCCCGCCCCCAGCTATTCATTTCAACTTAAGTTGCTCAGTGGCGTTTGAAGCACCCGGAAGACTGCCAAAAGTATCTATACATTGCACGCTGATTGGTTGGCCTGCGTCTATGTGCCAAATTTTTGATTGGCCGAGGCCCTGAGCATGCGCACTAGGGTAAACATTAGCCTTAGCAGTTAGCATACGCACGCGCAGTAGTGTTTAACTGCACTCCCAGGTTTGACCACTAGGCTAACGGCTGCTTCAATGCTCTATCGTGGTTCTGGGGGCTTGACCATATCTGGCGGAATCAGGTTACTGCGTTGTTCATTAACCTCGCCTCACCAGGCTTTCCCCTGAGAGAAAGCCTGGTCTTCGTTTACTAAACGGGCCGTTTGATCCGGTCGGGAGCGGAAGAGCTCTTACGTTTTTCTGTAGTCCAAAACGGACTACACTTGGCCGGAAACAACGACCGGAAACAGTTTCAACCCAGTTTAGCGCATGCGCAAGTAGTTAGCGCATGCGCAAGTACGGGTTAAAACTGTTTCCGGTCGTTGTTTCCGGCCAAAGTGTAGTCCGTTTTGGACTACAGAAAAACGTAGGAGCTCTTCCGCTCCCGACCGGATCAAAAGCCCGAAATTGGAAGCCAGCCCAGGCTAGTTGTTCATTGGCGGGAGAGCAAACCTTATCGTGTGCAGAGTCTGTAGACATTGCCTTTTTTTCAGCCTGTATTCTCACCCACCAGCTCCTGTGGCCCTTTTCACACCTCCGCTCACCAGTGCACATATCCACACGCCCCAATCCCCAGCCCCCTACCACAGGAAGCAGCAGCTTGTCTCCTACACACAATGTCAAACTACCGATATTCTCTTTCTTAAGACTGCTGCTATTCTTGACTATTGCTATTCTTATAGGTGATATTAAAATAAACAATAATAATAGGGCAAATAATAATAACTAGAAGGATGCAATTCTGGGAAATTGCAAGTGTGGTTGCACTGAAGTGAGTCGTGAGGAGTCCACTGGGAGATGAATTGTTGATTCAGCAAAGGACTGTTCCATTGGCAAGCCAAGTGTTTTTAAATTTGTGCCATTCATTTAATTTAGTTAACCCTAGATCCAACGGATCTATTGCCACATGCTTGCAATACAGTTGTCACAACTTTGCAGGTAGTGAAATCCTTCAACATTGTGGATCAGAAAACATAATTATCAAAAAAACACTAAATTTCCTTCTTCTCTTACAAAACTCTGTACAGGTCATTGATTTACAGATGTGGAGCTGATTAAATATTGTGCTACTACATGATGTAACATTTTTGTCCCAGGCAGGCAGATTATTAGGATGAAACTTGAAACTTGAAAAACTGAGTGAAGTTAAAACTTGAGTGGAGTTGTGAAGCGATTGAGGTGGGGACTAAATTGCGCAGCTTGTCTGTGTCAGTTTGTTGAGGCAGTAGAGTAGTAGAGTAGGTTGTCAAGTGGGGACTGACAGCATGCATTTGGTCCATGGTAATAGGGTATGTGTGCCAGTACTGCACAGTATGTGTGTTGAAGTACAGCCCAGTGCTTTAGCCCTGTCTACATGAGTTGCGGAAGCAGTCAATCTTCACCTGCCTCCTGTCACAGTGCATTGGTGCTGACACACAGGGCTATACACAAATCGACGGTTTCCCTCAGCCCAACACCTGTTCTAACGCTACCTCAAATGTCCTCTCTGCTCACTTCCTTGTGATTGACTCATACAATTAACAACACCAGTATTAACACCACCATACAATCCCTCAGCTGTGATGTCAGAAACGAGAATAGTGCTAGATTTCCAAATGATTATGATGACTGAACCATAATGAAAAGGTCCAGGGGTCAATCTCCGATCCCGTAACAACCTTGTGTTCAGTGTTCAATCCCCGGTAATTAGAGCTATTTGACAGGTCACGTGGCATTTTGAACACCAAACCCAATGAAATAGTGAATCCCTGCTAAATCCTGCTAGAGCCACCTTTTCTCTTTCGCTCTAAGCTACCAATGATGACATACTGGATCCACATCGTGCAACAGTTCACCATTGGTGACCTTACAGACCGACCTGAGCCCCATTGACTTCTATTACAAAATTATATATTTCAAAAAGTAATAAACACATGTTAAAAACATTAGTGGAGGAACTAATTCGGCCTACTGGCAAGTGTGTGCACAAAATAATTGGCACTGATCGTTCCAGCGGTTTGAGATAGCTCCGGACACACAGAGAGACAGCCAGGCACACAGACCAACCCTCTTATAGACAGGTAGCCTGCTGCAGAGCCTTTGAATAGAACAAATCTAATTATTTCAAGCCTTAATAAGGGGAGACGAGAAATTATATGCAAATTTCACTCCTTCTCCCAGATGAGCTATTAGTCACACATGCGCTTAACTCCTGAAGCAAGACAACAAAACGTGATTGGGATGCCAGTGCAAGTTGGCACAGCAATGAGAGTGTGATGTGGCATTTCAATACTCTGGTAATGGAGCAGAGTGAGAAGAGGAGAGAGGGCGAGTGCCAAAGTCCGTCCGGCCGTCGGCCGCAGCCGGCCGGTATATTTGGCCAGCCGGCCGGTAGTTGGAGAAGAGGCCTTTTGGGAATTGGAAGGTAGCTGGATTGACTCCAGGCTCGCCCAGAATAATATGTGTGTCAAAGTGCCGTGCCCCTGAGCAAGACACCCTGCCCTGTGTGCTCATCAAAGCCATAGTGTAGTGTAATGAGTAGTGTTGCATGTCAATAAATAATGAATGCAGCTTAATATGACCATGCAAGTCAGGAAGGTTGCATTGAAGACCCGGAAGCGTCCAGGAAGTGTCGTTTCCGGCTTTCAGGGCAGAATTAATTCACTTATCAAAAATGAATAAATATCATAAACGATGGAGAGCCACCCCCCTGCCAGAAGTTCGCAGTGATTAGTTACCAGCTACAGATCGTCAGCCAACCTAGCCGCCACAGTATGACAAAATCTCTATGCCAAATATGGTAAAAATTACCAAAATATAGGAGCTCCTATATTTCGCGTTACTTTCTCCTCACCGTTCTCTGTGATGTCACCACCTCAGCAAGGCTAGTCCACAAGGCGCAAGCTGGTATAAAAGGACTGAGTAATTTCTTGTTTATTTTTGGAACGTCCTTAAATGACTGTGATCTAAGATTCCCCTATAGGGATTTAAACACAAAAAATGATAACAGGCCCCAGGGGGATAGCGCCCTCTAGCGGCAGTGACGTCAGGACTTGAAGGTTGTCTATTCAATGCTTCCTCCATAGATCCATAGTCAGATAGATACAGATACGCCTCCTGGCACTGCACAACCCGAAGCCAAGGTTGAGTCTGTTCAGTCAGACAGCTCCCAAGTTATGCCGGGGCACACACATCCACAGGTTTTGTGAATTAACAGATTGAAGATTATTTATTTATCTTGTTTTAATTCCTAGGTGTCTTCTGGCGGTACAAATTGTGAATTGATTTATGCTAGGACCTCTCATCCCCTAATCTAGCATCTGGTACACACAAGTATAATACGGTAGCTTTGACACATAAAACCTTAGGGAGCACCTTACCAGCTTATCGTGATCTTGCTGGCACCTCCGTTCCACTGCCAAGATGGCTTACTATTGGCTTGCAGTTGTTCCTGGCAATTTGCTTGCCAGGAACTGCTCCCCGCCCTTCTCAGATAAGGTGAATTGTAAATTAATAATAATGACTATGCCAACTCCAAACAGCCCCCAAGACACGACACCAGCACTATTTGACCCTACTGATTCCCGAAAAACATTAATTATTGTTCTGCAATATAGATTTGCTTGCCAGGAACTGTTTGTTTGCCAGGAAGTGTCCACCTTCCTTTTCTCAGACCAGGTGAGTGGTAAATTAATAATATTGGCTATGCCAACTCCAAACAGCCCACGTGATGCCAGCACTATTGACCCCACTGATTCCGAAAACAGACATTAAAGGAGACGGACTGTATTCTGCAAAATAGATTTGCTTGCCAGGAACCGTCCACCCCTCTTTTCTCAGATGAATGTAAATGAATAAGAATGGCTATGCCAACTTTAAACAGCCCAAAAGACACCATGCCAGCACTATTTGATTCAGACCGATTCCAAAAACATTAATTAACGCATTCTCTGCCAGACGAGATTTCTCGTCAATTTGTCCTATACTATCCACAACTTTCCAACATCCCTTTGTGCATTGCGCAGAAGTTGCACGGAGCTTCCGGCGCCGCAGTCGAGAGTGATCTACAAGCTCACAACGGTTGCATCTACAACGCGATGTGAGCTTAATATGTCTGCTGTTAACCGGAAGTGTGGTGCAAAAAATTCTCCAGTAAATTCCCACGGAAAGAGGTGGATAGGTCCACACCAAAGACAAGATTCTTGTCATTTGCGTAAGTGGTTGCTATGCAACCAGACTATTGTTCTAGGTCCGAGAACTTTTATTTCACTTAAAGTAAACCAGTTTTCAGTTAATCTTTTTCTGTCACCTAAAGTAAACCTGTTTTCATTTAACTTTTCTGTAATCCCAAAAGTCCATTGATTTCAATGGACCTTTTTCTTTTTATCTGTATCTTACCATCCACTTGAATGGAGAAAGAGATTTTTTTATCTGGAGAAAGAGATTTCTTTTTAATCTGGAGAAAGAGATTTTTTCATCTGTTATCTGGCCCAGTGGGAATGGGCCTTAAACCTTGCTTTCCAGTTGGATGGATGGATATTAGGAACGAATCCCGAAAGGTAAGTTAAAACGGAAATACTTGAATCCTAATATTGCTGCATCTTGATTAATCCCACACCAACAGCTTAATTTGTAATGCTCTGTTTCTTCCTTTGAATAAGTTGTAGGAACAAGGAGAATTTGTGCTGTGTGCAATTCTCTTAAGCATTCAATAACAGATCAACGCATTCTCAAGCATTATCTTTATGGTATACCAGAGTAATGCTGTGTTCGTTTGCCTATTGTGTAAAACAATTAACTTCCTTCCTTTCCATATATTATTAATTTATGAAAAACAGAACTTCTCTCTCTTCATAAATAAAGCCATGTGTTGTACAGTACAGTATTTTTCTCATTGGTAGGCTCAAATTGTTCAGAGTCAAGTATGAAATATTTAACCTTATACATACGGCCCTTATACATAGATTAAAAGGATGTTAAAAGGATCCCTGGCTAATAAGCCTTACTGTATACGCCTTCTTAATACATTATAATTGCCCTCTATAAATTAAAACACCTTAAATATTTTATTTATATCAGAAACAGTTGTCTTTCACTGAATAGGGACCGATCCCTTTGCAAGTTGATGATGTCCATGAGTGGTCGTGTCCTATATAATTTATGTTTTGCATCAAAGCAATATTTAAAATACGTTGTTTAAGGCATACGGTATAAGCGTATTAGCCAGGGATCCTTTTAATGCAGATAATTGGATTAGGATATGTGTTCATATTTGGATAAGATGGAAGGCTGATACCGTGGAAAGACCGAAAGAGAGAGAGGCTGGGAGCAGAATGGAGAGGAGATAATGTAAGAAGGCAATATAGCTTCTGTTAGCTTTTTAATGTCCATCAGCAATGGTTGCGAGCTACTAACAACCATGCTGATGGACAGGGACATTCAAAAGATGTGTGTTGGCTGTGTTACAAAGATGCTTTTAAACTGGCCACAGAACTGTAAGATGGCAGCAGCAACATCCCACACTATTTTCATTAATGACACAAGAAAAATAAAACCTTACCGACAGACCAGACTATTTGGAAAGTTGATGAAAGCGTTTGCAGTTTGATCTACTGTTTTACGAGAAGATAATTATGCCACACAGGGAACTGGCTTTTTATTCCTACGTTCTTCTCTGCAGGGGGAAGACGCCCACTCTCAATTTTCACCATGGGGCCACACAGCAAAGAATCCCGTGTTGCCATGGGTTTTATCGAATGTCACCAGCCCCACACTCTAATATGATAATGACACACAAACACACATAGACCAGATACACCAATACGCATGCATGTGGGTGATATGTGGAATTTGGCCCTCCCAGGGCCAAATCATAATTATTTGTATTTTATTATTATTTTATGGCCGCAAGGATTATGTACTGTATTTCCCCCCCGTGTGTCCATGTATCCGTGCGCTCTTCACATGCCCAAAACTCCAGCCAGAGCCCAGCCCTGGCCTTTGGTGTTCGAGTCCAGCCCGGGAGGAACCTGATCCTGGTCTGAAATAGCCAGAGCCAATTGAATCTCTCTCTGACGTGCCCTTTCTATGATGTGTGCTCACCTGCTGTCTTTGATGCATGCAAACACTGACAGAACATGTATGTTGTTGCATACAAAACTACAAAATGTAAACTTTTTTATTAAACATAACAAGTGACTAGTGCAACCGGCAAAAATGCTCACATATTAATAGGCTTTAGAGTACCGACTGTCCATTACAGAGACACGTAAGCAGCAAGGAACGTGATCAAGAAGCGAATAACATTAAAATATTAATAGTGACTGTCCAACCATTACAGAGAAGCATAAGCATGCTGTAAAAAAATAAGTTATGTGTTCCAGCAGCAAATAAGTAGGCCTAATTAAAGTATTATAGTCATGGTCTATCTTGCTTTCTTTGGGGTGAACTGTGAAGAATCATCTTTTAAACATTACTGTATATCCCCCCAAAATAGATATCCCCTGAATGGTGTAGGCACAGGATGTTTTTATTATAATGAGTCTTGAATGCCATTGACTGTTTATTTTGAGTAGGAGAGCAACACTCAGGCTTGAGAGACTAATGTACAGTAATGCACTCTCCTTTCAAGGAGAGAGGTTCAATTCACTGGTGAATATTGTCGCGCTGTCGTAGCCTACTCTATTTCCTCCTGCAGCTTCTTACGCGTAGCACATCATACTCACATGAGATTTGCCAAGCCTCCTCTTCCATGCTGGACATGCCCAACAATGTCTTGGATAAAAACAACATACATTTTTTTTAATTATCACTCCAAGCCCTATAACAACAAACGTTGTATATATAATATGTATAACGTGTAAAAACTGTGAGTGACAATAAGCATCCGCAAGAGGTCATCAGTAGGCCATGGGTATGTTTAAGTGTACGAGGGAAGTGAAATGAATCATTGACTCTCACACAACTCTTGTTGTGAGCTTGTAGATCGGCTATTTTTGGCATACAACAGTTGTTCCACGGAGCATACAGTACATTAGGAATGAATCTTTCATGTTATGTGTTTCACATCTAATGTGGGCCTCCCCCATGGAAACCTTATGCCCACCTGTCGACACACACACACACACACACACACACACACACACACACACACACACACACACACACACACACACACACACACACACACACACACACACACACACACACACACAGATATGAGAGAGAGTGAGAGAGCTGCAAGTACTGTCAAGGGAGGTTATAAAGAGAAAGGCATTCCACAGTCAGTGCTCTGCGCTACTTCCAGATGGCTCACCATCATGCAGGTTTGATTTGCTTTGATTTGAGGAAAAAAAAACAATGGGACATTACTACAACAAGAATCTTTCTGCCGCAGAGTGAGAGGGCAGAAATTGTTGAGCAAGCTGTTATGACATGAATGATCCCATTTGTTTGCACCATTTTGTATTCTATTATTAACAGCCGTTTTCTTTGTGGAACAATAACTAGAAAGGTGTAATAAGTGTGGTTGCACCGACTCGGGTTGTGGGAATGCGCTGGGAGGAATAGCGTTGGAGGCCTTGCGGCAAGCACTTCAAATTTAGTGCTAATCGGATCCTGCATTTGTGATAATTGCCATTAGTGTTATAGCCAGATTACAATGCATGTATACTTTAATTATGTGAGTCATTAAAAAAGCCATATAAAGCCAAATCTTTGTGTTATGAATATGATTATTCATAACACATTATAGAAGCATTATCCATATTATTATGAGTGTAAATAACTATAATTATACCGTTTTATAAGAAGGAATTTTAAGTTATAACACAATAATATATCTTCTTTAGCTAGTGTTAACAAATCGTTCTTTGGACTACACTTTTACCCCTTTTTCTCCCCAATTCATTATGCCCATTTAACATACAACACTTTGTGTTGTCATTGCTGTTGTATCCTACTGGCTCCCCTGCCAGTGCGGAGCCCCCACCGGGAGAAGGTAGCACCTCCTTCCTCCTCCTTCCGCTCAACACTAGCGAGTTTAAGCTAGATGATTTTCAGGACGGCAACGCCAGGCGGACTACGGCTGCTATGACGTAATCGCCGTAGCGATCAAAATGGTTAAGCAAAGCCTCGGCGGCGACGGGTTCCCACCCCTTTCACTGAACGCTTTGGTTCCCATGGTGACGCGTACACACAGCAGACGGAGTAGGCGCTACGTGGGAAGGGACCTTCTGCCGTAGTAGAGACGGCTGGGGCGATGGCAGGTTTATCTATCGAGCGCGGATCATTTCCGTTTACCGTTGTCATCTGCCGCTGCCGTAGCGTTGCTTAAGGTCGCTACTCCCAGCTAGCTGACAGCCGCCCCAGCCTGCTGCCGGAGTGCATGCAGTGACAAATATTACCCCCACCGCCCGGCTTCCTTCTGCGAACACGGGCCGATTGTTTGTGTTTGTATCAGGGGGCCAGTTGTCCGGATTTAAAATGAAGCAAACACAGAACTAAAAGTTCCTATGTTGGCTGCTAGTTGCACTGTTCTGGTACCAAAAGCAACATGTTCTCCATAGGATTCCATTCATTTTCCTAAATTTTTACATTTGATTTTCTTACCTTAATAAACATTTTCATACATAGTTTATGGTTCCTGTCGCTAGTTTAAAGCCTTGTTTCAATCACCATTCGTGAAAATATGGTCCAATTTATGTTATAATTGATGTTGCAGGGTATACAGGAGGGGCTTGTGATCATAGGCTTGTGATGGTTCTTCTTCGTGTGCTTTATTTTCGGCAAGCTCAAGGCAATGTCACATGTATCCCTGCAGTTGCACGTGACCGTTGGCAGCCAATAGCATTCTTGGTACCCACATTAAAACAATGATGGCGACACCCACATAAGGGCAAATAAGCTTCATTTTCGCAGCATAGAAACAAATGGGTTCCCAGTTCCCACGTCCATATTTTTTACAGTCTATGGTTTGTATAGACACTCCTCAAAGCCGGACGCGCCACCACGGTGGCTTTGAACCACTCTAGATGTGGTGGTGGGCAGGTACTTTACCAATGCACCACTTGAGCGCCCGTTCTATGGACTGCTTTATTGGGTCTGACAGCACAGGGCTTCAGTTCCCCTCCTAAATCAATGATAAGATAACCTCATCAATCAATCACAAGGTTCACCGACCCTGCTATTGTGAAGTGAAGCATCATTGTGAATATGAGTGTGAGTTTTGATATTTTACTTGAGAGCCGAGTTGTTCAGATCCCTGCACATGGCTCGAAGGGACGAGATCAATATCACCATCTCAGTCACCATCAGTTGCATAAATTCCAGCAAGACAGATTCCTATGCAACACAAAGGCACAAGGTTCCATTTTTATATATTGGTGTAAACTGTACTCTCTAAATCCCTGCAACAACCATGTCTGGTCAAAGAGCAAGACACTGCAAATACCTTCACAGTAAAATCCTCATTAGTAAGTCTGGTAGTGTACGTATTTTACACTCTCAGTAGCCTCGGAAACCAAGCATTTCAAGAAGAAAAGCCTGGGTGAGCCCCCTTGTAACTGTGGTGACATTTTAATTGTAATTTTGCTCATATAAAATATATGTAGCCGTCCAGATATCTTATTTTACATCAGTATTGTTCATGTGAACTGGATTGTTTATGCTTATCCATTATAATGATCAAAATCGCTATGATTTATCACTCAATTTCCAATGCGGATTCACTTCCTCATTTACTCATGCGAGTGGCCACTGAAAAAGCAGCAGCGCAGCAGAGAGAAGTGAACATGGGGGGAGGTGAACAAATCCTATTGGCCGGTGAGATTTGCTGGGTAGTGTACGGGGCGCGAGTATACCTACCATAGGAGAGTTGGTTACATAAATTAGAAGGCGCGGCTTGTGATTAGCTGGAGCGGAGGTCTGGAGCGCTCGGCTGTGGTCACTTGGACTGCGCGGGCGGGTGTGAATGCGTTTATCGTGGGCTTGCCCAGGCCGTAATATAACGATTGCATTCACCACGGCTTCGTAACTCGCGCGGCCGCTCTTCGCGGCCACTCGCGCCTGCGGCGCTCGAGGGCGAAGAGCAGGACCAAGGTCCGCTGGCCTTCGCGCCGCTTGCAATGTCGTGGACAATAACTGTGACATCTAACCATAAAACGAGCGCTCCTTCAAACGAAGTCTCCTACGTTTGGAATAATAGCGTACGGGGCATAGAATGTCCGCGTTAGGCTAGCCTACACTCTCAGTAACAGAGGATTTGGCATACAAAAAAGTGATTTGTATTCAAAGCTAATTTGCGATCCCTGTTTGGGATTTTGGCTTTTAAAATACATGATCTCATTACAGAGTATAAAACAGTTCAGTAATAAACTAGAAAATATTGTTCCTTCGAAACAATTGTGGGCTTGCTTCAAGCCAGAAAACAATGGCTATAAAAGTACAAAATGTCAATATCGCAGGCAGTGCTCTCTTTGACGTTACTGACGCAATCGGACACTGCATGCATGATTTGAGGCATTTTGTTCCAAAAATGTGTGACCCGCTGGTCACACAGGTAAGGCCAATGTGAGAAGGGTGGCATCTGTTCCTTGACCTAGTGGGAATGTGCTTGCAAGATTTCATGCACATCGCAGGCTGTGTTCATGATTTGAGGTGTTTTTGGCCACTTTGTCGCTGCTTGCAGCTATATTTATTATTATTATTATTATTTTTTGTGTTTACTTCATGATAGGCATGTTAGATAAAGGTCCTTAGATTGTGTGTAGAATGTTTCATGCAAATTGCAAAAAAGAAATCCTAGAATAAAAACGGGTTTAAGCGTTTCACAAACTGCTCAAAATGATATAGCGCCCCCCTTTGGCCAATTGGGGTAAGATTGGTTTTAGTGATATCTATACTATAATTTTGCGAATGTCTGTCTGAGTGAGTGAGTGAGTGTCTGTCTGTCTGTATGAAACAGCGTTTCTCCTCGGTGGCTGGAGCAATTGATCTGAAATCGCATCACCATCAGCATATGAACACACCTGACATAACTGCGAAGCCCGTTTGTCACTTTCACAAATCGTATGCTGTATAATAGCATTTTTATGGTGTATCTATATCTATTTAGCCTACAGTACCTTTTGTGACCACACATGTTAAGGGAGGGGCGCTGTTGTTCAGGCCATGCACAATCACACACAAACCCACACACACACACACACACACACACGGGGGGGGAAGTGTGTGTGTGTGTGCAGGCGGGCAGGCGGGCGGGCGGGCGGGCGGGCGGGCGGGGGGGGGGGGGGGGGTTAGCCATTAAACGAAACGGGTATTTCTTACATTGATGCTCCTACATATTATCATGCACGCACCAGTTAAAGTTACTTTCCATCCCTCATATACTGTATGCACAGTGCACATCCCATAACCCACACACTGCACATCATTTTGGAGCTCATATCTTTGAACGGGTAAGGGCTAGTATATATAATCGACCACAATGTAACCTGGTCATTTGTATGAATACTTTTTGCAAACTGAAAAATCAATAGGCCTAAACATGTTTTAAAAAAATGAAAGAATGTAACCTGGTAAAACTAAGTGGAGATGAGAAACCAAAAAGTAGATTCAGTAGATTGTGCCATGCTTAAAAATGTTTGAGAACCTTGGGGGAAGATTCCAAGGCCTTCGATTCAAACACTTACAAACTACAACAGGGTTCCCCAATTTGTTTTCCCCAAGGGCCGAATTATGTCTAGGGTACCAAGCCGAGGGCCACAACATTGCAGGGGGCGACCGTGGCGTTCCCACTACACCAGCGACAGTTTTCGTCGTTGACGGGTGAAAATCTTGTATGTCCAAAACCGTTAGTTTAGAATTTATTTATCATTTAAACTTGTGAAAACAGCCGATCTGCCTTGTATGACTTGCGAAAAAACGTACAAATTTGGAGAAACGAGATTTCCAGCCGACAACGACGATATACTAGTGTTGTTGCTGCTCTTATACCACCATTATTACTGGGGTTGGTGTGGGCCAGACAGTAGCCCCCCGCGGGCCGCAAATGGCCCGCGGGCCGCCTATTGGGGAACCCTGCATTACAATAATAAAAACTGCAGAACTGAGCAATAGAAAATAAATAATAGAAAACACAATCAAGTGACAGCAAAACAAAAATGTGGCTACTTTGGCTTCTGTACAGCTCTCTGCCTAGCTTTGGATGTACCACTTCAGTCACGAACAAGATTAACTGTAATAGTGAAAAGTAGCTGTTGGAACTTTGTGTGATTAAGTCAATTCAAATGTCAGGTTATCTGTTGGCAGGAGATAGCACATATGATCCAAGTCTTTTACCCGCTAATGCGCCCTGGTTAATTAACAATGGAGTCAATATCACTGTCTAATTCTGACATTTTATTTGACTCCATTTCAAATTACCTCCTTAAATCTGGTCATTATTGCTGTAAAAAATGAAGCACACAGAGACACATCACTGAATAGAGATTACTGAAATTGAATATTTATCAAATCAAATGAATTGATTCAAGCTCCAACTTTATCTGAAATTAAATTAAAGCTATACTGTGTAAGTTGCTCAACTAGTGGTCAGTAGCGTTATAGCAAACCGCGGTCGCGTCTGCTTTTTTCGTCCGTTTTTCGCCGCGGACCGGGCCTTCAGACCACCGCGTCCGCCTCGCCTCTCCGAGACCTATCCATAGAGGTCTTTCGTGTCCCTCTACGAGCCTCGGTTGGGGAGCTACATGCTAAACTCCTAGCCCAGTGTAAACACTGCAGTGTATTTCCTGAAGAGCTCGGCAGTGTATGATCTGGGCTTTGATTGGCCGGTAGGGAGACACGTGTACAGAATGATGCATATGACGTAATTTTGCTGGGAAAAACAGCCCCGGTCACGGCCACCAGGGCTGAGTAGAACACATATAAAGAAAAGGCTTTGGGAGCTGAAATGAACAGAGTGGGTGTTCTAAAACTTTAGCGATTTAATAATTAGGACAATTTTAAGATTTGTTTTATTAAAAAAGTTACATAGTATAGCTTTAATTGGTGGATACTGCATAGACTACTCACTTGTCCTTAAATAGGTCAGGGTTTTTGGAGTTCATACTGTAAGTAGTAGATCTTGGAGCAAGAGGCTATGAAAAGCCAAAGTGGAAACTGCCCAACCAAGTGACTGCATTGTACTCTCTTGCATTCAATGACACAAACATTCAATAATAGTCCTCCATCTGTGTGAAGCTCTCTCATGAGGGCTGAAGCTCAATCAACAATGACAGGCAAGAGTACCGTGAGGGGATCAATGAATGAGAGAAAGAGAAATCATGTGAAGAGAAAAGGAGGGTGAAGTGAAAAGAAGCAAGATTGTTGAAAGGTCACCCAGACTCTCACTCCCAATTCTACGCTGTAATCTGAACTCTCACGTCTTCAATCTCCACCTTAGCCCGTTGCACAATGTAAACACGCAAGTGCTGATATTTCTACAACTAAGCTACAGTAATCGAGCAAAGGTAGAAATAGAAGTTTGACCGTCAGGCAGAACCTCTAGACAACCAGTAGCAGTCCTACAGAATCTAACTGTTTCAATAGAAGAGCAGGGAGACCAAATCTAACTTCAAGGTTTGACATTTTGTGCTTTCAGAGATGCTCTTCTGCATACCTTGTTTGTAACGACTAATTACTTGAGTTAAGACAAGGCCATTTCAGCCTATAGAACTGCAACTCACCGGAATTCTTTTTATTTTTTGCACCATTCTCTGTAAACCCAAGAAATGGTTGTGTATCAATTAAATCCCAGTAGATTTAGCCGTTTCTGAAATACTCGTCTATTAGCCAGTTTGGCAACAACAACCAAAATGAACTTTATGAACTGTAAATCCCCTTTCTTCCACATTCTGACGCTGTTTGAACTGCAGCAGATCCTCCTGACCATGTTTAAAGGCCTAAATTAATTGAGTTGCTGCCATGTGATTGGCTGATTAGAAATGTGCGTAAACGTGTTTGTTTGAAGCCAGGAAGGCTGCAAAGACAGAGCTGTGAAGGGATAGTGCTTGCTTGGTCCCTAAGCTGACTTCATACTAAACAGGATAAACAGATGTCTTAGGAAGGCCCTGGACTGACAGGGCCCTAAAAACAAATGTTGTAATGTATTGTTGGGCCGTCAGGTCGCAGTTACTATCAAAACCTCCACCGCCTGTCTGTCTGTCCGTCAGTCTGTCTGTCACGTCACACTTTTGCCCTACTCATATCTCCGCCATCGTTGCCCCTATCCATGTGAAATGTTCCACACACAATCCTTGTCAATCGGTACACAGTATGTCTACACTCATCTCATCAACGTGGATCTGTCCCATATAGCACCACCATCAGGCAGATTTTTTTTTAACACATAAAAAAATGTGGACCTAAAATCACGCTGCGACCTGACGGTCGCTTATCTCCCGATTAGGAAGTCTTACTGGTAGGGATGGTCCGATCAGGTTTTTTGGAACCGATCACCGAGCACCGATCACAAAAGTTTGATCACCCGATCCCGATCAATCACCGATCCGATCAAGTTATTATTTATATTTTCTAAATGTTAATGTTTTAACTTTATTTCATTCATTCACTCATGAATTCATTTATATATTTGCCTTATAGTTATTTACCAGCATTACTATGTATTTATTATCATAGCAGTAACTAATTATTCCTTCAGCACTGTGGAAATCAATACCCCAAAATGGCCTCAAGTGGGCATACTGAACGGCTGGTTGATCAGATGCACCGATCCGATCGGATCGGTGAATTTACCTTTTGATCTAAACCACCGATTATCGCCGATCATGCTTTGATCGGCCCGATCCGATCCATTGCCGATTGATCGGTAACATCTCTACTTACTGGTTTAATATTGTGCATCTCATGAACCTGTATCCAGAACACATACATTTGATTTCTGTAGATGAGAGCCTTGGTGGATGCTATTATAATGAGCTGTCAAGGGAAGAAACAGAGTGAGCACATCCAGGCTACTGTACTCTCCAACATCTCATCTGAGGCATTAACATTTAAAAGGAGAAGTGATGATTGCATTCTTGTGGTAATATTTAAATAAGGCTGTAGAGCATAAAGCCGTAAGAGCGGATAAGCCTTATATGCTCAGAAAGCAAGACAAAACTGTCTGATGAAAACCGCATCTGTCCAAAACCGTTCCTTTACTAAAAAGAAATCAAACCTTGGTTCAAAGTGAAGCGGTGAATTTTTATTCTGTGTGTTCTAGAGCTTTGAAATCTGCGTTCTAGGTCTATACATTCTGTGTTCTAGATCTATACTTTCTATGTGCTTTAGTTCTATACTTTTATGAATTCTGAATGAATGAATGATTTTGTCTGGAGGGCCAAATTGTCATGTGAAGCTTGACCAATCCTCAATTCTGCATGCACGGGACATGTACGGGACATGTACGGGACAGACATTCTCACTCCTTGAGAATCTATGCGAATCCTCAAAAAAACAGGTACGGGACAGACAGACAAAGCCACTCCTTGGAAGCGGCTTTCACCGCTTCAAAAAAATAATTAATTGCTCTACAAGCTCAGTTTTGAGCTTGACCTTGGAGATGGGTTCTTATAGTGCATGATGAAGTAGGTTTACGAAAAAACATAAGGTTTCTGCCAGCGCCAAGGATATGGTCAGAAAGCAACAGAATATCTGGGACGGTTTGAAGTGGGTATGTTCACTAATGAATATGCAGATGGGCACTTGAAAGAGATTTCAGAGAAACAGGGTTGCAAATGGGGTTCCAGTTGTTTATGACATTAGCTGCTGGATATGTTTTCTCCCCGTCATTAGCAAATGTGTGGGATTACACAAAGCTTGTAAGTTATGGAGATGTAAACATTTTTTAAATGGGGGGTGCTGCCTTAAAGCTATACTAACCTTTTTTGTGAATATTATCTATAAGAACGAGAAACTGACACCCACCAAAATTGGACAATTAAAGATTAGAAAATGTTGTTTCTCTAGGGACACATTTTGTCTAGACTTCTCAAATCAATCTGGGCTTCAAAATGCAGATGCTTTGCAAATGCAAGACTCAGCAATAGCATAACCCCTTTGGCACAAACAAAATGTGAAACTTTGGGGGATTTCCTTTGTCAAGCTTTGAAGAATATCACATATATACTGTATATACAGTATATATTTGAATCAATCACATTGCATCCATGGACAATGTACAGGGCAAAAACTATCAAGCAAGAGAAAAAGCTATCTGCAACCAATATTCTCCTATAAATCTCTAACACTGAAAGAATACAATACACACATCATCAGCCAAGGTTTACCCAAAAACAAACCTCCTAATTAACACGTAATTTAACTAATTCATCTGAGAGGTTATAGGTTGGGAAAGATGTCACTGAGATAGCCTACAGCAGGGGTCTTCAACGTTTTCAGGCCAAGGACCCCTTAGCTGAGAGAGAGATGAAGTAGGGACCCCCACAGTACTAATACAATTGTGTTGCAGATTAAAAATGTTCATAGATTTCTTAGACAGCTTAGACTTGTTTGACAGCACTGTCATCATGTTGGAGTAATGTGTATTTCCAGACATTTAAGCACTTGAACCGTCAAATACTCTTCTTTTCCCTCTAAAAATCTCTTTGCCAAAAATAGCCGATCTACAAGCTTACAACGCCTCACGCTGCGAGGCGTTGTAAGCTTGTAGATCTGCTATTTTTGGCTAATGTTACACTCAGAATAGGGACACTAGGGTTCAAGTGGTTAAGGTAAAACATGATCCTATCACACAAGGATTTGGCGGCCCCCCTGTAGCAACTCTGAGGACCCCCTAGGGGTCCCGGACCCCCTGTTGAAGACCTCTGGCCTACAGTACTTGTCTCAGGACAGTGAGCCACCTCCATTCCCCTGGTCCATACAGAGAAGCCCCCACCCCTGTGGCAGCGAGAAGAGGGTCATGACCAGGTGCAGAGCAACATTAATTATAGAGCATGATCCCATCTCTGCTTCCCACAGTGGGGGGCTGAGCTTTTGTATCGGCCTCATCAGCATGGTTAATGGAGCCATATTGTTTACAGGCACACGTAAATGTGTGTATTGTAATAAATCTCAAGGAGCTGTGCCAAGGATTGCAAATAATTAGGTTGGATCGAACCTTGTTGTTCCCAGCCTTTTCTCATCACACAAGGAGAAAAGCCTGGAAAGGAACTATGTCTGAAAGTGGATTGTAGTAAATTTCAAGGACCTGTGTGAAGGATTGCAAATAATAATGTTGGATTTGACCTTACTTGTTCCCAGAAATGTCTCACCTCACAGAGAGAAAAGCCTGGTACGGCAGAAAGTGTCTATTTTCGGCAAGTATGTGTGTGTGTGTGTGTGTGTGTGTGTGTGTGTGTGTGTGTGTGTGTGTGTGTGTGTGTGTGTGTGTGTGTGTGTGTGTGTGTGTGTGTGTGTATGTGTAAGGGTGGCCCAACTCACATTAACTGCCAGTATTTAAACTGGTACCCTTTTGTCATTACCTTGTTACTGAATTTGCCAATAAATAATTGTAAATACACCTTTTTGGTTTGATGTATATCATTAAGTATTACCATTAGCAGATTATATAATTATAAGTTTCCGACAACGCCACCTCGTTTAAAGAGGAAAGTAAGTGCACAAAAGGCACTACCTTTAAGGACACACAAGTTCGTTTACGGGATATCAGAGCAATATGAACATTGAGGAGAGACTGACCAGGACAACAGTTTAGAAAAAGTATAACAAATCTTTATTTCTAGTGACAGCGGCCTCTATAATGCCAAAAACACAATAATAAAATAAAAGGGAATCCTATAATCCTATGGCGCCACTAAGCTAAAACCTAAAACAATAAGAACACTTCCAACAATAAAACAATACTTCACCCCCCCCTTCTTATCGTATCGTTTCTTGGGACAGTTAAAGTGCACTTAGCGTGTAGTTCCAGGCCCGTTACGGCCTCAAATCGTAATAGTATAATAATTACGATAATTAATTATAATGCAAGGAGCGCAGATTTAAGGACGAATAAATGTTATATAACTAAGCAGATATGAAATAATAGGCAGAGTATCGTTTCAGCAGGTGGGAATAGTGACTTCTACAGCAGGTGGGATGGCACACACAGCGGCACACAGCTCATCTTTGGTCATCTACGTCTTTAGTCCACCGTTCTGTGAATACAAAGAATACGCCAGTATCCTTGTCGTGACGACTATACAGCTCAACTCTAGGCCAGTGACTTTAGTGACAGTGGTGTACAGGATTGGATACTCACACGCAGGCAGGCTTGTGACCTGCCGCTGCGAATAGTTCACACGACACCACAGTAGTCACAACGACCCCTCTCGTTAGCCGGGTAGCCGGTTCGGCTCGTCAGGACCCTCTCGCTCGTCTCTGGATGGCCGGACCCTGCCTGGTACCGCTGACACCCGGATCACCGTCTGGAATCCGCTGGGTTTGTAAGGTAAAGCGCTACTCGGTCCTAGCACTTTAGTTCAATAAAGTTCAGTTCAGTTACTGCCTGGCTCGGCCTGTGCCTGTCTCTCTGCTCATCACAGCCGGCCACCTGAGTCACTTCCCTCAGCCTGCTCCACACACACGTCTGCGCCCCTTGCTTGTCAACCTAGACTGAGCCTGGCGTTCCTCTTAAAGGGCCGCCTCCCACTCTGCCAGCCGCCCATTGGCTGGTCATGACGTCAGTCCCCCATACATTGGCCAGCACCGGCGTCTAGTTATCCTATCAGTTCGCAGTCAGACTCACACATGGAAAGAGAGGAGGTTGTTAGAGGGAGACAGCAATATAGCATTATCACAACGAAACATATTAGAGAAATTATACAAAACATGCTCAAACAAAAGGAAATAATTGTAAAAACAAACAATTATTAAAGAAAATAAAAAATGAAAAGGATAACGCTACTTCCACCCCCTCACACTCCCCCCTACTAAATCATTAGCAGTCCCTGCGACCAACTCAACCAGGGCTGTAGCGTACGGGCGGCTGCCCAAAATTAGCCCGCCCTGAACGTCGTTGAGCTACGGGGAAAAAACCATAACACTGCTGCCACACCGGCCCCACGACTGGCTGCTGGGGTGTCGGTTCGGGACACTGGGGCACCTCTGGAGGCGCTACACAGACTTTCAAGGCATTACGGTGCACCGTTCGATCTCGCCCACCCTTTTCTGGTCGAATCCTATAAACTAGCCCAGCTTCGCCCACTGTTTCTAGTACAACAAAGGGTTCTGGGTCCCACCAAGAAGCCAACTTCCCGTGCCCCTGTCTGTTCCGATTTCTCACCCACACTCGCTCTCCGGATACCAACGGTGGGATACCCGCCCTCTTGTCATACATGCGCTTGCGCTGTTCTGCCATCCTTTCCATCCTTTGCCCTGCGATGCGATACGCATCATTCAACCGCCGTTGGTGATGCTGAACCCAGTCCCCCACCCCAAATCTGTCCTGCCTAGGCTGTACTCCCAGTTCCACGTCTACAGGGCGCCGCAGATGGCGGCCAAACATTAGAAACGCCGGGGCATAGCCAGTGGCGCTGTGAGGAGTGTTATTATACGCATGAATCAACTCAGGCAGATGCTCAGGCCATCGGCCATGCTTATCAGTGTCCAACGAGCGTAGTAAATTAAGTACCGTTTGATTACAGCGTTCCACGCCACCATTTCCGGCTGGATAATACGGCGTAGTACGGCTCTTAGTAATACCATAATTATTACATAACTGTTGCATGAGCGCAGACTCGAAGTTAGCGCCTCTGTCCGAATGAAAACGGGCGGGGCAACCGTACGGCTGTATAATATGGGTCCATAACACCCGAACAGTGGTCTGAGCAGTTTGATCACGTGTGGGTATGGCCCAGCTATATTTAGTAAATAGATCTGTGGCTACAAGGATATTTTGACAGGTGTCGGCAGGTCGACCCAGGGTAAGGAAATCAATAGCCACCACTTCTAAGGGGTACGAGACTTCGAAAGGTTGTAAAGGGGCTCTAGGCTCGACCCTAGTTTTTTGTAAGCTACAGTTTACACAGCCCTCATGGAAACGACGTACCTCCCCCTCCATGCCTTGCCAGTAGAAACGCCGCCGGAGCTGCACCAGCGTCCGGTCCACCCCCGCATGTGCCGCAGCCACATGCATCTCTCTCCACACCTCCTTCCTCCTGGAACCTGGACAGACAACTTGTAAATATTCTTCCTGGGTGTAAGGGTCAGTCACATTACGGTACAATATCCCCCCCTCCACCCGCAGTTTCGTCCATTGGCGCAACAGCTGGGCCGCCTCTTTCGTCCAGCTCCTCTTCTCTGTCAACGTAGGGTGGATGCCCCTCTCCACACACCGCGTCACCACCTGGATAGCCTCATCATCCTTCTGTGCTCGCAGCCACTCAGCACCAGCCCAGCCAGCATTTCCTGCTGCGGGCGTTAGTTCCACCGTCGCGACCGCCCCGGTGTCTACAGGAAATCTAGATAGGGCGTCAGCATTAGCATTGTTCTTGCCTGGCCGGTACTTAATCTCAAACGTAAAAGAAGCCAATTGGGCCGCCCAGCGTTGTTCGATAGCGCCCAAGCGAGCTGTCTGGAGGTGCGCCACCGGGTTATTATCGGTAAATACAGTGAACCGCGCCCCAGCCAAATAATCTTTAAATTTCTCGGTTACAGCCCATTTAAGGGCCAATAACTCTAATTTAAAGGAACTATAATTAGCATCATTTTGTTCTGTTGGGTGCAAACTACGACTCGCATACGCGATAACTCGTTCCTTCCCATCTTGGATTTGGGCTAGCACTGCACCCAACCCCCGGTTGCTCGCATCCGTATATACCACAAAAGGTTCCTCATAGTCAGCATAGGCCAACACCGGAGCTTGGGTGAGGGCACCTTTTAGCGCATCGAAAGCAGCTTGACATTCTGCCGTCCATATAATCGGTTTCTGTGAGGACTTGTTATCAACGGGGACCCCAATTAAGAGATTATTCAGTGGACGGGCTATAGCAGCGAATGATTCTACAAAACGGCGGTAATAGCCTGCAAGACCCAGAAATGCACGAACCTCCCGCACCGTGGTTGGAATTGGCCACCCTCGCACCGCCACTAACTTGTCTGGGTCGGGGCGCACTCCCTCCCGGTCCACCACATGCCCCAAGAACTGCACTTCACGTTGTAACAGTTTACATTTATCAAGGCGCAGTTTCAGTCCGTGCTTCCATAGTCGCTGGAACACCCGATCCAGCTGCTGTAGATGAGAACAGAAGTCAGGGGAGTAGATAATAATATCGTCCAAATAAACTAATAAAGACTCAGCTACTTGTCCACTTAAACAGTGCTGCATGAGTCTCTGGAACGTAGCAGGCGCATTACACAGCCCGAAGGGCATTCGTTTGAATTCAAACAGACCCAGTGGGGTCGTAAAGGCAGTCTTTTCTTGATCACGTGGATCCATGCCTACTTGCCAATACCCACTGGCCAAATCAAGAGTCGAGAACCACTGTGCTTTAGTCAAACTGGTCAATGTTTCTTCAATACGAGGTAAAGGGAACGCGTCTTTATGGGTAACTGCATTCAACTTACGGTAGTCCACGCAGAACCTCCAGCTGCCGTCCTTCTTCTTAACCAGCACAATCGGTGCGGCCCACGGACTACAGCTCTCCGCGATGACTCCTTTCGCCAACATGTCACCTAACAAGGCCTTCATTTCTTTGTACATGGAGGGCGGCAGTGGCCTGTGTCGCTCACGAATGGGTGCGGCGCCCGCTGTGTGGATTTGGTGTTGCACGGCGTCCGTCCGCCCGAAATCTTCATCGTGTACAGCAAACACCTTTTCCCATCTCAGCAACATGGACTGCAGTCCCTCTTTCTCTCCCTCGGGCAGGTCAGTGCGATCAGCCAGCCCACCGAGTTCTTGGGATAGGGTGCGCACGGGTCCGTCTTCCGCAGCGCTCACCAGGGCAACATCCACCAGGCCATCAGCGGACATGGACAGGCTCAGATCTTGACTTCCCCGAACATCAGCATCATGCACAGGGTACAGTTTCCCCAACTTCTGATAGCGCCTCACCGTCAGGCTATAAGGAAAGGGGTTACAGAGACGAATAGGGACCCGCCCGCCCCGTACCGTAACCAAGGCGCGCGCCAACCCCAATTCCTTCATGTCTGGTAGCGCCTCGACCAGAGCCTCAAAGTCAGTTCCTCCCGGTCCCCGACGTGTGCGTCCCCATACAACCATTTCACTGCGGGCGGGGACCCGAATCCTTTGGCGACTGACGGGCCACACATAACCCAAAGACCCGTCATCATTAGTCACAGCCTCAACTCTTTTACAGGCAGCGAATGCGTCTCGCCACAACGCGTTCGCTTGACGCGGGGGAAACGCAACCCTCCCAGGCCATTTAAACAGTGTACGCCAGCATGCACTCACTACGTTCATGCCAATAATCAAGGGCTGCGTACAGTGTTCATCTTTAACAATTACGACCCCTCGCCCTGGGACTTGCACTCCCTCTAGCTCCAAATCAAATACCGCATAACTAGTGTACGGTATGTCAAGGCCATTTGCTGCTCTTAATTTAAACACAAGTGGCCCTGCACCTAAATCAGTTTGAGAGAAGTGTTCTTCAAATAAGCTCTGTTGCATTAAAGTGACTTGGGACCCCGTATCAAGCAACCCTTTTAAGTGAACGCCTCCCATCTTTACTTTAATCATGGGGCATTGCCCGATAAATGCATCATTGGCCCGAGTATGTGTCACAGATAAGGGGACTCCTGTTGCCTGGACCTCGGCAACAGGACGATTTAGTTTAACGACGGCTGATTAGTAGTGCACCATCTAGCTATATGTCCTGACCGTTTGCATTGACGGCATATGGGCCTCCCCTCCCCATCCCATTCATATCTCTGAGGTGGCGCGTACCGGCGCGCAGGTGGCACATAGGACGCCTCAGACGGCGGTGGTTGGGGACGCACAGCAGGAGCGGCAGCCTGGATGAGCGGTCGGAGTTCACTCATCAACTCTTTCGTCATACCGTGCAACTGCGTCTTGACATCCTCCATTATTTCTCGCTTCAGCTCATCTCTCCACGCAGAGGTCTGTGGTGGCACAGGGACAGTTACGGGGTTAATAGCATGACAAGCGATTTCAGTAGCTGGCGTACCTCCATGTTCCGTGTCCAACGTCAAGGCCTCCTGTCGCAGCGCGGCGAAGTCTTCGTCAGGGTGGCGTCGAGCATATATTCTCAGTGCTTGACCAAGTGGGCCCTCAGTTAACCCCATAAGAAACTGGTCTTTCAAGACGGCCTCGGAGGGGGCTGTAGTCGCATCATAACGCCGCAACCCACAAAATAATTCTCTAAGTCTCAGAATAAAGGCACTGACACTCTCTCCAGGGCGCTGTGCGCAACTATAAAATTGTGAGCGTACCTTTGCAACAGGGATTGTTTCCTTGTACACGTTATCTAGATGAGCAAAGATTTTGGCCACAGTATCTCGATCCCCCTCATCCAACACATTAACTTGCCGTCTAGCTTCATCAGTCAAGGTTTGTAATAGAATGGCAACCTTTTTAGCCTCATTAACATCTTGCGTCCCCAATAGCCCTTTAATCTGTACTTTCCATTCCCTGTACTTAAGTTCACCCTCTGTACCTCCAAACGTGGGCAGCCACGGGGCGCCCGGATACACCGGCATCATCATCATATTAACAAGTTCACAATTACACACTTATTCACTCTCTCCTCTATATTGCTCTGTGTCCGATCCTGCCGCTACAAACGCCAATTTATGTAAGGGTGGCCCAACTCACATTAACTGCCAGTATTTAAACTGGTACCCTTTTGTCATTACCTTGTAACTGAATTTGCCAATAAATAATTGTAAATACACCTTTTTGGTTTGATGTATATCATTAAGTATTACCATTAGCAGATTATATAATTATAAGTTTCCGACAACGCCACCTCGTTTAAAGAGGAAAGTAAGTGCACAAAAGGCACTACCTTTAAGGACACACAAGTTCGTTTACGGGATATCAGAGCAATATGAACATTGAGGAGAGACTGACCAGGACAACAGTTTAGAAAAAGTATAACAAATCTTTATTTCTAGTGACAGCGGCCTCTATAATGCCAAAAACACAATAATAAAATAAAAGGGAATCCTATAATCCTATGGCGCCACTAAGCTAAAACCTAAAACAATAAGAACACTTCCAACAATAAAACAATACTTCACCCCCCCCTTCTTATCGTATCGTTTCTTGGGACAGTTAAAGTGCACTTAGCGTGTAGTTCCAGGCCCGTTACGGCCTCAAATCGTAATAGTATAATAATTACGATAATTAATTATAATGCAAGGAGCGCAGATTTAAGGACGAATAAATGTTATATAACTAAGCAGATATGAAATAATAGGCAGAGTATCGTTTCAGCAGGTGGGAATAGTGACTTCTACAGCAGGTGGGATGGCACACACAGCGGCACACAGCTCATCTTTGGTCATCTACGTCTTTAGTCCACCGTTCTGTGAATACAAAGAATACGCCAGTATCCTTGTCGTGACGACTATACAGCTCAACTCTAGGCCAGTGACTTTAGTGACAGTGGTGTACAGGATTGGATACTCACACGCAGGCAGGCTTGTGACCTGCCGCTGCGAATAGTTCACACGACACCACAGTAGTCACAACGACCCCTCTCGTTAGCCGGGTAGCCGGTTCGGCTCGTCAGGACCCTCTCGCTCGTCTCTGGATGGCCGGACCCTGCCTGGTACCGCTGACACCCGGATCACCGTCTGGAATCCGCTGGGTTTGTAAGGTAAAGCGCTACTCGGTCCTAGCACTTTAGTTCAATAAAGTTCAGTTCAGTTACTGCCTGGCTCGGCCTGTGCCTGTCTCTCTGCTCATCACAGCCGGCCACCTGAGTCACTTCCCTCAGCCTGCTCCACACACACGTCTGCGCCCCTTGCTTGTCAACCTAGACTGAGCCTGGCGTTCCTCTTAAAGGGCCGCCTCCCACTCTGCCAGCCGCCCATTGGCTGGTCATGACGTCAGTCCCCCATACATTGGCCAGCACCGGCGTCTAGTTATCCTATCAGTTCGCAGTCAGACTCACACATGGAAAGAGAGGAGGTTGTTAGAGGGAGACAGCAATATAGCATTATCACAACGAAACATATTAGAGAAATTATACAAAACATGCTCAAACAAAAGGAAATAATTGTAAAAACAAACAATTATTAAAGAAAATAAAAAATGAAAAGGATAACGCTACTTCCACCCCCTCACATATGTATATATATATATATATGATAATATATTATCATCCATTCTTTAGTTAATATATTTCTGTAATAGAAAATATAATCATGATAGCTCTCTATACTTTACTATAGTCTTGTATTTAAACATTTTTTTGATTTTTTTTGGAAGCTTTGTGGAACAGATACACTAAGACAGAGAATAGAGTTGCCAGAAACATAATTAAATGGAACGTAACTGTAAAAGGTCTGTGGGCAAACGAGGATACATACAATCACAATGCAGTATTTCTACTACACACTACACAGTTACATCCTCAGTGTTAATTCATTGCCAAGTCTGATGAGAGTGTAGATGTAACCAAATGGACCGTGGACAGTTTTACTGTGCAGATAATAAAGAGGAAGACAGCACTCAGGAGGAACACAGGGCATGCACTGGCAGGATCCAGTGCAGTCTTTATAAATCTAAGAGTGTACAATTTTTATGCCATGGCCAAAGCTCAAGCAATCCAGAACAGTGTTTATGCATACTACACGTATGCCTGTCCCCTCAAAAGTAATCCAGTCACAGCTCACGCCACCTTGTGTATGAAAAAAGAAACACCTTGGGGCCATAAATAGTTTGCATGTCAAGAAAATGTCTGGTGAAGTGATTGTGAAACTTGTATTTGAAAATGGGATGACCAATGACAGGACATCGTGCTGAGAGAACTGGCAGGGATAACATCTGCTGTTGATCGCTCCAGGCTTGATTATGCCTGATTCCGCTGACAGGGTCCATTATGGATTCTTACCACTTGTATCTGATATGACATAAAAGGCTCAGCTTCAGTTGGACCACCTAGCAGCACACTGGTTCTCAAACGTTCCCAAATTAATGTGCATTTGGCCACGGACCTGGACCCCCCCCCCCCCCCCCCCCCCATATTCGTATGAAAATATTTTGTGACCCCCATACAAAATGTATGTTTCAAAGATATTCCAAATTGTATTTTTCTTTTCAATATTATTTTTTAATAGGCGATCGCAACCTGACATGTTGACAGCTTATAGATCGGCTATAAAAAAAATTGTATCGTTAAAATAGCCTATGCCTTTTCCACGTTTATTGGCCAGCCTGGCAAAAGTTCTCCAATTGTGTAGTACTGAAATGGAGATTTCTTTTTTTTTGAATATTTTGTTTTATTTTCAATTTTCTCAAAAGTATACAATGCACAAACAGCACACATACAATTCTCCCAATCGCCCTCCCCCCACCCCACATACAAACCCACATACAAACAAAACATAATACAAATAATAGTACATCAAAAATAATTATGGAAAATAAAAGAAACAAGAAGAGACAAATATACTGTGTAAACATTAAATAGCTTCAGGAGACAACCGACCCAGACCGAGTCAGCTATCCACGAGTTTCCAACGCCCCATAGTGCATTGCGCAGACGTCTGCACCGAGCTTCCGCCGCCGATTTACAAGCTCACAACGGGTTGCATCTGCGACGCGACGTGAGCTTGTATGTCTGCTGTTAAACCCGGAAGTTTGGTGCCGATAGTCTCCAGTAAACTCCCGCGGAAACTTGTGGATAAATAACTTACAACATCTCTGACACAGGTAATGACAACGTTTCCATATGGTTCAAATAGGGTTGCCAGATTTTCAAGAAAGTCTCAAATCCTGTTTGACTTCTCAGAATATAAGTAATTTTTTCTAGCGGAACACAGCTGTTCATTTCTGCGAACCATTTTGCAATGGGGACGGGGGAGTCAGACTTCCAAGTTATTGAAATACATTTCCTAGCAACTCCAAGTGCCACCTCTATAAACTTTATTTTGTGTTTTCTTATATTTGCACTGATGGTGGTGAAATTGTCCAATAGGCAAAGTTCAGGGTCTAATGGGAAGGGGGCATCTATAACTGAAATGGAGATTCATTTCATGAATAACTCATAGCTTTGAGTAACTACTCTGAGATTAATTTGAATCAAAGATCCGACGGCAAACACTTTTATTAAAGGTCTCAGTCCTAATCACCCAAGCTTTCATCCACACCGCCACAGAGAAATAAAATGCATCGGCATGTATTGCCATCTCCCAAGGCACAACAAATTCTTCATTAAGTGCCACATTTATATTGGCAATTTACTCTACCCTAAGGGGAAAATCAAAATCCAATCCAACAAAAATATTCAATGGGCTCCATGAATGAATCAGGGTTTGAGATACTTTACCTGGAGTTATTCACAGAACTTCTGCGTAAACAATTGCCCGCCTCTCATTGAAAATGAATGACTAATTATAACTTAATCATCATGTGTCGTGATAATTATTGTTATAGAGAGCCAAATACAACCACAGTAATCATATCATGGGCTGCCCATAATGTTCCACTCTGAAATTTCATCACTGGGAGTATAGGTTTAAGCTCACAATACACAATGTGTAAGCTTTTGCAGCAGATAAGCATTCTTCCCCACATACTAACAAGTCAACAAGGTGCTGTATGAAAATGTTAGGGATTTGCACACACACCTACTCATCATGAAAGTGTGTTTCAGAACAGATATAAATCACACCCAAATACATATATCAACATAAATCACCAAATGAACTCCATGACACAACACTACTCATAAAGGCCCAACACACAATCCCCCAATGGTTTCCTATACTTACATAACAACATTCAGGTGTAACATAGAGTATATATATATAATAGAGAACGGATAGTCCCGCCCCCAGCTATTCATTAAAATGCAAGTGCTCAGTGGCGTTTTGAAGCATGCGGAAGTAGCTGCATCCAGGTGCATTGTGGGGGAATTGATCATCTGGAATGGATGATCCAATTTTTCTTACGTCGACGAACGTCTTACGTCACGAAACGTCACTCAACGTCCATTGAACCCTATTGTAGACCCCAGCGGTGCTCTCTTTTGCTTGTGCAAAGACGTGTATGCATTTTTCACCCCGCCTGCAGTTCCAGCTTTGGCCACCATTGCTTGTGCTTCAAATATAGCCCTGGGTTCTGGGGGCTTGAGGTGTAAGTATATTTACTTCTTGGCACCAAAGTGCATCATGGGAAATCAACAGAGATATTCAGAAAGTATGGCCCCATACAAACATTTCAGAGCACATGGTCACTGTTCCTCAATCACACAGCCAGTGTATCGAGTGGATCAGGTGGGTATGGTCAGGTAAGGTATATCTAAAAGCCAAATTATTGTATGGGTATTGTAAGTATAAATAATGAATGAATTAAACTGTTAGAAGTTGGAATAGTTGTTGGAATAATGGAATCGTACAGACCTGCGGCAGCTCCAGTGTTGTGCACCTCACTGAGCAAACTGCAGACTGATTGTTTTATACAGGGTGTGGTGATGATTGCGGCTGGTTGTGACTTGGGGACCGTGAGCAAAACATTGCATGAAAAAATAAGAAAACATTCCATTTGAAAAAAAATTATATATATATATTTAATCTGAACCCTGGGTTACACATAGCCTATTGATGTAATCTGGGATAACTAATACAAAATACTACTTTAATGAATAATACTTAACTTGAAGCCTAGCGTATGTATATTTTGGGGGGAATATTAGCAACAGCGCAACACATTAAGAGCTTATGTTGGCGATGTTTGGTGTATTTTGTGTTTGTAGACAATCAGATCCCGTTTACCAAGTCTAGGGGGTTTAAGTGGTTAACATACTGTGTTTGTGTTAGTTGCAGTACTGGGCAAAGAGAAGCCTATTCTGTTTCAAATAATGATGGGTAGAAAACTAAGCTTTGGATTGTATGGCCTCCAGTTAAAATCAGTGTACCAGCTGGAACATCTATTAAAAGGAAAAAGAATCAGCGTCTGTCTGTCCTGTTCAACTACAGTACTAGGAAGACAACTATAATGTTCCCATGGAGCCTCTCAATGCCCAGAAGCAGAAAAGAGCAAAGAGCTGTCGTTGCTCTGGGCAACCTTCAAGTGTGAATGTGTGTAATAATATGCATGCTAAGCAGAGTGGTGCTTAACCCCCCCCCCCCCCCCCCAAACACCACCAACAGAAGAAAGTGCAAAATACAGTGCTCAGCAATACCATTACCTAGACAGATAAATGCAATAAAACGTTAAATAATATATTGAATGAGGGCAGAGCAGACAGATGGTTTCTGTACTGGAGATATCTATAGAGATTAGGGTTTTTGAGCTATCCAAGGACACAGTCCTTGTGAAAAAAGTGGACAAGCCACTATCAGATGAAAAATGTAACCCCGGTTCTCTGTTAATATCAGCGGGGTGTCTCACGTATGCGTTCCCCAAATGTGAGTCACATAAGCAAATATTAGAAAATGTAAAGTTTCAGGGACGTTAGATGATACTCTGGTCTAGGCCATTTAAAAAATACGTTCTTGTTTATTTGAACATTAAGATCTGTCCTTTAGCAACAAGGATTTTAGTTTGAGCGTGGTAATCTTTATTAGCAAAGAAAATTAATTTCACTCCCATTGATTTCCAGTCAGGCTTTCTTGATGCTGGTTTTAGACGGTGGGTTAAGAGAGGCATCAAGGACTTTTTTCAGGTAGTATTACCAGAAAATAAAATGTTTTAGATTTAGAAATATAGTGTCCTTAGAGACCATTTGTTTCATTATTTGCAAATAAGGTATTATATTATGCATAGCACAATATTAATATTATTATCATTAATTATTAGTGAGAAAAGTGCCCTAGACTCGTGCCTTTGAGAGAGAGGTCCAACACCATGTTCCAAGAAATGGAATGACATTTGGACACGCCAATTTCATTTAAGTTTGTAATCGTGCCAAAGCAATACAATTTAACATTAAATAAATAGAATAGTTTAACCCTACTCTCTCAGTCATGACTTTTCGTCTTGTTGTAAATTACAAAGGTACTAATGTAATAAATATGAGGTTTGGAACTGGACATGGACCCTGTGTCCCTTATCCTGTGTTTCCCATACTGTATACTGTACAATAGTGTACTATGCGTGGGGGCAAGGGGGAAGAGAGATCGATTCAAAGAAAACAAATTATCTAAATATTTATGTGTATCCTTAAACCTTTCCACTGCAGCACCATCAATGAGGATGGGTGCACGATCTCTCTGCAGCCTCCTGAAGTCCACGATCAGCTCCTTGGTCTTGTCGACGTTAAGGGTGAGGTTGTTCTCCCGGCACCAGAGTGCCAGTGAGTCGTTCTCATCTCTATACTGGTCATTGTTGACAATCCGACCTATCACTGTCGTGTTGTCCACGTACTTCATGATGGTGTTGGAGTTATGTATGGCTGTGCAGTCATGCGTGTACCGTGTACAGGGAGTAGAGGAGAGGGCTCAGCACGCATCCCTGGGTTGCTCTAGTGTTGAGGGTCAGGGGGTCAGATGTGATGCTGCTGGGGGTTTCAGTAAAAAAGTCAAGATATTCGGTGTGAGATTGCCTTAAGTGCTTGTCTGTCATACCTCCTTATACTCCTCCTGATGGTGTAGATAAAAAAAGAAAGGCTAAAAACTTTAAAAAAGGAAATAATGTGACAATGCTATGGAGCCTGCACGGGAGCCGCTTTCCCCCTCCATGGCGCTCCACAGGCTTTTTTAATTCATAATAAAGCAGATTAATGAATAGTTTATGAGAGCATACCAAAACCCATAAACACAAATAACAATGGGAAACAATACCCAGCAGCATGGTTTAAAGTGCTATATATTGCCACATAATATGCATAATGGGTCAGTGCAAGTTCAGATGTCTAATAGCTAAGGCGTAGGTGCTGTCTCTGAAGCGAGATGTTTTACTCTTAATGCTTCTGTATCGTATCTCCTGCCTGATGGGAGGAGATTGAAGAGGTAGTGTGCAGGATGAGAGTTGTCTGCTTTGATTTTTTTAGCCTCCCTAATTATTCTTATGGAAAAGAGAGATGAAAGTGAGGGGAGGCTACGTAAAATGATTTTTGATGCTCGGCGTACTACTCTCTCTAGCTGAGTCTTGTCCTGGGAGGTTGTGTGACTAAACCAGACAGTCATAGAGAAGTTAAGCACACTTTCTATCGTAGCGCTATAAAAGTGAATCATGGCTTCTTGGCTGAGCTTGAACTAAACCCGAAAACTGGCAAAAACTCCAGGCGAACGGACACCTCCCGGGTGAAAGGACAGAAAATAATAATTGGCGAACGGCCAAGCGGCCGAACAGACTTGCTACCACTCACCATAGGCCTCGCTTAATTCCATCTTGAACTCCTTATTTTTGCAGGAGTTGGCAACTGTGCTTCCATATAGTTATTCTTATTCCATTCCATACCCGTTGGATTTGTGCCGCATATTTCATGTGTGACAGAGGGCACCTCCCGGATGGGGTTGGTTAAGGTTGATGACAATGAACAGTAATGTGTGTTTTTGATGCCAGCTAATAAGACTTATGTGTGGAGCTTCCCAAATCAAATTGAAAGGGATTAAGAAATTAAGAACAAATTATAGGTTGGTGACAAATTATGTGTTGGCTTCTGGGATAAAGGAACGCTGCAAGCTCATAATGGTTTACGTGCGAAGCATAGTTTTGCTTCCGCAGTCACAAGCTGTCTGTTCTTCTTCTTCTATTCGGGTTTATTGGCGTTTTTTCCTCAACAGACACCATGATAATGTTTTAATATGTTTAATACTTTAATCCAGACGTGTCTAAAATAAACCTTTACGATCCTTTTCTTTGTTTTTGTGATTGTATTGGTGTCAGTTTAACCATCCTTACTACAACAATAAAAGTAAATGTTTTGTTAAAAATGTACCAATGCAAAATGTCCCCCAACAAAGAGGTTATTATGTTAATTGTGGTATACGTTTGTGGTATGATTTTGTCGTTGTTACTGTATGCCAATATATGATAAAACATGCTGGGTAACCTGAAGAGTGGGAATATCAGAACCAGGTAGCTTTGGAAAATGGTGAGAAATAAGGTATATAAAATATAGACTAGTCTACATTATCTGAAGGTAACAGCTAGGCACTGAGGAACATCACATTTAAGGCTTCATTTCAACAATAATTGCTAAAACCTGTGGATGTCACAAAGGCATTAACAATAAGCTGAAGGGTACATTTGTCTTGTTGACATGCATGATCTGCTATTTTTGAGAAATCATGATTTTTTCTCTTTTAGCGAATGTTTGGATATATCTTTTTAAAAACAAACGTTACTTTTTTTTAACTCAAACATTTGCTTCTGTGGGGTTGCTGGAACAAGATTTTGAGATTTGGGTCCGCGGCCAAATACAGGTAATTTTGGGGGTCCTTTGATAAACAGCGCTTTTAATAGGAATTTGAAGACATTAATTGGGTCAAAATATTTCAAAATGTCATGTTTAAAAATAATAGATTTACAAGCTCGCAGAGCTTGTGTTTGAGGGGATGGCTCATTTTTCAGATGTCAAACAAACTAGTAGCCACAGGTGTGACTGCTTAATCATCAGCCATCCCTGCTGGAGGATTCTGAGGAGTTTTGGGCCTTAAGTCAAATCAGATTTTTCTCTCAAATCTGAAACATGTTAAACATGTAGCAAAGATCTGATTGGAGTCAGGTTGGTTTCATGACGCCTGAACAAGGTTAAGGAAAGTGGTTATGAGCATTTTGGTTCACAGAGAACTGCCAACAGAGTGATAACAGAGTTCTGTTTATGTTTGTTTATTTTCCGTTGCACGGGATATCATTTTGATCATCGGGCAAGGAGCTAGTGAGGCTTCTTCATGGTTATGGTCTTAATATTCAGTGACACATAACCAAGGCCTACTGAGGCTTGAGGACAGAGGGCTCTCAAACTGAGATGTTACTGCTGCGCCTGCCTGCCAAACAGGGACTATAGCCAGCCAGGCAGTATTTATAGCAGAGCCACTAACAAGGAGGGAGTGAGGACAGGTGTGATTGATTGGGAGAATCCAATCCATGTAAATTGGGGAGGGTGGCTGACTAGTATGACCGACTATTTTGAGTGAGTGTGAACAGGGCGGTAACTGATAGTCCACACTGTTGTCTAACTGTATTGGTATCACCCAGTGCTTTAAAGGATGGTTAACTCTTTGAGACCTGTAACTCTACATTATTTTATGCTTTAAAGTTATACTATGTAACTTTTTTATAAAACATATCTTAAAATTGTCCTAACTATTAAATCGCTAAAGTTTTAGAACCCCCACTCCGTTAATTTCAGCCAATACAGGGGCGGGATTTCCCGGCAAAATTACGTCATCTGCATCATCCGTATACGTTGTGTTGGCCAATCACATCGCGGATCATACACACATGATACACTACCGGCCAATCACAGCGTGCTTGCCGTCTCTTCAGGAAGTAGCCTCCCTCAGCAACGCGACCGAGTATTTCCCGGTGAACCTAAGCGCAACGGTGGGGGCTTGGGAGTGTGGGGAACACGCACCACTGACTATTGCTGATGATGGAGAGGTTATATTACTTAGCCTGTATAGAGAAACGAAGCCATGTCGTCATTTGTGCGTAATGACGCCCTCTAGGGGGTTCATGCTGGTATTGTTTTGTATTCAAATCGCCATTGGGAAATTTGCGATTGCAGCATATAAGGACTGTGTTTAAAAAATAAACACACCATGTGCGCGTTTCTGTCAGCGGGGGGGTTCTGCATAGTTTATGATATTCATTCATATCTGATATAGCCTGTTGTCAGAGAAAATGTAATCAACGCTGTCCTAAATGTTGGAAACTACAGAGAGACACTCGTGTCTGGGACAGACTGTCGCTGAGAGCATGTCCGCGCACATGGTGTGTTTATATTTTTAACACAGTTCTTATATGCGGTGATCGCAAATTCCTCAATGGCGATTTGAATACAAAACAATACCAGCATGAACCCCGTAGAGGGCGACATTTCACGCCATTTCACGGAAGTGACATCACACTTCACTGCTGAATTGAGAATGAGAGGCACTCTTGCCGATTTAGTAAGAGACTCGTCGCCAATTGCAAGATATTTAAAAGTTATTTGGGGCCATGATGATATCCTTTTCTTCCCACAACTAGACTAAGGATTTATATTGTCTGTGTTATTGTTTACAACCACAATTATTCATGTGTGGCAAGATCGCGGTTCACTAGTTTTTAGTAGGCTATAGTGTAGGCTCAGAAGCCTTTTCAGAAGTTAATTTAATGTTTTCCATTTAATGGTTTCCTTTATCCTCATCTAATCTTGCGCTAATGCACGCAACTGTTTTTGCCATGTTTTAAGGCCGTGTAGGCTTTTCAGAAGTTAATTTAATGTTTTCCATTTAATGATTTCCTTTATCTAATGCACATTATCCTTAATGCACGCAACTGTTTTCGCCAGGTTTTAAAGCTATACTGTGTAAGTTGCTCAACTAGTGGTCAGTAGCGTTATAGCAAACCGCGGTCGCGTCTGCTTTTTTCGGCCGTTTTTCGCGCGGACCGGGCCTTCAGACCACTGCGTCCGCCTCGCTGAGACCTATCCATAGAGGTCTTTCGTGTCCCTCTACGAGCCTCGGTTGGGGAGATACATGCTAGACTCCTAGCCCATTGTAAACACTGCAGTGTATTTCCTGAAGAGCTCGGCAGTGTATGATCTGGGCTTTGATTGGCCGGTAGGGAGACACGTGTACAGAATGATGCATATGACGTAATTTTGCCGGGAAAAACAGCCCCGGTCACGGCCACCAGGGCTCAGTAGAACACATATAAAGAAAAGGCTTTGGGAGCTGAAATGAACAGAGTGGGTGTTCTAAAACTTTAGAGATTTAATAATTAGGACAATTTTAAGATTTGTTTTATTAAAAAAGTTACATAGTATAGCTTTAAGGTCTTATTTTAGTTGTTTCTCATAAGCTCGCAACCCTCCTTGCCCATCGGCCCCCACCTTTGCGCACAGGTTCACCGGGAAATACGCGGTCGCGCTCCCGCTGGTCCTCTCAAGAGGTGTAACCACTAACTGTGTCCCCCATACAACACACTACACAAACAGTTCTGGACACAAACCTAAATACTGTTCCCACAAAACAAAGTCCATGAAATAAATCATACAAGAAATAAAGAAAATAAAGCGACAATAATTCAAAATAATATTGTGGCAGCTAACCCCGTGGTTCCCAAATAGTCCAGTCATTTTAGGGTTAGACCTAGAACAAATTGCAATAGTAGCAAACTCAACTGATTTTGTATCCTCATTATGTCCTTAGTGAGGGAAAAAAAGTCCCAAGGAATCCCACCGGGGCAAAGTTTTGAAAACGACCTACCTACCTTCAATTACTATACACTACAATATAACGGAAAAAATGACTGAAAAAAAAATCTGCTTTAAGTGGGATATGAGGGGTCAAACTAGGTGTTTTTAATTATTCTGAATCCATTGCAAGCATTTGTTTTGCATGAAAAACATTCCTTGGGCTAAAAACGGACCCCAAAAGACTGAAAATTTATGAAAATTTATGAAAATTGACGTTTTGAGTGGCCATTTCTGGCCCAAGGAATGTTTTTCGTGCAAAACAAATGATTGCAATGGATTCAGAATAATTAAAAACCCCTAGTTTGACCCCTCATATCCCACTTAAAGCAGATTTTCTTTCAGTAATTTTTTCCTTTATTGTAGTGTATAGTAAGTTTTATTTATTTATTTGTTTATTTAGACGGGACAATGCATATTAATGAACACTACATGAATGCAATGTAAATACACCGGAATTAGCAAGAATGCTAAATTTCATCCGTAGTCCCCACATGAAGACAAAAACAAAACAAACAAAAACAAACAAAAAAAACAACAGACATAAGGAAAACCAAAACAGGTTGACGAACAAGAACACAGGAGGGGAAGAAAGAGTTGTGAGAGAGGGGGGGTGCAAGCTTTGCGTGGGGGTGAGGGGGGGGGGGGGGTTTGCAGGAATTTTGGGCGATAAAGGGCCCTGACAAAACGTGGGGGGGGGGGGGGGGGTTGAAAGGCGGGTGTATGGTTGTGTGTGTGCATGCGTGTACGTCTGGGAGTCATGTTTGTGTTAGCGTGAGTCTGTGTAGAGGCTTCCAGATAGCAGCCTAGGTCAGAATGTCTTTTCCGCTGGTGTCAGTGCGATAATTGTCTCTCCGCGATGTTTGGGCTATGAGACATCCTTGGCTGGAACAGTCCAGAAGACACAACAACAGGTGTTTGAGGGTGGGAGGGTGGGAAGCGCATGAGGGGGTGTGGGGGGGATAGGCTTTCTTCACAGTGTCAATGGGAACCTTGCGGGAATGGGGGGGGGGGGGTCCAATCCGTTGAATTCAGCTTGTTTTAGAGCGAGTGAAATAGAATAGAGTATTCACTCTAAATGTCCGTTTCCTGGTCCTCTGTATAGGGCAGTGAGTCTCTCCATCAAAGTTTACGATCAATCTCCATGTTGTTATCTCCGTAATGCCTCAGCTCAGCGATCAGTGTTCGCATCAGTCCGGGCACACGGCCCTCTCAGTTCATTGATCGCCCCGTTCAGAGTACCCACAGCCCTACCAATTTCAATTAGCATGGCAGGCAGCTTGTTGGCTCCTTGGATTGCTGCCGTCTTGCAAATCTTCCGATAATCCAGGGCAATGCTCGTGACCAATCAGCAGAAAACCTGTTATCATCGTTCCGAAAAGATACGTTCGTAAGTGAAGGTAGATAGGTCGTTTTCAAAACTTTGCCCCGGTGGGATTCCTTGGGACTTTTTTTCCCTCACTAAGGACATATTGAGGATACAAAATCAGTTGAGTTTGCTACTATTGCAATTTGTTCCAGGTTTGGCCTAATTTTGGCCTAAAATGACTGGACTAAAACGTTATAAGTGACCTTGTACCAGTGAACTAGTCATGAAATTGTCCCTTTTCCATTCAAACTTATAAAGGCTTCACTCAAATTTGACGTTTGCCTTTCCTTACGGATTCCAATATAGCGCCCGGGACCCAAACTATGTTGTGAGCTTGTAGATCGGCTATTTTCACTACTTTTTTTCAATTAATGGAATTTCTTGGATTTTTATTTTATTAATGAAATTACTTTGAAAAATATTTGAATTTCTTTTTAATTCATGAAAATCTTAGCTTTTGGGGGAATATTTTTTGAAAATGTTTTGAAATAATAGGCTAAATTAAAAACTAAAAGTAGGAAACAATAAATTAAGTGACCCATAAAAATGTGTCTGCGACCCACAAATGGGTCCCGACCCAGCCATTGGCTATATCAATTAAAACACAATAGGAATAGACAATGCAGCAGGTGAATACATACATACATACATACATACATACATACATGCATACATGCATACATGCATAGGCCTACATGAAATACAATACAATAATAAGAAGAAGATTTTTTTCCTTTATAGTATAGTGTATCTAAGTGAATGGGACAAACTTTCAGCAGCTGCCAAAAAATCCCCTAGGGATTTTGCAAATGGAATCATGGGTTTTCTGATTTGTTATACTCTGAAGTTTCCAAAAATATATAGTTTTCAAAATCCCCCGAAAATTTGAACGAATAACCTTTCATGTTTGGACACATTAAACTGGACTATGAGGTGGACTCCCTGCTCTGATTCATTTAGATCCCGTGGTAAGGTAGGACACCTACTGGTTGACAAGGGCTACTGCATTCCCAGAGGTTCCAATCCCAGGCAGGATTAAACCTGTTACCTGATCTGCTGGTCACCTGCTCAGGGGCGTCACACCACATTTTAGAACATTTTAACAACATCTGTATGGTTAATGAACACATTTTTGAGTAAATGAAAAAAAGAAAATGTACAGATAGGTGAAACAGAACAGTGTACATGAAAATGCATCATATGGAACATAAAATAATATAATTGAGCTTGTACAAATATTGTAATGATGTTGAAATACTGTAATGTGTCAAATATGCCATGTTTAAATCGAAGCCAGACTGATATGGGATTTATTATTATTTTTATGGGAGTCTAATGCCAATTTTAGAGAAGTAAAATTCACTGAGAACATGTCATCCTTGACTACTGAAAAATGAAAATATCAGCCTGATATATTGACTGGGGTTTAGTTAAGATACATTTTATATACATTTATCTTTAATGCATACTGTACATACACTATATAGACTTATTGTACATCATATACTATTGGTTAATACAGTATGTAATGTACAACCAATGAAGAAATATGCTCATATTAACAAGGAACAGTTGTTACAGTGTTCTTACAATGATCATGTATGATGGAGAAATATCATGAAAGTGTGTCATTTATGACAAGATAAACTTAACAATTTTGCTGCCATTTTAAACATAGCTCTAGTAAGCAGCTGCCAAATTGTCCTTACCTTTTAACGTGGGCACGCGCACGCATCGTGCACAATCTGTGCGCGACTCATCTAGTAGACTGTAGACTCGGTGACAAGCTTTCGAATAAAAAAAAACCCATTGAAATAGACATATCCGTTGCCACGCTGTATCTCTGCTTATCCTCCAGTGTTTACATGAAAAAGCATTGAAAAAAGCCAACTGTGCGCTATGGTAACAAGTGGACACGTTCGCGCACAAAACGCACGATATGTGCGGGGATCATAATCCAGGCGTGTAGAGACTGGATCAAAGTTTCCAAACGCAAAAATCCGATTGAAAAACGAGTGTTCCATCGCCGAGTAGCTTTCTCCTCTGTTACACTGTAAACCAACGGAGGCGGGACTATGGCCCAGGCTCAGACCGGATACGGAAAGCTAGATCCGGTCCAGACCGGAAATGACCGGATACAGTTAGGGGGGCGGGCCTAAAGAGCCAGAATCAGCGAAAATCTGCGATAATACTTTTAATCCTTTCATAATGATTAAAGCTAATTAAACTTCCGGGTTCGACGGGCATGGCACCGCGGTACAGCGGGAAATCTACGGTTTCTACGGGCATCGCCCAGAATGAGTTAATTAGAGACATTTTATCCCATGGGAGATATTCAGTTTTCAGCTTCATCCAGCTGAGTGCTTCTCACAGGGGATGTTCAGGGTTAAGTGCCTTGCTCATGGACACCTGGACACATTGCCGGGGGCCGGGAATCAAACCTGGGATCTTCTGCTTCTCAGGAGGGCTCTCTAGACATTGAACTTTGACGCTGCCGCTAAGTATAAGTTCATGAATCATCTTCATCGCTCACACTCATCTCATCAACACCTGTTAGGATGTCAGCTTCACTCATGGTGTCGACTACTGAAGAGGACGCTATTGGTCCAGGATGACTCTTCAGCAGCCAATCAGAGACCTTGGCAGGTGACCAGCAGTATGAACTTCCTGCTTCAGAGCGTGTTTCACCACTCACTGCAACACAAGACAACAGGCAGCAAGACATTTACAATGACAATAAAAACACTGCAACACAAGACAACAGACAGCAAGACATTTACAATGACAATAAAAACACTGCAACACAAGACAACAGACAGCAAGACATTTACAATGACAATAAAAACACCCCTGGATGTGAAAACATCTCTATAATTATGTCTCTGTTCCTCATATAGGAACCGATGATATTTTCACCTTTGTCCTCTTACACTAAAAAATGTCATCATCTCTTCAGGATTATTCTCCCCAAGGTTAATGACTATAGTATACACCCATCCATTCTTATGTTATTTTGCATGCGCGCGCGCGCGCACACACACACACACACACACACACACACACACACACACACACACACACACACACACACACACACACACACACACACACACATACTCATACTCACTACTTGGAGGAAACATGTTCATGCTGTTCCTTCTCCTGAAAGGTGGAAGGGTTGGTTCTTCTGGATCCTTCACTGCAAACTTCAACATCCTGTCGATCAGCTCCTGTTCTCTCTTCTTCCATTCCTCCTCTCTCTTCCTCCATTCTTCTTCTCTTCTGTTCCATTCTTCAGCAGTTGGCTTGTCTCCCTCCTTGAGGTGTCCTGTGTCTCTGACAGACCTGTCTTCTTTTGAGAATGAAGGTCCAAAGTGTCCTCTGTTTCTCGTCACCATGTCTTCTATTTTCTCCATCAGTTCTGTCACTTCTGAAATGTCCCACTTGACACCATCCAGAACATGGTACCTGTAGCCACATTTCTTCAGGAGCCACCTCAGAGGTTCTCCTTCAGACTCCATGTACTCCTCAACACGTCTCCCTCCCAGCCACCATCCCCTCATGAACAGAACCAGAGAGTCTCTCCAGACTCTGTCCACCAGCAGCTCCATGTGTTCCTCCACTGATCTCCTGTCAGCTTCAGAGAAATTGGACATGACATTAACAGTCACCAGGACAGCATGGGGTCCAGGAGAACACAGAGTCACACCGTGTAGAAGGACGTCTTTGGTCTTCTGTGATGGAGGTGTAGTCGACCAGGATGGACAGTTCACCACACTCACTGTTCTGTCAGCAACTCGTCTCTGTTGTCTGACACATTGTGTCAGTTTAGTCTGGGTTTTAAACTCCTGGAACATGAGGATTAATGTATGTTAGTCAAAATAATCAACTCCAATCTATTCTGTCCTCATTGAAGAGTTTTCTCTGGCTTACCAGAAATGAACTCACTGAATTCATTATTATGCATCACTTTGTCTAACAGAGCAACAGTAACACTACAAACATTACATTAATTATAACTAACTGTATGGAATAATAATTTAACTACTTAACTAGAAAAGGCCAGACAGTAGAGCATAAATGTCCA
The DNA here is from genome assembly GCF_963921795.1 of Nannobrachium achirus. NCBI lineage: Eukaryota > Metazoa > Chordata > Actinopteri > Myctophiformes > Myctophidae > Nannobrachium > Nannobrachium achirus. The sequence goes on along the minus strand of NC_137832.1, from coordinate 26,986,616 downwards.
CCAGGGGGTGTGCTCTAATGATAGTTGTGATGTATACGGTCATGTTTAGCTACAGTCATGAAGAACTGAGCACCATGTAACTCTCTCTCTCTCTCTCTCTCTCTCTCTCTCTCTCTCTCTCTCTCTCTCTCTCCACATTCATTGTCTATCTCTCATATCATCTTTTTCTCTGCTTTGCTGAACATGTGTGTGTATTGATCACTGACAGTTAATTGATCACATGATGTCTCAAACATTCATGACAGCAGATACTTTCACATTATCATCAGAAAACATTTATATTTGATCTCTTTACTGTTTACTTTGAGCTCATTCATTATAACATCACATTCATATAATATTTCTTTACTGTTTACTTTGATCTCATTCATTATAACATCACATTCATATCATGTTACTCACCTTCCATTGAGTGTATGGAAACACATCCCGCTGCAGAATGAGGTCTCCAGCTCTGCTCCTCTCCTTCTGCCTTCCACCAACCAACATCAGCCTGACATCTGCTAGACTCTGATGTTCTCCTGACACGCACACGCACACGCGCACACACACACACACACACACACACACACACACACACACACACACACACACACACACACACACACACACACACACACAAATATAATCATCACCTTCAAACAGAGCTTTCAGAGCAGTTCACACACAACACACACACACACACACACACACACACACACACACACACACACACACACACACACACACACACACACACACACACACACACACATAATCATCACCTTCAAACAGAGCTTCCAGAGCAGTTCTTTGTCTGTGTGTCTTGGTCATGAATGTGTGGACACGTTCCTGGATGTTCCTCTTCCTCTCTGACATCTTCTCATCTCCATCATCTTCATTGTGTCCACCTGTGTTTCCTGACACCATGTCCTCTACCTTCTCCAGAAGCTGTGTGACCTGAGTGACATCTGTCTTCTGGTTGTTGAGGACATGATACCTGTTTCCACATTTGTCAACAAGCCAGCGGAGGTCTTCACCTTCAGCCTCAATGTACTGCTCAATGCTTCTGTCTCCCAGACGGTCTCCATAGGTGAACAGTATCATAGAGTAACTCCACACGCTCTCTGGCTGAAGTGACATGTGTTCCTCTAATGCTACTCTCTGTGCTTTGGTGAATGCTTGAGCAAGAGGAACCGTCAGAAGAGCAGCATGTGGTCCAGGAGGACAGAGAGACACACTGTTCTGGATCTCCAGTTTGTCCATCTCTGAGGTGTCCTGTAGTGGACTGTTGTAGACCCAGCCTGGTGAGTCCACCACTGTCACATGTCTCCCTGCTACTTCACCCTCTCTCACCTCACACTGCACTGACCTCTGACTAACTTTAAAACCACTTCCTGTCAGAATGGTGTTTCCTGCTGAACTCTTCCCAGAGAACTGCCTTCCCAACAACACAATCCTGATGTCAGTCAGTCCTGTCAGAGAAAACATTGATTACTCTCACTTTGATGCTTTTTTTTATTTAAACACTTGATTAATCGACAAAATAGCAGATCTACAAGCTCACGATTTTCAAACATTTTGAACGTGTGTTTTTGTTGTGGTTGAGGAACAAAGCAACAATGTCCAGGTAATTCTATGATGTTGTTAATATGTAATACTCACATTGATACAAGTTAAATGAACACTAAGGTGTGTCCACTAGAGGTCAGTAGAGTACAGTGATGTATGCAGTGACATTATTACCATGTGTGTGTGTGTGTGTGTGTGTGTGTGTGTGTGTGTGTGTGCGCGTGCGTGCGTGCGTGCGTGCGTGCGTGCGTGCGTGCGTGCGTGTGCGTGCGTGTGCGTGTGTCTGCGTGTGTGTGTATGTGTATGCTTGCGTGTGCGCTCGTTCGTGCACGCGTGTGCAAATCAGCTTTACGGATTCATTGTCTTATCAGATTACTAACTATTTTAATAAACAATGTCATTAATTAAATATTTTTACTTTAACTGTTACCCTACAAGAATTTATTTTTCTTGTTTTTTTTTTTTACTTTTCATTAACTCCCTACAAACTTTCTTTAATTTTATTAATCAATATCTTATATCAATTATATTTGTACCAACAGTCAATCAAAGGTAGTGATTTGAACTGTAAGTGTTGGTTTTAACTGTGTGAGTCCTTCATAAGAGGAAGATACACAACATTGTTTTTGACAGCATTATCATTGGTTTGTTAATATTGTGGATCTTCGAGACCGGACAAGTAGCCCCCTGATTGGCTAGTCCTGGTCCATAGTCTCAGGAATCAGGATGCCTATCCCATAGCCTGGAGGAACGATTGTGCTACAGTTATTAATTCCCAAAAACAACAAACATGTAGTTGTTGGTCAATTTGAAAACTATTCTGGAATTGAGGTCCTTGACTTGATGACATTGTGCACAAGAGATATGATGCTCATCTGTCTAATAGTTTATGAGACTATAATCAAGGGAAACACACCGGATGTGGAGGCGGCGCAGACACGGTGCGTCACAACATACACCCCATTATTTTCAATGAACTGAAGGCCTATTCACACTACGCTGGTGTTGCGTGTGTGAGCCATGGTGTGAGCGCACCCATCCCGTTCATTTCCAATGGAGAATTGCGTGCAGCCCGTCCAGCGCGATACGGCAAAGAACGCAGAATTTCACGCAGAGTGCACGCATCAGACCGACTGAGAAATTTGAATAAAGCTCGTCTCAACCAACATTATTCAAATCTTGTGCGTGCGTGAGCTCTTGAAGCCAATGAAAGCAGCGCTGCTCTGCGTGTAGTTGTAAACTGAAATCAAAATACTAAAATCACTGAAACAACAACATTTTAACACTCATCTTCTCCTTTCTCTAATTACAATCTAAAATATCAACCCTTGTTGTAAAAAAACAAAGTTGTCATTTAAGGCCAAAATCTGAGTACTTCTTCCACTGTGTCTCCTATGTTAGACAAGCTTACGATACACCCACGTCTTCTCAAATGTCTTGGCCTCGCGCAGACGCTAGGCCTGCCCAACAACGCCATTGTAATGCGTCGCACTAAATGTCTTCATCCCTCTGCTGATATGAAATCTTAGATGTGACTGATGTAGATTTTTGCTGTGCGATCGAAATTAAAAACCCCAAACCCGACAAGGTAAACAAAGATCGAAATTAAAAACCCCAAACCCGACAAGGTAAACAAAGAACCAGAGCTCTCCGTGTCACTAGAGTAGGCCGTCAACTTTTTTCAGCCGAGCCTGAGACTCACTATGACGGTGAACTATTTGTGGAAAATAGACGAAAAAATCACACCCTACCATCGGACTCTAAAGGCTCATTCAGACACAGCGCGTGTTGTGTGTGAGCGCACACATCCCATTCATTTTCAATGGAGAATTGCGTGCAGCCCGTCTAGCACGATACGGCAAAATTGACGCTGAACGCACGCTGACAAGGAAAGATCTAATTTGAATGAAGTTCGTCTCGATCAACATTATTCAAATCTTGTGTGTGCGTGAGCTCTTGAAGCCAATGAAAGCAGTGCTGCTCTGCGTGTACTGTAGGTGTGGCTGTGGGGAATGACAGGGAAGTGATCCGACAGAGTGACTGTCAATCAACAACAGCCTCGCGGACCGGAGGCGCATAGAATTGCGTTCCTATGCGCTTTTACGGCGTGTATTTTATCTTGGTGTGAATGCGGGTTAACCCTCACCGGTGGTGTCAGACACACGCAGGTGCGAGTCTGCCGCCTCGCCTGCCGTGTCAATACGCCGCTGTTCTATTTTTCCAGCGTTGCCGCGCAGAGAAAATGTTCTCCCCACCAGGCGGAAATGGATAGTCTACGCCACGTGGCAGCACGCCACATCCAGTTGGTGTTACCACGTGCTTCACGGCCGGACTACACCAGAAAATGTGTAAAGCCCCTGGCTACACCAAGGAGGGAGTATTTGTGCAGGAGACCTGAGGAGTCTGTGTACAAAACGCATACGTGCGTGTACAAAATAGAACAGCATGCGTATCCGGGGCTTAATTGCGCTATCCGTGAGCCTGGTGTAGCCGGTATCATGATACGGCCGGGCTACACCAGAAAATGCGTGCTGTCTGTGCGTGTGCGAAAAGCCCCTGGCTACACCAAGGAGTGGGTAGGTGCGGGAGACCATGGGAGTTTTTGTACAAAACGCATACGCGTATGTAAAAAATAGAACCGATCCTATTTTTAGGGAATGCGTATCCGTGGTTCACGCTATCCGTGTGCCTGGTGTAGCCGGCTGAATTGATATATATTGGATCTTTCCAAAACGTGCATACGCGCGCACGCCCCGCATACACACTAACGCGTGTAAAAAGCCTTGGTGTAGCCCAGCCGATATATATTGGATCTTTCCTAACGCGTTGTGTCCACGCAGTAAATGCTACGCACTGACGCGAGTGAAAAGCCTTGGTGTAGTCCGGCCGTCACGCGCGTCAATACTTCGCCGCTACGCAGCCGCCCGCGTCCGGTGTGTGCTCCTCTGCAGACAGGCAGACAGACAGACTGACAGACCAACAGACAGACAGTTAGACAGACAGGCAGGCAGACAGACAGACAGACAGACAGACAGACAGACAGACAGATACAGACAGACAGACTAATAAAATATTCTTTCTTAAAGTAAAACAAAACATACCAACAGCTTTTGGAAGTCCAGTTGATTGTTTCTGAGTGTCTGCCCTCCTTTGTTCTGCTTTTCTTCTGATAGATCTCTCCATCTCCTTCAGTTCCTCTGAGACGTGTTCTTCTGTCTCATAGTGACCATTACTAGTCACCATCTGATCTACCTTCTGCAGCAGCTCTGTGACCTGACTACCATCTCCTCTGTCACTAATGTTAAGAAAATGGAAGTGGCCTTCACATTTCTCAGTAAGATATCTTAAGTCAGGGTCAGATCTAATGAGATCAGGTCTCATTTTGCTTTTATCAGCTACAGTGAACACCACAATAGTGTGTTTCCACGCTCTGTCACTTTGGAGAAATCTCACATGTTCCTCTAATGACATCCCTGTTCCTACATATGGGACGTCCAGTCTCACCACTAGGGCAAAGACATGGGGACCTGGAGGACACAGATTCACACTCTGTTGGATTTCTAACTGAGTCAGTTTTGGGGTCAGATCTAGAGGATCAGTAGACCACCATCCTGGAGTGTCGACTACACTGACGTGTCTCCCTGACACTAACTCTTGTCTCATGACACTCTTAGTTGTTATTCTGTTTGTTTTAAAAACATCTCTGCCTAAGATGATGTTTCCTACTGAACTCTTTCCACTGGGTTTAACATTATCTCTTCCCCCGATCAGAACAATTCTCAGTTCTGACGGGTCGCTGTTCTTCCCTGGTTGGAAAAATAAACATAATATTCATAAAGATCACAGATGTGACTAAACCAGTATCAGTTTGTTGGTTTCATGTGTTTTAATAGAACTCACCTCTGATGGAAGCTGAGGTTCCACTGGACATCCTGTCTACAGCTGTTGTTTGAACTGTAAAACAGTAACATTACAGTAAGTCACAATAATCTGCTGTTATTATTGTTTTGTTGTCATTACTGTTAGATCACACATTTGACTATATAATAAAAAGTGGTGGACACTGTGACTGGACACTCAACCCCAGTACTTGAGTCAAAGTATACAGTAGATACTCTTGGTCATGTTTGTAATGGAGTTAAAGTGAAGTTAAAGTAAAGTGCGTACTTGTTTAAAAAAACAAGTACACAAGTAACACAGTTTTGCATTGCTGTGTTAATAATTAGACAATTGCTAAACAATTCAGATATTTTCCAGAAATGTTCAAAGACTAACAATAAATATAAAAAAATAGCAGATCTACAAGCTCACAACACGTTGCATCGCAACACCTTGTATGCGACACGTTGTATGCAATGCGTATACTTCTAGATCTGCTATTTTCACTATATTTAAAAGGGGTTTAGTGGTTAGTGCTTAATGTGCATGAGTCTCAAAAGTACAATATTTGTCTAATATTTGTAGTATCCCAAATGTAAATACAATTCGAAAGTACAGATACTTAGATACAGATATACTTTAGAAGAAAATGTACTTAGTCACTGTCCACCAGCGATACCACAACATACTGTAATGCAATTAGTAAGACGGCTCAGGGCGACATGCAACGTCGCCCTAAAGGGCGAGGTTGCGCCAATTCTTGGCCATCTGGCCAGTGATGTATATCGGACCAGTTACCCATACCGGTATATGGAGAGACCCGTGCATGATAGTCAACAATGTTATGTCAAAACATGCCCAATGACGAGGAGGCGTGGTCAGCGAGCATGCAGTAAGTTGTGTTCCCGTGGGGCTCCGTCCCAAACTTTGCTAATTTACTATTTTAAGGAATTATTCCTCAACTTTTCCGCTCGAAACTCGATTTAAATGACGGATAGGAAGAAACATCATCACAAATACAACACTAGAGTGAGCCCTTTGGTAGTGGACGAGGAGTTTATCAACGTTCTGGACGCCGACAGCATGTCGCAGAGGGGAAGGGTGGCTGGCGCGCCGCCGGCTACTATCCCTACCACGGCTGACCTGATGAAGGCTATCACCACTTTTCAGGACAAAATGGAGCTTAAACTCACTAACATCGAAGCTACTATGGGCTCCATGCAATCCTCTCTGGCAACGGTCACCGAGAAAGTGCGTCACATCGAGGTAGCCGTGACTAGACATGACGACGAATTACAGGCACAGATCGCTGTTTGCAAGGAGCTACAAGCTAGCCACGCCGAGCTAAGCAAAAAACTACTACAGATGGAATTAATTTCCAGGCGTCAAAATATCCGCCTAGGTTTTATAGGCGAAGGCGAAGAAAAGCAAAACGCGGCCGACTTTGTGTCTAAGTTGATTCCACTCTTGCTTGGGGCGGAACACTTTCCAGACGGCGTGATGGTGGATATAGCACATCGAGTTGGGCCCAGACGTACCAAAGGTGGGCACAGGGCGATCATCGCAAAGATTCACTACCTCCACGTGAAGAACCTCATCACCAAGCTAGCTGCTCAAAAAGCCCCCCTACAATACAACAATGCCCGGGTGTCCATCTTCCCTGACATACCAACGGAGGTGTTCCAACAACGTAAGGCATTTTATAATGTTCGTGGAAGATGCAAGGCTGCTGGCGTTCAGTCAGGTTTCGTGGGCACACGCCAGACTCGCCTTCGCGTCACTATCAACGGTGCCACCCGGTACTTCGAGACCCCTGAGGCGGCGGATCGTTTCTTGGATGGGAGACCGGGCGGCGAGAACAACGGTGACGATGCGGTGATCGACAGCGACATGGTGGACAACGGTAACGACGGTGTGATCGACGTGGAAGGCGGCGCGGCTGGCGGCGATGTCGTGGAGGGTGATGCCATTGTGTTTGACGGCGGTGGTGGAGTCGTGAATAACGGTGCTTCTTCTTGATCTCATTCGCTTTTCAGCCTAGGCTGGGGAGCCACTGGTATGTAGCAGCACACTCACTAACTTACATTTGACTGGAACTCTAGGCTGCTACTCATCGACTCTTTGTTTTTTTATCCTACCTGGAGCATTCAGACTGAACATAGTGCAGCCCACTCGCCCCTCTTTTTTTTTATATATATGTATACATACACATATATATATAATATATTTTTTGTAACTCAGAAATCGGGTACTCAACCTAGACATGCTACGTCAACAGTAAACATTTTGTCATTGTGTTCTGTTCCTCAGCATGGATTGCTGGTTATGTTGACATGGCTATCGAACTTTATTTCAGTTTTCTCTCCACGGCGGTGGGCTGCATGGAACTTTTTCTCTTTTCTTTTTTGGACAATGTAGGATATAAACGAATTACTTCTCATTTCCGTTTTTTCTTTCTTTATTAAGGATTGTTTGCAGTTCTGTTTCTTGTTTGTTTTTGGTTCATGGTTGTTGTTCTCCTTCTTCCCTTTAGTGTATGTGTGTATGTGTGGGAATGAGTGTGTGGGGCTCCTGTTACTAAGTTGTGTGTGTCTGATTGCATGTATGCCTGATTAAGTGTTTGTGACTGTATGTGTGTGAGTGGGCTGTAGGCTAGACCTACCATAGATGTGTGTTTTTTGTTATTATTATTTTTTTTATTGTTAGTGTAACGCTTACATTTAGTAATGGGTACTTGGATGCTTTCTAGCTAAATTGGATTGTTATAAAACTAAAAGCGTGCGGTCTTGTAGTTTCACATATCCTTATCACATTTTACCTCACTGAAACATTTACAACGTATGCTGGACTCAGTCTTAACTGGGGGCGTAATCAGGTGTGGAAGGGTACATTATTACTCTAGGAGGTGTTGGATGTATCCAACTCTGAACACTCGCGTACCTTAATTTCGTTATTTATGGTGTTTTTGTTTACTATTTATCTGTGTGTGTGCGTGGGTGATTGTTGTGAGTAGTTTTGCCTTTTGGAGCGTATGTGTGTCGGGGTTTCTATACACTCATTTTCACGGTCTGGAATTCACTCCTCATCACTCGTAGTAGAGTGGATATCCAGCCTTTTTTAGTTGATCGGACTTTCAACACTTTGTAGTAGGGCGGATTTCGCCAATTTGGGTAACATGTTTTTTACTTTTATAATTTTTATTTGTTCATGTATCTTATCTTTGTTTTGTATTCGATCCTTGTTCACTGGTTATCTCTGTGTGTGTGAGTGCTTGAGTATAGTTTTGCTTGGTGGAGTGATTGTTTGTCTGGGTTTTTCCTTTTATTTATAATAGAGCATCTGTTTGACTGAGCAGATGTTCAGCACTTTTTTGTGTAAATCGGGGGCCTGGAGCGGGGGGGGGGGGGGGGGGGGCGTGGGGGGCGTTTGCATCTTTTCGCGGGGCGGCTTTTCAGTGATTGTGGTCATTTAATTAGCAACAACATAAAAAAGTATACTTTGAAATTCACACATCGAAGCCTAATCTGTATTAACACCTTCAAAGCCGTCCGCACTTGCCCGTACTTGCCTCGACCACCAATTAGCCGATCGTCTATTCCCGTACTTTCCCGTAATTTATGAAATTAATCATAATTTTTTGAAAAATACAGTTGCCGGCCGTGCTCTGTCTCTTTAAGAGACCTTGTGCAATGGGATCACGTCAGAAACGTGATGACGTCATCGGCTGGCTCTGCCACTGGGTCCATGAGCGGCCATTACGGCCCCTTGTTATCTGTATGGAGCAGGCTGGCTAGCGCACCCTCTCGTCTTTTTCCATCAGACGACAGACGAAATCAAGCCTTCGGAATGAATGGATTGCATTGGATTAGATCGATGTGCGTGCACAGAAGACGGATTGTATTTTTGGGTGCTGTTTATTATCGCTGTTTTCCCCGTATCGCTCCATGTTAATGACCGGAGGAGATCTGCCTTCTAGACCATCAAAATAAGGTTGGCCAACAAAAAAAACTCCGTTTGCTGGCTTGCACGGAGCGATCCGATTGTGTTGTTATGATTTCGTGCTTTGCTTTTTTAAAACATGTTTATAAATAAAACGCTGATTGCACGGCAGTACCGGGGTTCAGGGGGTTCTGCCGGGGCTTGGAAGGTGTTTTTAATGTTTGGACGGATTAAACATATAGGATTGGATTGGGTGGCTGCGGTCGGTGGGGGGGGCCGGCCTGTGGGGGGGTGTGGGGTGTCGCTTGTGCCTTTTTTGCTCCGGGCCCCCTAGATCGTAAATCTTTCTGTAGGAGGGTGGCTTTTGCCAATTTTGTACAATGTTAGGTTAAATGGAGATTACACCTTCTAATTTGACTTTGAGTTGTTCTTTTACTTCCCTTCATTATAATGTATTTGTTTTTATTTTTTTATTATTATTAATGCGGTTACTACTTTTGTATTATTATTTTTATCATCACTAGTATTTGTATTAATATAATCTCTTACCTCAATGTTAGCCGGGTTTCTGGCAGTTTAAATTAAAACCCTATGTTACCAGAAACTTTACTGTAAGAGTCCAAAGGGTGGTAGCTAAACGGATCCAGTCGACCACTGGTTATTTAAGTGAAATGTTGTACATACCGGATGTGGTCAAAATGTTAACAATTTACGGGCACTAATGGATGACTTTAAATATTCCTTTTCTTACTTATTTTATAAGGTTTGGGGGAGGGGCCATCGAGGGAATGTCACTAACGTCTAGTATGGTGTTTGGGAATCTAGAGATGGGCTTCCTGGTGGTAGGTCCCTCAACCTGGGGGGGTGGGGTGTCGGGCAATGGGTTTGTGTTTTTTGTTTTATGTTTCGTGTACTGTCTGGCTGGTGGTGTGCGCGTGTTCTCGGGGGGGTGTGCGGCGCTGGTGAGTGTCACACTTGTGAACGGTGTCAACGACACATAAATCTAATAGCGGGTTACCTAACGGGGCGTTAAGATTTCTTAGCTGGAACGTGAAAGGCCTTGGTAATCCTGTCAAGAGGGCGAAAGTCCTCACCCACCTTAAGTCCCTGCAACCCGATGTTATCTTTCTACAGGAAACCCATGCAAAGCGCAATGTGCAATCAATTCTCCGGGCAAACTGGCTGGGTCAGGCCTATCATGCCAATTTTGGTGCTAAAGCTAGAGGAGTAGCTATGTTGTTTCGCAAAAATGTTCCTTTCATCCACTCTGCAACATTGACCGATCCTGATGGGAGATTTCTTATTCTTAGTAGTCAATTGGCTTCACAAAATGTAACACTTGTAAATATTTATGGCCCCAATTTTGACTGCCCTGACTTTTTTCAAAAACTTTTTAACTCAATCCCTAACATCCATGCTACCAATGTCCTTATCGCAGGAGACGCTAACTGTGTAATGGACTCTACTCTGGACAAAAGCTCCACGCTCTCATCTAACCAATCAAAGGCTGGAGGCCTATTGAACACCTTGCTTAAAAGCCTGAATATTGTTGATATTTGGAGATTGGTTAATCCTGCGGGGAGGGAATATTCATTTTACAGTCCAGTGCACAAAACTTCGAGTCGCATAGACTATTTCTTCCTAGACTCTAAACTCTTATCCGCGGTAATTGATAGCACATATCATCCGATCCTCGTCTCCGATCATAGCCCAGTTACATTGGACTTACAATTTAAGGATCTAGACAATAGAAGGAATAAGTCTTGGCGGTTTGATCCCCTACTTCTTAAGGACGAAGTTTTCCGCAAAGAAATGGAGGGCCATATCTCCTTCTTCTTTGCCTCTAACGATAATGGAGAGGTCGATGACTCTGTCCTATGGGAATCCTTTAAAGCTGTTATGAGAGGTCACATAATTGCATTTTCGACAGCCAAACGTAAGGTTCAAGAACAGTCTCTGAGATTAATAGAGGCTACTCTAACTCAATTGAATAAAGACTATCTAGTCTCCCTCTCGTCAGAAATACTGGGCAAAATTACGAAATTAAAACTCTATTCTATTCTACTCTACAACTCTATTCTTACTAAACGAGTTTGCTCCCAATTATTAAACTACAGACAAAAAATATTTGAATTTGGAGACAAACCACACAAACTACTGGCTAGATTGCTTCGACAATCCCAAGCCTCCCAAGCCATCCTCTCTATCAAAAACAAGAACGGAAATCTAGTTACTGCCCCTAAAGAAATAAATAATTGTTTTGAAGAGTTTTACCGTGACCTTTATAGCTCCAAAAGTACTTCTAGTCAGGAGGATATTGACAATTTCTTGCAAGAATGTGATCTCCCCTCATTAAGTGAGGAAGCAGTGGCGGAGTTAGATGCAGACATTACATTAGGGGAAGTCAAGATAGCTATCCAGCAGGCTCCAAATAACAAAGCCCCTGGGCCGGACGGCTTTGGGGCTGAGTTTTACAAGGCTTACTCCAGCCTCTTAGCGCCTTTCATACTTCGTATGTTGAATAACTCCAAAGAATCAGGCTCTCTGCCGAAGGGGCTGTACCATGGTAGGATTTCCCTACTACTGAAAAAGGACAAGGACTCTTCCCTAGCATCCTCATACAGACCCATTTCTCTTTTGCCAACGGAAACCAAAATACTGAGCAAAATTCTTTCTTCTAGGCTTAAAGAGCATATTTGCAATATTATTCACCCTGATCAGAATGGGTTCATGCCCTCCAGACATATACAGTATAATATGAGGAGGCTGTTTAATCTAATCTACAATCCTGCACGTAGTACGGAGGATGCGGTCGCGATCTCCCTTGACGCGCAGAAGGCCTTTGATCAAATTGAACATCCATATATGCTTTCCGTCTTGACTAAATTTGGCTTTGGAGATTCTTTCATTAACTGGATTAAGGTCATATATCACGAACCATCGGCCTCAGTCCTCACTAATCAAAATGAATCGAAACCATTCAGGCTTTTTAGAGGCACGCGCCAGGGGGATCCGATCTCACCTTATATCTTTGCGCTTGCATTAGAACCCTTAGCTGCGAGGATACGAGCCTGCTCAGTAATCCACCCGATTGCGCAACATGGTACCTCGCACAAAATATCGGCCTACGCTGACAATGTGGTCTTGTTTATTTCTGATCCAAGGGCGTCCATCCCCACATTACTAAACCTCATCAATGAGTTTGGCTCTTTCTCAGGGTACAGAATAAACTGGGAAAAAAGCGAATTGATGCCTTTATCAGATGTTTTGTGGACAAAACCTTTCTGTCATCCACCCCATTCAAAATTGTCTTGGATAAATTTACGAGTCTGGAAATTATAGTTACAAGTAAATTGAATCACTTACTGAATGCGAACTGGGACCAAAAAATAAAACAATTGCAGAAAAACATAGAGTTCTGGAACACCTTACCCTTATCAATGGCCAGACGTATTAACGCCATCAAAATGGTAACTTTACCTAGATTTTTGTATGTCTTTCAATCAATCCCAACAAGCATTCCTCAATATTACTTTAAGAAACTAGACTCAATCATCTCCTCCTTTATATGGTTTGGTAAAACTCCCAGGATTACTCGTCCACATCTGTGCAAAAGTAGGAGTGAGGGCGGATTTGGTCTCCCTCAATTCAGACTATATTACTTGGCAGCTAACTTAAATTTTATTACTCAATGGTTTGATTGTTACCCAGGCTATAACCTTGAAAGTATGCCCTCCTGGCTAAGAATGGAACACTTGTCATGCACAGGCACATGCTTACCCGCACTGCTAAATAGTCCTGTTAAGTTTAAGAAAGATATCTATAGTCATAACCCTATAATTCAGCATTCTCTTAAAATCTGGTCTCAAATCTCAAAATTGATAAAAGCTCCCAAATTGTATATACTCCCATTTGTGGCAATCATGCTTTTAAACCAGGCCTGACCGACCCAGTTTTTCGTCTCTGGAGGGAAAAAGGAATCGAATCCTTAAGTAACTTGTATAGGGATGACCATTTTGTTTCTTTTCAACAACTTAAGCAGTTGTGTCAACTTCCGGCATTGCACTTCTTTAGATACTTACAGATTAGATTTTTTTTCAGAACTCATGTCCCACAATTTGAACAAAAGACTTGTCATCCGATACTAGAGAGCATAATGAGAGTCGACTCCTTTGGTAAAGGTGCAGTCTCGCAATACTATGCAACTTTGCAAGATTTGTCTAGCCCACCCTCTCTCCCATTTAAAGAGAACTGGCAAAGAGAGCTAGATATTGATATCTCGGACGAAACGTGGGAGGAGTGTATTGACAATATTCATCACAGTTCTATTAATGTCAGGCACGGCCTCATCCAATTTAAGATCATTCACAGATTACACTTCTCCCCGACTAAAGTGCATAAATTATTTAAGGATTCTTCTCCCCTGTGTGGCAAATGTTTTATTGAGCAAGGTACCTTAGCACATCAATTTGTTCAATGCCATAAGTTGCAAAACTTTTGGAACCAAATCTTTGACTTTCTTGGGAAAGCTTATGAGAGGGTCCTCCCTCCTGCTCCGTTAACTGCGCTCTTCGGGGTGCTGGAGCCAGGGTGGGCCCAAAACAACCGGGAGAGTCAAGTTGTTAGGCTCTCTACATTGCTCGCCAGGAAATTAATCCTTCAAGCCTGGAAATCAGTTAAACCTCCATCCATTGACATGTGGATAAAGGAACTAGGAGGAGTCTTGCACTTGGAGAGAGTAAGATTTGTCCTCACAGATAGGGAGCCCCAGTTCCAAAAAATATGGTCACCTATCCTGCGCCTTTTAGAGTCCCTGAAAAGAGCAGACAGTGCTTAGTCGCCCTATAGGATCACCTGCTAACTTTTACTGATAAATTACAATGTGTGATTACTCTGAGTGCTGTTCGCCTATCTCCGGGGACGCGTGCCGCCATCAGCCATTTGTTTGTTTGTTTGTCGTTTGTTTTTTCTTTCCTTTCTTGTCTGTTTTGTCATTATTGCTGTTGTATTATTTAAGATTTAACTGTCAGGGTTTGTTTTTATTGTTTATATATGTATATTCGACTTTTGTAATGGTATAAGGTTTTTTCTACTCTGTCATATGGTCCAATTTGTTTTTGTCATAATGTTTGTTCTCCATATCTGCTATGGACGATATGTCTTTAAAAATGAAAAATACTAATAAACAGATGTTTAAAAAAAAGAATTACTGAATGCTTTAACCAGTGAGGGATGGCAGATATACAAGCTCACAGTGCTGCGCTGCGAGCTTGTAGATCTGCTATTTTTGAAAAAGTCGTGAAAATGTGTGCAAATCTTTGAATATATGTATTTTCAAAGCGAACGTTTGTTAACTCAAATTTTGCTTCTGGGTGGTCCCTGGAACTAAATATTTTGAGATGCAGGTCCGTGGCCAAATACATATCATTTTGGGGGTCCTTCACATGAAAAGGTTTGAGCACCACTGACATAGTAGTCTCTCAAGAACAGACTAATTGAGCTCCAGTTAAGTGAAAAGGACCTTTTCTTTGACGACGGCTGGCCAGATTGCTGACATAGAAACATAGGTTTTTCAAAAAACCTTAGAAGGATTCAAAAGACACTTATAGAATCGTGTAAAAATTCTAATTTTCGCGATTTTTCGGGAGTGGCGGATCTACAGGCTCGCAGCGCGGCACTCGTTGCCGCGCTGTGAGCTTGTATATCTGCTATTTTTCAATAGTTAAAGCATAAAATTATGATACACAAAATGTGTATCCATTATGAATGGGTTAATACTATATACTGTATCTTCTTGTGTGTTATTTGGGATTTTCATAACATGATTAGAGCACATTCTGACTCTGACCCGTACTGCCCTGCAGGGGCAGAGTGCAGTATTACTACGTTTTCGAATTTCACCAAAAAATGGGTTTAAAAGTGTTACAGCTTATCAGTCAAATGAGATACAGATATAAAAGTGATATTACACTGATTGTACATCTGTTCTTCAGGTAATTGTTCATCCCCCAATATCATGAAGGCTAATTTGACCGTTGGGAGACACAAATAAGTCGGTGTCTCCCAAGGCGTGGTTGCTGCACTCTGCCTTTGTAGGGCAGCGTAGCCATCCTGTGTTAATTGCTTGTTATGTTCATCACCTGTGTCCTGTTATGCATTGTGTCTATTTATACTCTTCTGTGTCAGTGCCAGTTGATGCAATATTTGTGTTGTTTTGGTCCCTTAGCCTTCAAGTAATGTTTATATTTCCTAGTCCTTTCCTAGTTCTTACTGAGTCCAGCCTCAGCTGCCTGCCTTTGTGTGTTTTCCATGTGTCCCTGTACCTGGCCTTCTGATTATCGCCTACTTTCTCTGGTTTGGTTGCCAATAAACTGTCTATTCACAAAAAAAAAAAAAAGAAACATGCCCAATGACCATATATGGCCATTCCCACTTCCCAGATATGTTCTTAATATTGATGACTTAGGGACAGGGATCTCCAAATATGGGCATAAAACATCAATCATCATCCTCACATGTAACGCTTCTCTGACATAATATTAGTGTGTTGACACTAGACCTACTGATTTAACTATTTACCACTGCAGTATGTGATAGTCAGTCAGAGCACATTCCTCACTGTCTGTCATTTACTGCATGGAAACATCAACCTGTTGGAATGTAATCAGTGTACAAATCACTGTGAAACCATTTCAACCCAGATCTACCGACAGGAGTGACTTAAAAACCAGGTGATGCACGTTCGTTCCAGACGGCTCGCATTGGTTCATCTCAACAAACTAATCTCAGAAGTTAAAGGAGTAGTTCACCCCCCAAAATGACTTTTTTTCTATTGATTACTCACGCCATGGAGACTTGATTTCAATAATATTTCTTTGTATTTGTCGCAATCCTAAGACATAATGAGAAAGAAGTAGTCGCCAGCACTCAAGGAATATCCTTTTTACATGATTTTATTTACCTCAATGGACAGTGTACGGGCGCGTTTCGGCCCTTCGGCCTTCCTCAGCGTTGCACCGAAGGGCCGAAACGCGTCCGTACACTGTCCATTGAGGTAAATAAAATCATGTAAAAAGGATATTCCTTGAGTGCTGGCGACTACTTCTTTCTCATTATGCTTCTTTGAGCTGTGCACCTAAAAGCCTTCATCTAACTTGGAGTGTTGCGGGCTGTCTGCTTTATTGCAGATACCTTTCTCTACTAGCAATCCTAAGACAACAAATTGATTACAGTACATTTACCCCCGTTGATTCCGGATGGGGACTGGAATCAATGGGGGGTTTCTATGTACTGTTCAGTGCTCTGATCTGATATGGAGCCCACCTACTGTATCTGGTCATTTGAACATGCGCACGCCTGCCCACCCACACACACACACACACACACACACACACACCTGCCTGCACGCCTGCACGCACGCACAGTGTGTACAGAAAGTACAGCAAACACAATTTCCACAGACCCAGATCAACCTGCAAAGTGATCTGATCCCAGTTCAGTCTATAATGTTCAGAAGCACACACTGCCACAGCCATCCTAGTGAAACACCTGATATGATCTGTTTTCACAAACTTCTTCCAATAGACTGTATTTAATAAAGACATTTTAAAAGCATCATCTTATACTACCAGTATAATGTACAGTCATATGGTTCTATTGTTGTACAATGTAACACCATCAAACGTGTGTGTGTGTGTGTGTGTGTGTGTGTGTGTGTGTGTGTGTGTGTGTGTGTGTGTGTGTGTGTGTGTGTGTGTGTGTGTGTGTGTGTGTGTGTGTGTGTGTTTTCTTGCCCCAGCAGTACTTTGTCCTCAGCTGAAAGGGACAGGTACAAATAGAATCACAAGGGGATCAGCAAATGGCGACCACAAGGTAGCAATGAGCAGCACCACTGTTGGTCAGTCATCGTATTCATTAAAAGGGATACACTTGTGGAATGCCCTACCAACTGAAAAAAAAAAAAAAAAAAAGACCTCAAAATGTTTTATGAAAAGGTTAAATGTTGGTTAAAGTCAAACCAAAGCTGCGAACATACTGTATGTAGGCACATTTTAGAATGTTAATGTCACTGCTTTCTGACTGTAATTTGGGAATGTTGTTGATTTTGTACAGATGTTGCACTTTTTTAGATTAGAGCTTCATGCATGTACTTTTTGTAATAGACTTTTTAGGTATACTGTATATACTGTAAAGACCTAACCAGGGACTGGGGTCACAAATTAGCCTTGGCTATAAGCCCTATAGTATATACTGTATATCTAAGGCAACGGTTTCATAACTTTTATAACTTGATACATTGTTTTTATTGTCCCTGTCAAATAAACATATAAATAAATAAATAAATACATAAAAAACTGGTTCAGTCCTTACCTGTCAATGAGTTCTGTTTGTCCTCGGTGGTTGTCAGCAGAATGAGCTTTGGTCTATAAGTTGTTCTGTAGTTGAACTGGAGTCTCACTGTGTCAGATGCAAGATTAATTTATCTGTTTATAAAGAAGAGGCGTGATGCGCGGGGAGAGAGAGAGAGAGAGAGAGAGAGAGAGAGAGAGAGAGAGAGAGAGAGAGAGAGAGAGAGAGAGCAAAGTTTCCACAGAACGGGGTGGGAGTCAGAAGAGGAGGAGTCAGATACGAGTTGATACCTGATATTAAAATGTTTTCTATGTCCTGGTAAGATGAAGTGGTGAAGCTGAGTGCAGAGACACAGAGAGAGAGAGAGAGAAAGGCTGTCAAACTGGTTTCCTTCCTATAAACATCTGATCATGTCCACACATGACACAACATCATTAGAAAACAACAAAAGAAATGAGATACATCCACAAGACTCCAATGCATCCCCCCCCCCCCCCCCCGTTTCTATTATATTGATATGGAATCTAGTATATTTAGTTTCTTAAGCTATCCACTTAGCCCAATACTTATTGTCTATGCTCCACCAAAATGCACTCCAATTCATCAGCTATGTATCTCCAGAGTTTGCTCAATTTGTCACAAATGGAAAACTGCCAGACCCAAATGCAGACAGGAACACGATTAGTAAAATGTCAACAATTCACACACGAGGGGGGAGGGGTGTACAGCACAATATGGGCATGCAACAATGCCAGCCTGTGAGGATGAGGTGAGCGGGCACTACACTGTTTCTCTGATTTATGGTTTCCCTTGCGTCTAAGCGTGTTGCATGTCACCCTGGATAAAGAGCGTCTGCTAAATCAGTGGTTCTCAACATTCGGGTCGGGATTTTGGGGGATCCCTAGATGATCAGCTTAATGTGCAACATTGTTTTGATGTTTTCTCACTCAGTAAACAAACCAACATACAGTAAGTGTAGGGTTTCTCACCAAGCAGCGATAAAGTGTCCAAGCCATAAAAAGCAGGAAAGCAAAAAAGCATCAAGGGAAAGCAAAGAAGAAATCAAAGAAAAACTAGAAGCAGTGTTCTTCCGAACAGGACTCCGGCAGGTCAGGTAGGTTTTTTTTTTGGCCTACTGGTGACTCTATACTGGTGCCATGCGTTCTTTGGCCTTTTCAGCGTCCGATTGCCTTTCACGGCAATCGGACGCTGCATGCGGGATTTGAGGCATTTTGTTAAAAAAATTGTTTTGCAAAAGTTGACCCGCTGGTGGCGCTATAACAGGCCAATGTGAGAAGGGTGGCATCTGTTCCTTGGCCTAGTGGGAATGTGTGTGCAAAATCTCACACACATAGCAGGCTGCGTTCATGATTTGAGACATTTTGTTCAAAAAGGAGCAATCCTGCAAACCTTGGAATCCAATGTTAGCCAATTAGATAGAATATGATATCGGACAAATCCGTCATGATTACATCACTGTAGAGATACTGTGTACTGATTTGTGTGATTTTCGGATAAAATCTGAAGGAGTAATATCGAAGAATGTGTTTTCGGCCGTCTGGTGGCGCTATAAATGGCAGATCTGAAAAATGCAGGGCACAGGTTTTTCCTTGGCCTCTGAGTGCATACAAAGTTTTACACTAATCGGTGGAGTTAGGTAAAAGCACAAATTGACCTCTACACAACATGTATGCAAAAGACTATATGCAACAGACATAAAATACTGTGATACTATTCACCTGGACAGTTTGATGCTGTACATAGTAAGCCTTGCCAAGCCATGAAGACCATATGACTCGGCCGAGCCATGAGTCTCATAGGGCAGGAGCCTATCTCCTGTTTCTGTAGCGTCAGGCAGCTTAATGTACAAGTACACCCCCTGGACATGACACTAGTATGTCGCAGGGACCCAATCCAACCCTTGATGCTGACTGCTGAGTGCCAAGCAGGGAGGCACTGGGTCCCATTTTTTAGAGTCTCTGGTATGACCCGACCCGGGTTTGAACCCGGATCTCGCAGTATTAGGGCAGACACTCAAACCACTAGGCCACTGAGCTGGTATATGATATCATTGCAATCCTTGGACATCACAACATAGGTGTAGACATCACAGTTTGTATTATAATGCTTGGTTCAGGAGTTATGATGCAAAATACATTATTAAGTAATGGCGGATATTAAAATACGCAACAAGGGGGGACATTTTTGGGAAGGCTGAATATCAGACATTGTTCAAGGACCCATGGATTTATGCTTATATCAACCTCTGGCGGGATTCGATCAAATGACCTTCTGCATGAAAGGCATATGCCCTGACCACTACACAAGACAGCCACAGGATCAGTTAACCATGTTTGTTAAAAAAAAGACGTGTCAACAATAAAGAGTTTGACATATGCACATGCCATGGACATCCAGGATGTTAGCATCAACTCAAACCTGACGTGGGGTTTGAACTCACAATCTTCCGTATACTACTCTACGACAGTCACACATGGTGTACCAGTCATTTAAAAAAAAGAAGGAAAAAAAACAAACGTTTCATATAATGTACTTGACACACTGAGTGCCTTCTTTCAAAATGATATAGCGCCCTCCTTTGGCCAATTGGGGTATGATTGGTTTCAGTGATATTTGGACTAACCCTCTACAGTAGTTCATCATGAAAATTTGACTTTGCATGTATGTTTTAGAGGCATAAGAATAATTTGCATAAAACTGCAATATTTATTGAATTATTAAAAAAGAATGTTACAATTTACAAAACATCTGATCTGATAGATGTAAAAAAAGTTCTGTGCACATGACGCGAAAATTCCGGAATAAAAGCGGGTTTAAGTGTTTTACAAACTGCTCAAAATGGCAGAAAATCTAAGGACGGAGCTTACTTAACAAAGACACAGATGGCTTCCGCTTGAGTCAAGGCACGCGTGTAAGCAAGTTGCATGTCTTTAAATGAAACGAGGCATGACTTATGCCCGTTTAAAGTTTGAATTTTCAAACGCTTCGTATAGCACCCCCCTTTGGCCAATTGGAATAAGATTGGTTTCAGTGATATTTGGACTAACCCTCTACATCTTTGCAAAATGCCATGATCGTGTCACTTTGCATGTATGATTTAGAGGCAGGAGAATAATTATCATAAAACTGCAATATTCAGTGAATTATTAAAAAATAATGTTTCACTTTAAAAAAGAATCCGCCGAGACAGATCTGACCGTATTGGTCCAAAGTTCATGTAAAAAAAGTTTTGTGCGCGTGACGTGAAAATCCCAGGAGGAGATAGATTTTTACTGTTTTTCATATAATTTAAAATGGTGAGAGTACTAAAGGTCAGAGGTCAAAAGTCAGAGTGTAAAAGTTGTTTGGCATGAGGAGACGCATAAGTGTATACAGGTTTCATTGCTGTACCTCAAACAGAGCATGAGCTATACCTGTTCAAAGTTTTCATTTTCAAAGGCTTTCAAAGATTGTTGCGAGCTTCGTGTTTTAGCCGTTTGGCATAGTCCTCTGCCATACTGCCGAGTTTCGTAAAAAGCGACTGCACGGTCAAGCCACTAGAGAAAAAGTGGCGGAAGAATAATAATAATAGTAATGATGAAGTACAATATCAATGAGTGGCCTTTGCCACTGCGTGGCTTGGCCACTAATAATGAGAAAGTCCAATATCAATGAGTGGCCTTTGCCACTGCGTGGCTTGGCCACTAATAAAAAAAAACAGCTCTATTTTCTTGCAATTATAATTTAGATTTTGGCCATATGGCTGCCATCTTGAAAGAAACAGTGATAAAAGTTCCAAATTTGAATTCTGCATCATAAAAAATGACCGATTTGACACCAAGATCACTCATATCTAGGGTTACCAACCGTCCCGTAAAATACGGGATCGTCCCTTTTTTGGAAACTAAAAGACGTGTCCCGTAGTGAACTGAAACGGGACGCTCTTTGTCCCGTATTTTAAGGTTGGGGGATAAATATGAATGACGGGATGATTTAATTGAGAAATGACAGCGATTCTGCCTGTCAGAGAGCTTCCACTTCCACTCTGCTCTCCTCTGAGACGATAAGTGCTGCATCCCATTGCTGTGAGAGGCGCTGCGCTGTTTGTAAGCAGCTGATTGGCTTATTAACATACGGCTCTGAGTGTTGCTAAGACACAGTCTCCGCCCCCTACACACTCCCTTCCCAAGCATGGGCTGTAGGTTCACTCCACAAGTTGCCTGCGAGAGACGATACGAGTGCGTGCGAGCGACCATACGATACGACAGTGCTCGGCTCAGAACATTGTTTAATGTCTTAAAAAAACGTGTGACAGAAGATTGTGTACAAACATATTAGACATGAATCCATGATAGGTGATAGGCTAAACAAAAAGGTGAAAAAGCAGGCAAGCAACAGAAAATAAGCCATGGATATTGGTATTCCTGGGAGCACTACAGTAATCTTGTCTGCCAACTAAAGCGACCCCAGACAGGCTGGTATGTGAAATAACATAAGCATGCGTTGATTTTGTTTTTAAAACCTAATGGTTATTGCTGTATGCCAATATGATTAAACTAGTGTTGGGTACCAGAGAGTGGGCACATAAGGACCAGGTAGACCTAGGCGATATGTTTTGGAAAATTGAGAGACACCCGAATTAATATTGTGAAAGGAAACATATGATTTAATATAGGAAAATACCCGTTTTAGCCAACTTTATAACCGAAAATATGCGATTTTTCGGCCCAAAGACACCCGAATTAATATTGTGAAAGGAAAAATATGATTTAATATAGGAAAATGCCCGTTTTAGCCAACTTTATAACAGAAAATATGCGATTTTTCGGCGCCGCCTTCGGCGGCGCATGTTTCCTTATAAAGTGTCCCGTATTTGGAACTCTGGGAGTTGGCAACCCTACTCATATCAGACAGTCTTACAAGTGACGGCTGCCATTGGTGGCCATCTTGAATATTCAATGACAACTTTTCAATTATCCAAAAGAATATAAGTACAATATATGAGAAATATGTCTAAAATATCATTATATCCATTACTCATAAGGAAACAGTCATTGCTGGTGGCCATTTTTAAAAATGGCTGCCATGGGCGCCATGTTGAAAATTCATGATGCCTCCATATCCAAATCTTTTCGGAATCCAAATTTCATGCTTTTATCACAAACTGAACGATTGTTTTGGTTACTTGCTGCACTATAAGGGGTAAGGCATGGACGAAAATATAGCTGATGATCTCTTCAGGCCTTTAAAGGAGTAGTTCACCCCCAAAATGACATTTTTTCTATTGATTACTCACCCCATGGAGACTTCAATATATAATGTTTTTGTGTCTGTCACATTCTTAAGACAAAAAATGTATTATAGTAAATGTATCCCCTTTGATTCTGGATGGGGACCCAAATGCATGGCCCTGGATGGGGACCCAAATGCATTTGGGTCAGAGTCAATGACGTGTTCTCAAAAATGTAATTTATGTTGTTAGTGTTCGCATAAAAGTAATTTATGTTGTAAATTTACCGAATGTCTTGCCACCGTCTGACCGTCTGTCTGGATGCTGACATCACTGATACTAAACAGTGTCGCCACCATGGTAACAATGCCCAACTGACAACAACAAAGCCCAACTGACATCACTGACTGACATCACTACAGTGCCCAAATGTGGAAATGACGTCACAAACTGGCCTGGACACGAAACACCATATGGGCATAAAAGAGTGCCAGACAGACAGACAGACAGACAGACAGACAGACAGACAGACAGACAGACAGACAGACAGACAGACAGACAGACAGACGTAAACAACAGGTATTGCACAACTGAATATGGATGGTGACTATTCTGCACAACAGACTGGGTTCTCCAACATTACTGCTACATTCAGTCCCTCATCACACACTGTTGCGAAGGCTCTCAATTGCTCTCACGTCATACGGGCAGTTGACAGTTTGCTATGGTTACTCATTGAAGCTGAATCTCCATATATGGAGATAACCTACGCATCACACAAGGTCTGACCTCACCAGCCCATACTTGGGCATAGACGACTTATATCTCCATATACGGAGATAGCCATATATGGAGATACGATGACATCACAGAGTCCACAGCTGATGATGTGGCGTGATGTCATACAATACACAAACGAGCCCTATATAAAGGGGCAATTCTCACCAGGGAGAAAAGCATTCCTCGACTCAGCCCTTACAGCCAGGATCACCGAAGCCTATAGCTTATCATCACATCCAACCATCTCCCGATCTTCAGCTAGTTCTCCCAGCAAGACTTCAGGGCCTTCCATACGATTCAAGGCGGTTAAGTTCTTACCGGACACCACTGCGGTCTAATCCTAAAAACCAGTCCCTTTGGAGTAGCTATTTTCTGCTTAAGCAGCAAGATTGCTAGGCTTCAACTTATTTGATAGGAGTTATTTTTGCGACTGCACAGGCATCTGTCTTAAAAGACTAACATAGATTAGATTAGCCTAATGATTAAAGCACTTAGGTTAGGCAGGTTTGGTTAGGGCCTAACCAAACCTGCTTAACCTAAGTGCTTTAGGGCCTAACCCAGCATCACCATGACAACCATAACCAGTCATCAGTACATCACCATGATGACACAAACCTAAATTTACTTAAGCACGATGAACATAACCTAACCCACACTATGATCATTTAGTTAAGTGGAAGGGTTGAAGTGTGGAATTCATGGGATTGATGTTAATGTAACTGTGACCACAGCTGGGCTTTGTGGAAATTCGTTCTAATCCTAACTAACTATTTTATGACATTATTACAATTTCAAAAACTAAAAGTGGTTTATTCAAACGCTGCTGAAATGGGGAAAAGGGACAAAGGAGACCGAGACAAGAAGTCCAGAAAGCGTAGCTATGAGAATGATGAGGAGGAGGAGGAGGCAATGGGCAGTGAGTCTGAGGAGTCCATACCTGCAGCTGCAGGGAAAAAGGTGGATGAGTCTGGCATCAAAGAAGATGCGTATGGGGCCAAAGACTACCGTGCTCAGATGCTCCTGAAGAATGATCACTACGCACGTCCCCTCTGGGTGGCTCCAGATGGACACATTTTCCTCGAGGCTTTCTCACCCGTTTATAAATATGCGCAAGATTTCTTAGTAGCGATTGCGGAACCTGTATGCAGGCCTACCCATGTCCATGAATACAAGCTGACAGCTTATTCCCTCTATGCAGCCGTCAGTGTAGGACTGCAGACCTCCGACATTGTGGAATACCTGCAGAAACTCAGCAAAACATCTGTGCCTGATGGCATTGTGCAGTTCATCAATCTTTGTACAATGAGCTATGGCAAAGTGAAATTGGTGCTCAAGCACAACAGGTACTTTGTTGAGAGTGCCTTCCCTGATGTGATTCAGCGCATCCTGCAAGACAATGTGATACGTGAATGCCGTCTCCGTACTGCCGAGGGAGGGGACACTGAGCTCATCACTGAGGTTATCCACAGTAAATCTGCAATCTCTAAGTCCATACAGGACAAGGGAGAGGCATCCACTTCCCAGCAGACGGCTGAAGGTCAAAGTTCAACACCTCAGGTTCCCGAGGACATTTTCAGCTACTACGAGCAGATGGATAAGGAAGACGAGGAGGAAGAGGAGACTCAGACTGTGTCCTTTGAAATTCGACAGGAGATGATTGAAGAGCTGCAGAAGCGTTGCATCCAGATTGAGTACCCTCTTCTGGCTGAGTATGACTTTCGTAACGATACAGTCAACCCAGACATCAACATGGACCTGAAGCCCACCGCTGTGTTACGGCCCTACCAAGAGAAGAGCCTGCGCAAGATGTTTGGCAATGGCCGCGCTCGCTCAGGAGTCATTGTGCTGCCTTGCGGAGCGGGCAAGTCTTTGGTGGGTGTGACGGCTGCATGCACAGTGCGTAAACGCTGCCTGGTGCTTGGCAACTCCTCTGTGTCAGTCGAACAGTGGAAGTCTCAGTTCAAGTTGTGGTCCACCATTAGCGACTCGCAGATTTGCAGATTTACGTCGGATGCCAAAGACAAGCCCATCGGTTGCTCTGTGGCTATCAGCACCTACTCTATGCTGGGCCACACAACAAAGCGGTCCTGGGAGGCGGAGAGGGTTATGGAGTGGATGCGTAGCCAGGAGTGGGGCCTAATTATCCTAGATGAGGTTCACACCATCCCTGCCAAGATGTTCCGTCGTGTTCTGACCATTGTGCAGGCCCACTGCAAGCTGGGCCTCACTGCCACACTGGTCAGGGAAGACGACAAAATTGTGGACCTCAACTTCCTGATTGGACCAAAGTTGTTTGAAGCCAACTGGATGGAGTTGCAGAACAACGGCTATATTGCCAAGGTCCAATGTGCTGAGGTGTGGTGTCCAATGTCTCCTGAGTTTTACAGAGAATACTTGGCTATTAAGACCAAGAAACGCATCCTTCTCTACACTATGAACCCCAACAAGTTCCGTGCCTGTCAGTATCTTATTCGCTACCATGAGAAACGCAATGATAAGATCCTCGTCTTTGCTGATAATGTCTTTGCCCTGAGGGAATATGCCATCGCCCTAAAGAAGCCCTATATCTATGGCCCCACCTCCCAGGGGGAACGAATGCAGATCTTGCAGAACTTCAAACACAACCCCAAGATTAACACCATCTTCATCTCCAAGGTTGGAGACACTTCGTTTGACTTGCCAGAGGCGAATGTTCTGATTCAGATTTCATCTCATGGTGGATCCCGCAGACAAGAGGCCCAGAGGCTTGGCCGAGTGCTCAGAGCCAAGAAATCAATGGTGGCAGAGGAGTACAATGCCAACTTCTATTCCCTGGTGTCCCAGGACACCCAAGAAATGGCTTACTCCACCAAGAGGCAGAGGTTCCTGGTAGACCAGGGCTATAGCTTCAAGGTGATTACCAAGATGGCAGGCATGGAAGAGGAGGAGCTTATGTTTTCAACCAGAGAAGAGCAGTATGAACTACTACAGAAGGTATTGGCTGCTTCAGACAAGGATGCTGAGGAGGAAGTGGTGACAGCGGAGGTGGGCGTGCGACCACAGTTCTCGAGGCGACTAGGCACCATGAGCTCCTTGTCGGGTGCAGACGACACCATCTACATGGAGTACCACCATAGTCGGAGTAGCAAAGCCTCCCTGGCAAACAAGAACATCCATCCACTCTTTAAGCGGTTCCGCAAGTAGAGGCACAGGCACATCTCAAAGGGATGAAGGAAAATGAGAGCAGCTGGAGATGATGCTGCGAATGATGTGCCTCCAATAATGGTGATGCTGTCATCTAAACGTGATTGCTCTTAAACTGACAAGCTCTCCATTCCGTAAGCTTTATGTCCTGTAACTGCTGCTTGTAATAATAAGTACACTGCACTCTGCCGAGATGCCAACTTGCGCATTGTGCACTCGTCCATATACTGTATGGCCTACTTGTGCGCCTGCAGAGCGCGCAAGTATACTTTCGTTGTTGTTCGGTGCTGTCTGAACAATGCTCCCTCATTTGCTAATTGCCCTGCCTTTGCACTGTCAACCAAAGACAGACGGCACCGAAAGTAGTACTTGCACGCTAGACAGGTGCATGTAATTAAGCACACATAATGTTCTGGTATAAATAACCTAATGTTAACTAGAAAGGTGCAATTCTGGGGGTTACAGAAAATGTCAATTTAAATCAATGGACTTTTGGTCAACATAAAGGTCTACAGACAATAGCCTACAGCAACCACACTAATTAATGACACTTCTTGTTTTTCGGCCTCCAGAGATATTGTCTAGTCCAGGGGTCTTCAACAGGGGTCCCCAGAGTTACTACAGGGGGTCCTCCAAATCTTTGAGTGATATAAACTTTTTTTCCTCCTTTTTTATATTAACCACTTGAGCCCTAGCGTCCATATTCGGAGAACTTAAGCCAAAAATAGCAGATCTACAAGCTCACAACGCCTCGCAGTGCATTGTAGATCGGCTATTTTTGGCAAAGAGCTTTAGTGTAGAGGGGAAAAAGAGAGAGTATTGACAGTTCAAGTGGTTAAATATCTGAAAACACAAATTGACATGAACAATAGACACACTGATGATTGTGCTGTCAAACAATGAAACTATAAGGAATCTATGAACAGGTTGCAGGGGTCCCTGCTTCATCTCTCTCTCTCAACTAAGGAGTCCTTGGCCTGAAAACATTGAAGACCCCTGGTATATTCATTGTTTCTAGAGATTATTATTTTCTCCAGCGTAGCTCTTAAGAGGTATAGCATCTATAAGAGAGTCTGTGTGTCTGTCAGAAGCTACTGTAGCCTCACAAACCTCTGGACTTACTAATTGTTGTTCAAAATAAAATCCAGACCACTGCCTGGCTTATTGCTTTAACCACTTGAACCCTAGCATCCCTATTTGTGGGGGGAACATAAGCCCAAAATAGCCCATTTACAAGCTTGTAGTAGACCGGTTATTTTCTGCGAAGAGATTTGGTGTAGATGGGAATAGTACAGAGCTGACCCCAGTCAAGTTTACTAAAGTAATTATAGTTTAATTTAATTTCAGTGATTTTAAAGTATCATCTCTAAGATGCATTGTGAACATTGTGAGATTGATCTCATATAATGCTCACACATTGTAGATGGACGGTACTTTAAGATTCTGTTTCTTTTGATATCACTTCTCCGTCTCGTATCCCCTGATTCAAAGTAATGCTTGTACCTCGCCATATAGCTACACGATTTGCAGCTGCTAAGTTCTTCATTCAGACATATAGAAAAGTTTCTTTCTCATCTTGATGTTCATAAATACTGTTTACTGCCAAAACAAACAAACAGAAAAAAACAAAAATGCAATACAAAGACAAAATAAGCGCTAAGCGTTTTCCTCCCCATAGAAATCTGTTATAAGGAAACAGCTTATCATGGCTTAACGTGCTAAAACTCTGACCCGAGACACTGTCTTCTGTCAAAGTGTGTGTGTGTGTGTGTGTGTGTGTGTGTGTGTGTGTGTGTGCGTGCGCGTGCGTGCGTGGGTGCGTGTGTGTGAGTGTGTGTGAGAGTGAGAGAGAGAGTCAGCATAGCGTTATAGCCTCATGAAACATTTATCAGTTCATTATCCCAGGGAGGATATGCTCTCCTCTTCCCCTTCTCCTCCTTTCATGTGCTCATCATTGTGTTTGTTTATCTTGTCATCTCTCCCTCTCATCCTTGTTACTCTTCGTCCCGAAACACAACAAACACAGAGCGAGAGTCCAGCGGTACGCCGCGCACACTTCCCGCTCGCTCTGACAACTCTCTTCTATCGCTGTCTTTGTGCGTGTGTCTGTCCGTCTGTCTGTCCTGCTTTGTCTCAGATGTGTACTGTATGTTCTCAGAGCTGTCAGTAATAATCTCTCAAGATTTATCTAGATTATTCTACAATAGTAAAGAAAAATGTAAAAATAGTGTGGTTTGCCAGCCAAGGAGTGTGTGTGCAAAATTTGGCATGGTGCCGGAGATAAGAGTCGGCCAAAAGTGTGGCGAGATGTGACGGACAGACAGACAGACAGACAGACAGCCAGCTGGTGGAGGTTTTCATTGTAACTTGCGACCTGACGGTCGCAATGAAGGGATCCCAGATCGAGTCCTTGGTAACATCCGAACAGCTTCCAGATCTGTTCACAGATAAACTACATCTGTCTGTCTGGATGGACAGACAGACAGACAGACAGACAGACAGACAGACAGACAGACAGACAGACAGGATCATGTATCCTTCTTGTTCCCCTCATAATCTCTTGAACACCTTCAGGAATAAAGACATTCATCTCAGATCCACCAGAGAGGAACAAACCCACATGAGGAGAGAAAATGAGTCCAGAATGTTCTTTGGCTGTTGTAGATGCAGCATCATAGCATGCATGCACAGTGCACACACACAAGAATGACATGTTGACACCCAGTGTATCTTATTTACTGCGTTCTACTACATTGTCTCCTCAACTCAATAAAAACTGACCTGAGTACAACTGGAGTCAAAAAAACTTTTACATTCTTTAAGTACTATCAGTCTGTCTGTCTGTCTGTCTGTCTGTCTGTCTGTCTGTCCACCCGCCCGTCTGTCATGGAGTTGGGATCAGAGGTAAGCCCTGAAGAATTCTCAGAAGTAAGAAAGATGAGCTCAGTTCAATATATTAGTAATTTAAATTAGCTTCATTTGCATTACATATTACACATATTTTAAAACAAGAAAATTGAAAATAGAAGACTTACACTTACACTACAGTACTATAATCTGTGAGAACAGAGGAAAGATTAATGAAATCTAAATTAACAGTGTAAAACAAACAAGTCAATGTGCCAGTAATTAGACTATTGTACTTATGACTATTGAAAATATCTAGTAGTGTGTGTGTGTGTGTGTGTGTGTGTGTGTGTGTGTGTGTGTGGTGTGTGACTGTGTGTGTGTGTGTGTGTGTGTGTGTGTGTGTGTGTGTGTGTGTGTGTGTGTGTGTGTGTGTGTGTGTGTGTGTGTGTGCGTGCGTGAGTGTGTGTGCGCGCGCGTGTGTGCGTATGTTTCACGTGGTGTTTCCTCAGAAGCTGCGTGAGACAGTCTCTGTCCATGGTCCTGAAAACAGCTCGCGACTCCCCGGATCAATGGATTATCTTTTAGGTCATGATATAGGCTATCCAGTAGCTTTTAATATTAATAGTAGGTCTAATAATAACAATAATGCTAATAATTAAAACCAAAACGGCCTGCTGGATACATTAATATTAGCTAAAATAAACCTTTTCTAAATGTTGTGTAGCCAGGTACTTTTGTTTCACAAGTTTCTTTCGAATTCAGAAACAAAAACCTATAGGGAACTTTCATAAAATTCCCTCTGTGTGTTTGTAATTTCGTTGTTTTCAAGACGCAAACCGGGTAAGAAGTTTCAAAAGATTTGCATTCTGGAGGACTGAACTTTTGGAACTCTGTATGTTAACTTATAAAGACAATCACATCTGAGTGTATTATCCTCTGGTCGGTCCATGGAGGTCTCCCGGTTCGGTATCGACACTCTCCTGTCCCGCCGGCTGGCCGGCCCACTCCTCTCCCGGGGAGACTTGGCCGGGGAGAACCGCTCCTCCCCTCCGGAGCTCAGCCCGCGGTCGGACACATCAGACAGCAGCGGCTGCTCGGAGAACAGCGGCTCTCCGCGGGGGAGGAGACGGCGATCGTCGCCTCCTTCCCCGCGGAGAGAAGCTGTTCTCCGGCTGGTCCAACAGCAGCCCCCCCGGGCGGCCCCCCTGGCCCCGTCCTTTCTGATCCGGGACATCTTGGCGGACTGTCGGCGGCCTCTGGTGGCCTGCGGTGCATATTGTGACCCGGGACAACCCGAGGATGCAGAGCCGTACCACCAGTCCAGACTGACGGAGGATTACATGGAGAGAAATGACAGCAGCTCCTCATCTGACACAGAGTACAGAGGTAATTTATTTTGATCTGATTTAAAAGTCTCTATACTGGATTTTGTTTGCAAATGATTAAATTACAGTTGCAAGATGCCTGATTTAAAAGTCTTGTCCTAATTAATTATTGAATGAATGAATGAATGAATGAATGAATGAATGAATACATTAGATAGGCTACATATTTACCATTATAGCCTAAAAGTAAATTGACTGAGAATGGCTATTTGATTTAAAGGTTTACATATTTTCATTTTGGACGCCAATGGATGTAAAGTTAAACTAGACTGGCCACTAAAAGAATAATTAATAATTAATAAGATTTCTTTGATAAATATATCACTATTATTATTATTATTTTCATTCAACCCTCACTAACTCAATAATCTGTTAGATGTGGTGACTGCATGCGTGCTAACAATAATTAAAATGTTTCGTTAATTATTAATGATGAAATGATGCAGGGGCCAGTCAACTACCTGATTTAGAAAAAATCAGGTAGTTGATCAAAGACAATATCAGTGCAAATCCCCATGAAGTAATTAAATAACATTAATACATAATCTATGTAGCATATCATGCCATCAAAACAATTGATATGAATATAATGCCATTAAATACAATGTATGTATAAATATAATTAACCATCAATATAAATAATGTATAGGCTATATAAACACAATTAAATTACATTTATATTATGTGTATGTGATGTATGTGTACACCTGTTAAATATCACAGAGTATTTTTAGGAGATTGTTAAAAACCTTTTTTTTATGAATAAAATGTAATTTCGTCCAATATGGTAGACTAGACTATGTTAATACAATATAACTTATACAATTGTGGTTGTATTTTGTCTCCCTGCTCTTCTATTTCCCTACCTAATTCAAATGGGGTACCACAAAAATGCGTGTATGTCCGTATGTTCATCTGCAACTCCACGTTCATCAGTTGTTCAATTGTCTAAAAAAACAATGCAAAAATCAATGACGCCTGAGCCTTGCTGACCATCTACTTTTCCACCTTCAGATGTGTCACTACTTCTCATAATCACAAAATGTTTACACATTTTCTCCAAATATTGGACTTTAGGCGGCACAGGGCCAGACTGGGGCACCACACAGTACAGGCAGTGTAGGGCCAGGCTGGGGCACAACACAGTATAGGCAGTGCAGGGCCAGACTGGGGCCCCACACAGTAGGCGGTGCAGGGCCGGGACAGACAGTCACCTGGGCACTAGGGATATGTGGGCACTTGAAGAGGTGGACACCTGGACAACACAGCACTAGGGACATATGGGCGCTTGGGGAGTCGGGCACCTGGAAAACTGGGCACTTGGAACATCTGGACACTTGGAGATGTGGACACCTGGACGACTGGGCACTAGGGACATGTAGGCACTTGGAGAGGTGGACATCTGGAAAACACAGCACTAGGGACATATGGGCGCTTGGGGAGTTGGGCACCTGGACAACTGGGCACTTGGAACATCTGGACACTTGGAGAGGTGGACACCTGGACGACTGGGCACTAGGGACATGTAGGCACTTGGAGAGGTGGGCACCTGAACAACTGGGCACTTGGGACATGTGGGCACTTGGATAGGTGGCCACCTTGACAACTGAGCCAGATTGGGGGACCACACATTATGGGCACTGCAGGGCCAGACTGGGGCACCACATAATAGGCGGCGCAGGGCCAGACTGGGGCACCACATAATAGGCGGCGCAGGGCCAGACTGGGGCACCACACATTATAGGCACTGCAACTGGGGCACCACACAGTAGGCGGTGCAGGGCATGTGCCACTAGGGACATGAGGGCA
Organism: Nannobrachium achirus; assembly: GCF_963921795.1. NCBI lineage: Eukaryota > Metazoa > Chordata > Actinopteri > Myctophiformes > Myctophidae > Nannobrachium > Nannobrachium achirus. The sequence continues at coordinate 26,953,661 of NC_137832.1, read as the reverse complement.
CTTGGAGAGGTGGGCACCTGGACAACTGGCCACCAAAACCATATAGGCATTAGGGACATGTGGGCACTTGGAGAGGTGGGCACCTGGACAACTGGGCACTAGGGACATGTGGGCACCTAGACAACTGGGCAATAGGGGCATGTGTGCACTTGGAGAGGTGGGCACCTGGACAACAGGGCACTTGGGACATGCAGACACTTGGATAGGTGGGCACCTGGACAACTGGGTACTAGGGACATGTGGGCAAGTGTGCAAGGACTGACACACTCATACCGATCTCCATATATGGCCATCAGTTTGATCACTGCTGCAACATAACCCAAAGGGCCGCGAACTTCTAGTCTTCTATAACAAGCAGGCAGCTCTATTAGCTCAATGGCAAAAAACAACAACAAACAAACAAACAAACAAACAGCAATTGCGAGGAAACCGGGTTCAAATCCAGGGTAGAAGTGGAAAGTTACATATGGAGGGTGTGAATAGAAACATTTACCATCATAGAAATTAAAATAATAAATGATTATTGTGTTATTTATGACAAGTTAATGAAGACAAAAGTTTAGTTTCAACGGTCATCTGTCTGTCTGTCTGTCTGTCTGTCTGTCTGTCTGTCTGTCTGTCTGTCTGTCTGGCTGTCTGTCTGGCTGTCTGTCTGTCTGTCATGTGAGTTGAACAAATTTGTCTGGTTTGATAAATCAGTAGATGCTGGTTTGATCTCAGAACTGTCTGGTTAACGAGTCCCTGATGACTCAATTAATCAGATTACCAAGTCTGGTATCAAAGCACGCACGCACACATGCACCACACACAGACGCACGCAATTTTACTACACAGTTATTATATGAAATATAAACCTATAAGAATGACCCCATGACCTTCTGAATGAAAAGAAATATAGGAAGCACTTATTGCTTCATAAGTCAAAAATATAATACAGTGTTAATAAACCTCAGAGGAGAGACATCGTTGTATCTTATCTTATCGAAAACACATGAACCCCAAATAGCAGATCTACAAGCTCACAACGAGTTGTTGTGTTGTGAGCTTCTAGATCGGCTATTTTTGGTGAAGAGATTTGGTGTACAGGGGAAAATAGTGGTGCATATACAGGGTCCAATACTAGGTCTAGAAGGGTACAACATTGAAACAGGTATAGGGTAATCACCAGGACAATGTTGGCATAAGTCAGTGTGATTTTTATTTTAAAATACAATAGCCTATATGTTTTTATTGTTGTCAATTAAATGAAGCTCCCTCACATCTGTATGCAATTGACATCGTGCATATAATTCTACATTCATTAAAAAAATCTCTGACTGCATTGGAAGGGAGATGGGAGATAGGTGAGATATTGCTCAAGCTGAGTCTAATGCTCATTTCCTGATGTGAAAGAAGATTTTCAATATTATATATATTGTCAAGTTTCAATATTGACAATCAAAATCTGGTGGAAATATATTTTTTTTTATGTGGCGTCATAATAAAACTTTTTCACACCAAGGTCCATTATTCAGCATTTGAGCCACGGACCACCATTTGATGAGTACAGTAGCCTCCCAGACCCCAAACTCCCAGATAACAAAGGATATTTGTGTTAATGTTGGATAGGATTTTGTTCCATGCTGTATTGTTTTGGTACCATTGGAGAGATAACAGGTCAATCAAAATAACAATTACATTCTGTAATTGCGTAGACGTCTTATAAATTAAGTAATGCAGGTGTTTAACAACTCTTGAGTGTAAAATGAAACCAAATGGACCCGTTTGGGTCCAAATAATGGACCAGTATGGGTCCTTTTGGTTATATAAAGATATATAAGGGTCCATTTGGTTACCAACTCTCCATCATTTAGCTGTGGACCACCTGGAACCCCGTGGTTGAAAACCACTGATCTAGAAAATAAAAACATGGCACTTCATTTCAATGGTCTAGACCAGTGGCCTTCAATGTTTTCAGGCCAAGGACCCCTTAGCTGAGAGAGAGATGAAGCAGGGACCCCCACTACATATTGTATAAATGTGTGATGGAGATTTTCAACAATTTCATAGATGGATTCATAGACTTGTTTGACAGCACTGTCATCAGTCTATTTTGGATTCATGTTAATGTGTATTTTAAGACATTTAACCACATATTAAATGTCTTAAATGATATTTTGTAAACTTGACCTTTCACTATGTAGGCTACTTGGTCTGCTCTTTTTTTACCTCTACACCAAACCTATTTGCCGAAAATAGCCGATCTGCAAGCTCTCTGCGAGGCGTTGAAAGCTTGATCTGCTATTTTTGTCTAAAGTTCTCCTCGGAATAAGGATGCGAGGGTTCAAGTTGTTAATTTAAAAGAATGATTCTATCACACAAGGATTTGTCACCCTCCCTGTAGTAACTCTAAGGACCCCCTGTTGAAGACCCCTGGTCTAGACTCTAGGCCATCCATAATATAACAGATCTGTTTCTTATCTGATGATGATGATGATGATGACGATGACCACAGCGATGATGGTGATGTGTTTTTGTGCCCCAGTCAGGGTTGAAGATCAGGGCGCGGGGGGCTCGAGGATGAAGAAGCCTCGCAAGGCTCGGACGGCGTTCACGGACCACCAGCTGGCTCAGCTGGAGAGGAGCTTTGAGCGGCAGAAATACCTCTCAGTGCAGGACCGCATGGAGCTGGCTGCATCGCTGAGCCTCACTGACACACAGGTCAAAACCTGGTACCAGAACCGCAGGTAGACCAACTCACTGAACCCATTCTATACATGTATTCTAGATCCTAGCAGTTTTCTGAAAAACATGTTTCTATCTCATTGGTGCTCAAACCTTTTAAATTCAGGGACCCCTAGAATTATATGTATTTGGTTGCAGACCCCCATTTCAAAATATTTAGTTCCAGGGAGGGACCCCCAGGGCCCCAGAAGCAAAGATTTGAGTTACACATGTTTGCTTTAATATATATATATATATATTATATATATATATATATATATATATATATATATATATATATATATATATGACACTGATTTACTATGACACTAATATGGCACATTATGAGTCTACTAGTACTAGGGGTTCTCAAACGTTTGATTTGCAAGGATCCCCAGAGTTACAGACCTGTTATGGTCATTCAGAGCTATCTCTTTATATGTTTCTGGAAATATTATTGTCCACTCATTTTATATGCCCGTGGCAAAAATGGAACGTTAACAAAAGTATCCGCCACAAGCCAACATCAAGGTGATGACCCCTGCACTGTGGCCTCAGGGCATATGATTTTCTGAAGGGCAGAAGGCCAAACTGAGGGCCAACCGCGGCCATGGCCTTCATGGCCTCTGTGAAATTCCTGCCCTGCAATATATTATCATCTCAATATCTATATCGAGGTATTTTGTCAAAAGATGTCACAATACTTTATTTGATTTCGTCCATATTTGCCCAGAGCTACCATTCGTTCTGTCTCCCTCCCTCCATTGCTCCACCTCTCCATTACCCCATCTTTCCATCTCTCCCATTTGTATCATAATGTAGAAAATTACGCGCGAGACATTTACGCATGAATAATGGAGTACGTGGTGCGGTAATCAATAATTCACGGCACGTGCTGTAATTACACAACCGACTCTCTAATGATCAATAATTTAACCCCTATCATAATGATCAATAATTTAATGTGATCAGCTGTCGGATGCTCCATAAACAAATAAAAAGCTTTTAGCCTTGAACATATTATAAACACGTTTTTATAGGTTTCACTCAACGTATATTTTGTCCTGAAGGTTAGAAGGATCACAACTATTGTGTGCGGCCGTTTATTATTATGTCTATTTTGTTATTATCGCTACTTGTCGTACTGATTGCTAAAGCGCTTTAAGGCAAAACATGAATAAATAACTGCGCTATAAAATGTAGCAATTTCAAATCTCAGCAAATTGATTTTCCTTCTGAAATGAAAGGAATCAAACAAACCGGGGTGTGCTTTGGAAATTCAATACACTAATAAGAAAAAAACGGTATGGCCATTTATAAACTATTTGGCAATTAGGTACTAACTGGGTACCATTTTCATTTTTTAACGCACTGTATATTTATCTGTCCAACGTGCCAGGACCAAGTGGAAGCGTCAGACGGCGGTGGGTCTGGAGCTTCTGGCGGAGGCAGGGAGTTACTCTGCCTTGCAGAGGATGTTCACATCCCAGCAGTACTTCTACCCTCACCACCCTTCTGCTTTCCCCAGCGTGGACCCGTCAGCCTCGGGACTTTACCTTGCAGCGCCAGCCGGCTACTAGTGGGAGAAATATGTGAAAAAGGTGTTCACTTCCGTCAGAAAGCGTGAAAATTTGCACCTAGGGGTATTTTTGTGCGCTGAATTCAAAAATTGACGGATCCAAGCACTTTTCTCTAATCCACTTACCATGCAGGGAAAAAAGACCCCCCAAAAATCTTCTTTAAGTAGCATGTGAGGGGTCTATCTAGGGGGTTTTCATGATTCTGAATCCATTCCAAGCATTTGTTTTGCACAAAAAACATTCCTTGGGCTAGAAATGGACCCCACAAAACTATGGTTTAGTGATGAGTCATCACTTTTCACAGTATTGTGGTGTCCATTTTTAGCCCAAGGAATGTTTTTTGTGCAAAACAAATGCTTGGAATGGATTCAGAATCATGAAAACCCCCTAGATAGACTACCCATGCTACTTAAAGAAGATTTTTGGGGGGTCTTTTTTCCCTGTATGGTAAGTGAATTAGAGAAAAGGGAATATGAGAAAAATGCTTGGATCCATCAATTTTTTAATTCAGCGCACAAAAATACCCCTAGGTGCAAATGTTCATGCTTTCTGCCGGAAGTGAACACATTAGCCTATTTTTGTTACATATTTCTCCCACTATACACAGCTCGCCCAGAGGCCCCCGATTCCTTGGGTGCGGGTCCACAGCGAGACCGGCGGGATGGGTTCAATACCCTGGGAGGTCCGTCCTGGACCCGGGAAATGAACAAACAGACATTAGCTAACAGAAGGATAATTGTACTTGAACAGAGAAGTGATTTTTTTTGGGGGACAAGAACAGACAGTTTAACACTTAACGTCCATGTGATACACCAATCTGTGTAGAAAGAGCCTAAACACAATGTTTACATGGTCTGACTTAAGGCAGGGGTCTTGAACGTTTTTCAGGCCAAGAACACTTTAGCTGAGAGAGAGATGAAGCAGGGACCACCACATATTGTATAAAATTGTGTTTTGTTGTTTTTCATAGATTTCAGATAGCTTCACTGACACTGAGTGTTTGTGTAAGCTCCTTCTTCCCAAACCACCTTCACGCCTTGCAGGCTATTTTAAGATTTGGTTGCCCCCCTGTAGTAACTCTAGGGGAGCCCCTTTTGAGTTACAGCTGCCATTTTGGGGTATATTTCAGAAATTGTGTGTGTTGATATGTTTCAAAGTGACACGAGTTACAGTTCCTTTGTTCTTACATAGACGGCACCACACAGCTCCATAGAAAGTCTGTGAGTAGATCCTATATTTAACTGAATAAAACAGTGAGATATTTAGTACTTAACCACACAGCCTGTAGTTCTGTATGTTTGAACCGTGGAAGAATCTTTAGTTTCAGGTTTTAGCTTTAGTAGGTACAAACAGTTTTAGTACAACTGAAGTTTGCCTCGTCTACCTCGTTAAAGTCCATGGCCGTATGTTTCGTCAAAATGCTAAAGATCATTGTGTAGAATTTGAAAACACCACAAAAGAGCTGGATCTTGTCAGTCAGCTCAATTGTATTATTCATTATGTTATCAGGTACTCTGCTGTCTGATATTGTACTCCTCGCTGTTGTAATGATGTTGAAACAGAGCATGATTCTTATTGGTAGGCTTGGTCTTTCTGTGTAAAAGTGAGGAGATAAGTCAACTTAAAAAGGAGTCATGCATTTCCATCCACGGAGGAGAGAAGCCATATTGTTCTGAATTACCACAGTGACACCTGCCAATCAAGCCAAATCAAATGATATAGACTAAAAGCAAGGCCTATCCTGGGTGTGCGTGCGCATAGACTGTATATTGTTATCAGAATGTCAGAATTTGCTATTAAAAAACAAGTCATGGTGTCATGTATACCAAGTATCTTTTATCTTTTATTGTATTATTGTTTAAGGACTGACAAACTATAGACCATTAGCTAGAATAGAAATATCATGAATGACCAACCTGAATGGACTGCCATACAGGTTGCATTAAAACGGCAAGAAAGAAAGGAGTTGATCAGTCAAATGTGTTGTGATTTTGTCCAACATGTTCAACACTTTTGACTACATCAAAAAAGACAAGGCCTCTGTGATTTTTAGCATCCCCAGAGGGGGGGCTTGACCCCAGCTTGGGAAACACTATAGGGCATATCAGTCATTCATTGTTTCATTTATGGCCTGTTGTGATTAGCTTGCATATTTCATGAAGAGTATTCACGGTTAGCGATTCCTTTCTTATGAGGATCTAGGGTTATGGAGACAGTATAGGGCGGACAGCTGAGAGACAGAAGGACAGAGAGAGACAGACAGACAGACAGTATACAGAACAAAATAAAGACAATAGTGCAACCAGATGGAGATTACTATTCCATGATTCTATTCATGTCATTTAAAGAAAACACAAACCCTCCCTTAATGTACAATGTGGACATTTTGTCCATAAAAAACGGTAGACATAAAACTGTGGACAACTGGAACATTTAACCATAGATTTACCAAAAGATTAGATGATAAAATATGAAACATTATTTATTTATCACATAAAATATTAACACAGTTAAAAGGAGAGATTATACATTAGAATGAGCAAATGCTCACTATCCATCTCCTTAAGTGGAGGAGAGGGGTGGAAGGAGAAGGGCGGGGGTAAAGGAGAGAGGATGGGGGGTTTTGAGCTGAGGACATCAGTTCTCAAACCATCCTCTTTTCTCAACAACTATAACTTTGGCGGGCAGAGCCACACCGCATCAAGTTCTTGGTCCAGGCTGTCTACGATGTACTCCCATCCAACCTTCACTGCTGGGGTTTGGTCGATACACCAGCATGCCTGCCCCCTGTGCCAGAGAAAGGGGACCCTTGAGCACATAATGAGTTGCTGCCCAAAAGCTCTGGGGGAAGGCCGATACCGATGGCGTCATGACCAGGAGCCCAAGACCATCGCAGATAGCATCTGTAGTGGCATCACCAGCCCACAAAGAAAGCCATCAACTTCATCAGAGCTGGGGAAAAGCCGAGAAAAACACAGAGAGCTACATCAGGGCTTCTCAATACTGCACAGGACTGGCAGCTGTCAGTGGACGTGGGCAGCCAACTCAAGTTCCCCCAGCATGTTGTTAAGACTACCTTCAGACCTGACATCGTTTTGGTGTCAGAGGCAACAAAGAACGTTGTCATGCTGGAGCTCACTGTGCCATGGGAAGAGCGAAGAGGGAGAAGTATGACAGCCTAGTCAGCGACTGCCACAGACAAGGCTGGAAGGCTAGGTGCTTGCCTGTGGAGGTAGGGTGCAGAGGCTTTGCCGGTCAGTCTCTGTACAGGGCCTACACTGCACTTGGCATCACAGGAGAGAGAAGGAGAAGGGCCATCCGTAACAACACAGAGGCAGCAGAGAAAGGCTCTGGATAAAGAGGGCGGATCCGTGGTTGAACGCTGATGGGGCACAAGCTGAGGCGTCATGAACCTCAGCTGGGTCGCCTGAGAGAGGGTGTCTGATGTTCGTCGGCTCAGTTGACATTTTCCAAGTTCACTCACTCACTGCAGGGTTTCTGTTCATCCCAAAAACTATGGTCCCAACCTCAGGATGATGTTAATATCAAGCCAAGCTCTTTGTCTTTAATGGCCATCTGCCAGAGGGGTTACACTTGAAGAGTACTTGATGCTGTTTGGGCAAAGGGTATGCAATATTTATGACTTCTCGACTTTCTGGAGTAGAGCATATATTATGAATAAACACTAAACTGTTGGTAGGTGCCAATGGTAAAAGCTGGATAATCTCTGAGCCTTGCTAAACAAACAGCTTATCGTTATTACTTATCGTGTTTCCTTATGAAATATGTTCTTGCTGAAATGTCCTGTTTTTGTTGTATTCTTATTCTGGGATGGACAATCACAAAGTTTATGACCAAATAGCTCAACATCAATAGTATGAAATAGATATTGAAGATAATATCTTGTAAAGATATATCAATTCGAACCCCCCCCCTCTCTCAAAACTCTCAGCCAACAGCCAATCTACAAGCTCATAAAGCTTGCATTATAGTGTCTTGTGATCTTGTAGATCGGTTATTTTGGAGGGGGAAAACTGTAAGGCTTAAGTTATTAAATGCAGGAAAAGACAACATGTATACCATATCATCCCGGACAATATCTAGTTTCATATCACAATATCGATAATTATGATATTGCCCAGTCCTATTTTAGAAAAGTGCTATATAAATTCCTGGTATTATTATTTTAACACAAATCAACTTTTTCTATAGCAAAACCACAAATAGTAGGAAAACATTTTGAACCATTAGAATAGTTACAATGTGTATTGTTTATTGCAATAGATACATGTTTGTGCACGCCTTGGAGTTTTGGTAATCACCACACACTATTGCTATATACTGTATAAAAGGTTATGCATCGTTTTTAAATTAGCTACATCAGTACATTGTGCAAACTTATTTGCACAATAATGTCCCAATACAGCAACACATTCTATACCCTAACACATTGAAACCACTTTCAACCTGATGTCATTATCTTGGGTCATTATAAGCAAAAATGTTGCATTTAAATTGGTTCCACACAAAATCGTGGAAATAGCCAATCTACAAGCTCACAACACATCGCAACGCGCTCTAAGTTTGTAGATTGGCTATTTTCACTATAATTACAGGTGTGCTTTGAGATTTTGACTTGGTACAGTGCTGGGCACAAGAAGTATGAAAACCCCCTGTGTTACAGCATTTGAACAACAGTGCACCATCTAGTATACAGTTATGCATACAGTACGTAAACAGACCCCAAAGAGAGTAAGATCTTAATTGGGGTTTTGCTGAAGATGATTTCAGAAGTCACATATCGGGTAACAGAGAAAGATCATCAGCGTATCGTTGTTATCGTGTGGAAACCTTGTATCTCCAAGTTTCAAAATAGTACGCTCTTTCTTAACACTTACGATGTCATTATTTTGGTAATTGTTTGGCTACAGTGTGCCGCCATTCACTTGCGCTTTATTTTGAAGAGCCCGGAAGCCACTATCGTGTCCATGTTGTGGAAATTCACGGTCTTGTAATGGCGACCAGCATATTTATTTTCACACGGAAATGAAACATTCTAACCGCGGCTGACAGTCACGGCCCGGTGTCGCAGTGAAAAAAAGTGGTTCTCTGCGATCGAAGCATTTTTGGAAGTAGATTCCGAGATAAAGACGTTTTTTTGCAGCAGCAATGAATAGGAGCGATGCAAGGCATTGTGTGCTTGTAGATCAGCTATTTTCACCACTTTAATTTGTTTTTAAAATATAAAAAAAAAAAAACGGTTTTCGACATACAAGGCTCCACCCGACAACAAGGATATTCATGTGCATGGACATTTTGCTGGGATGGGAGCTCTCTCACTCCACCTCCTCCTCCTCAGACTCCACCTGCCCTCCAGTCTTCTTCCTCCTCCTCTTCTTCTTCTTGGAGTCCGTCATCCCACTGGAGAACTCTGAACGCAGCAGACTGGATTCTCTCTGTTTCGCTGACCTGAAGACGAGAGACAGGGTTGTCAACTGCAGTTCACATCCGAACACCCGGATGCTGTTGAAAAAGAAAATAAATCTGTGGTGCAACAGACAGATAGACTACACCAGCAGTTCTCAATCTTTTCTGGATCAGGATCAGCATTTTCAAATGTTTATTTTAATGATCAAACAATCAAGTTGGATCAATAGAACTAACATAGTATACATTATTTATCTATTTATTAGTTTATTTAGTTGTTAAAATCTTCATGTTTTGCCAATTGTTTGGGGGCCACTTGCGCTATCCTCCTGGTCTAATGGTGGGCCCTGGCCCTTAGAATCACTACACTACACCATAAAGGTAAAGGGGAGTAAAGGGGAGTATTTCCAGGCGGCCTCTGCAGCAGGGGCAGTTACTTTTACTTCTTCACCCAGCAGATGTCTGCTAGGTGAAGGCTCAGATGAGCACATGGGCAGGGGGCTGTTAGAGGTTAAGTGTGTTGCTCAGGGACACTTCACTGGGTGAGCCGATGGTCGAACCGGCAATCTTCCGATTCCCAGACGGCCTCTCTACCCACTCAGCTACGACCCATTTAACTACAGTCTATCAGCCCAAATCACTGCAGGGAGCCATGTTCAACCAGCTGGCTGATCAATACACACACACACACACACATCCCTGGGGCAGAGTAGACCGGTTGAGGGTTCAGCTCCCTGGGGGACATTTTACTTTTTTTTTTTTATTGATCTGACACTGGGTGTGATTTTTCAGCAACGCCCTCCTCCACACTCACACAAAACAATTAAACTAGTGTTGGCTATCAGCCTTTCCTCATGTAGTCCATATGTTAAAGAGAAGCTTCCCAGCATCAGCAGGCATTCCATTAAGCCGACAGAGATGCTTGGACCAACATACCTCTATGAGTCTGTATTCTTTCTCATGAAGGCTTTCAAGTCACACACAGTGACATGTGACCACCCTGTGGCCTCTTTGACAACTGCAACCAGCAGTTACCACCCAACCCTTATGGACGGGTACACTCTAAAATAATTAGTGTTAATCGTAGAAGTGGAACCAAATATGGACCTGTAAAAGGTATCACATTAATACCAGGTATAAACAGGTCCAGCAGATACAGATCACATTAATACCAGGTCAGTGTGATGCATTGTCTATGAACCAGAGCACTGGAGTCTCCCACGTCAACTGCATTCACAAGGAAGTCAATAGAGACTTCATTATAGGTGTGTGTGTTTGAGAGAGAGCGGGAGAGAGTGTGGTCAAACAAACTTGTCCAGACAGGCCCACTGTGAAAAGCTGTTTACCACAAGCTACACACACACGTCAGTCAACAGTGTGTAAATATGGATGTGTGTCAAGGGAGTCACACTCATAATTGACTGTATAAATAAGGTTGTGTGTGTGCATGTGCCAGTCAACTCAGCAGGGGTTCTCTGTTAATGAGCAGGGTCAGGAACATGTGTCAGACTCAGACACGCGCGCCGCGCCCCACACACACACACACACACACACACACACACACACACACACACACACACACACACACACACACACACACACACACACACACACACACACACACACACACACACACACACACACACACACACACACACACACACACACACTCTTTCTATTTGTATATAATATTTCATTCTGAGCATTTTGCGAATTTTAAGTCGCTGTACTATATAAGTATAAGCCATCATAGTCATTATAAACCTATATGTTCATACATACACAAGTACGTTAACCATCTTTGTCATAAAAACTATATATTGTTGCTGTCGGGTGGAAACCTTGTATGTCGAAAACCAGATATAATTATTATGATTTAAAAAGAGTGTTTTAAAATTGTGAAGATGGCAGCAATGTGACACACATATTCATTCAACCTAAAAAGTTTAAATATGGAGCTACAAGGTTTCTGCTCGATATGTTCTTACACAATACTCGGGTAATTTCGGAATCAGGGGCCATGTGAAGAGCTCTAGCCCAGACCACAGGGATTTCAATATATGGGAATAATCTAGGCACTACAGACAGACGGAAACAGATATATAATGTAGATTAAACAAACCCACCTAGGCGTTCTTCCTTTGTCCTGGTTCTTGGTCTGCTTTCTTCCATTGTCTTTCTGTCCAGCAGCAGACAGGTCTTGTGGAGCATCTCTGAGGCCAAAGCTCTTGGCCGCGTGTCCCAGGTGGAGGCCGCGGATGTGGAAGATGTGTTTGAGAGAGGAAGGGTAGGCTGCGTAGGACCTCAGGAATGACTGCAGGGCTATAGATAACACAATACAAAAACTATGAGAGAGGACGGAGAGGCTGCACATAGGACCTCAAGAACAACTGTAGGGCTAGATTAATTTATTTTTAATCCACCCCAGAGATGCCAGACTATCATCTACGCCAGGGGTCTTCAACGTTTTCAGGCCAAGGACCCCTTAGTTGAGAGAGAGAGATGAAGCAGGGACCCCCACAACCCATAGTTTCATCGTTTGACGGCACAATCATCAGTGTATATTGGATTGATGTCAATTTGTGTTTTCAGATATTTAACCACTTGAACAGTCCATACTTAATACACTTGACCTTTCACTCTGTACTTAGTCTGCTCTTTTCCCCCCTCTACACCAAACCTAAAAAATAAAAATAAAAATAGCCGATCTACAAGCTCACAACGCCTCGCGCTGCGAGGCGTTGTGAGCTTGTAGATCTGCTATTTTTGGCTAAAGTTCTCAGAATAAGGACACTAGGGTTCAAGTGGTTAATATATAAAAGGAGAAACAAAAGATTCTATCACACCAAAATTTGGAGGACCCCCTGTAGTGACTCTGAGGACCCCCTAGGAATCCCGGACCCCCTGTTGAAGACCACTGATCTACGCAGTGATATTAAGTCTGGCCATGCCAGGCTAAGGCCGCTGACACCACCTCCTGCGCTCTCACCTTTCTTAGCATTCTGCACGTTCTGTGGGTTGGAGTGAACCAAGTTCTCGAACTCTGTCTGCAGGACCGTCGCTCGCTCTCTGATCTCCTGCTCTAAAGCCTTGGAGGAGGTCTGAGGAGACACAGGACACACACACTGTGTTCACTGCTGTGCAGGCATGTGTATGTCACGGTTTTAAAGAGAAACAGGACGGTCGAGAAACGGAGCACTCGGTGTGCAGCACGGGGCGGAACAAGCGGTCGCCCACAGCAACATCCTCCAGGCGGAGCCGCGCCCGCTCGATTGTCCACGACATTGCAAGCGGCGCGCAGGCCAGCGGACCTTGGTCCTGCTCTTCGCCCCCGAGCACCGCAGGTGCGAGTGGCCGCGAAGAGCGGGCCAGGGCCGGCCGCGCGAGTTACGAAGCCGTGGTGAATGCAATAGTTATATTTATGCCCAGGCCGTAAGGCCTGGGCAAGCCCACGATAAACACCCTGTCCAAGTGACTACAATGGAGCTAATGGCTAAGCTAGGCTAGGCTAGGCTAGTAAATACAGTCGCAAACGAGTGACGTCAGCGCCTTCACTAGTGAATGCGAGTGAATGGCTGTCGTCGCCACCTGGTGGTGATTAGTGTGTGGTGAACGACAAAACAAGCGCTCTTACAATGAACGTCCTGCGTTACCCAAACATCCTGTAACATGTACACATAGACATCAAAGGGGTCTTGAGCCCCAGACCTTTAATCCACATGTAAAAAAGTGCCCTCTCCAGACCATGAATGCAGTTTTAACTATGGTGAAGGAAATGCAAAATGCCCTCTTTATACCTGAAGGCAGCATTCAAGAGAACTGCCTCGTCCAAACTCTCCTGAACTTGAATGCAGCATCTTATGTTGAAAGAATTGCCCTCTCTGTGTAGAAATCAAGCATCGAAAATAGCCGACCTCGAGGTCTGCTATTTTCGATATTTTCAACAAAAGGCCCCTTTTAGAAATTTCGGGCCCTGCCTCTCTAATCAATCATCTAGCGATGTGTATTACCTGCTTATTGTAAGTCGCTTTGGAATAAAAGGGTCTGCTAAATGCCTAAACTGCACGTCCCTGCTGCTGTGTGTCTGTTACGAAAGTCAGTGTGCGGCGTCTGTGATGAGTCTGTGATGTGTGTCTCTCTGATGTGGTGTGTGTGTGTGTGTGTGTGTGTGTGTGTGTGTGTGTATGTATGTGTGTGTGTGTGTGTGTGTGTGTGTGTGTGTGTGTGTGTGTGTGATGCACATCAGTGTTGTATATTATGTCTGTCTGTCTCTACCATACCTGACTGTGGTACTTGCCCCGCCCCTTGTATGTGTCATCCAGCATCAGATTGGACAGAATGTCCAGCAGCTTGATCTCTGATAGGCTGGAAAGAACAACAAACCCCACCCAGGCCAAAATAAGTTAATGATTGGTAACTTATCATTATGATTGGTAGGGTTAAATGATTATAACATGATCTCTTTTCCTGGTTTTGGTAAGAATTCTTGTTCTCAATGAGTAAAATCCGATCAGTACTTTATTTTTTTTTCAAAACCTGTATGATGCGAATTATAATTATTGAAACGTTTGAGAGCATTGTGATATGCATTTGTAATTACAAATAACTTTATCATAATGTAAATACCTTCACAGCTTTGAAGTACAGTCAACACACAGACACAGGGCTCTATTTTGATTGTCTTAAGTAACAGCTCTAATGCCTTAACTTAACGGCCTGTCCATACTGCCTCCGACGACCCAACATTTCATCGAAAAGGTCCGGTTCAACTACTAAATTACGTCACTCGCATCTTCTGAAAAACATTACCCAGATTTAGAGTTCGGAAAGCTGAACGTCTGAAAGTCAAAACTCTCAGACGAAAAGTTGGGTGGTCGGAGACAGAATGGATAGTCCTTTAAGTTAAGGCATAAGAGCTAGTACAGGGCAACTTCACCACTTTTCAACCTATCTTCATGTAATTGGTCCTCACTAATGTTCATGATGAAATAGCACAATTTTATTCTAATCAGTCTGTGTCTCATAGGAGGGCTGTGGGCAGTTCAGAAACCGTCTGCCAGTGACATCATCAATGGAGAATCTAAGCTAATAGAAACTGTAGGCTTTCTATTCCTGAAAAGTTACAATGTTAATGGAAGCCATTGTTCTCGAGATAATAAAAATATAAATTTATTTTTCAAAAATTGTGCTTAAAAAAAGAATATACCAAATGATAATGTCACTGGCAGTTATATCTGCCTAAAATCCACAAAATTGAGCTATTTTATCGTGAACATTAGAAAGGACCAATTATATGAAGATAGATTATATGAAAAGTGGTGAAGTCGTCCTGTAAGACAATCAAAATACAGCCCACAAAGTAACTCAATAAGAGGATCAAAGACGTTCAAGAACTCTCTGTAGTTCCTAGAAAAGGTTCCTCGAACTATTTTTTTGGTTTGAAAAGCCAATAGGCTTTCTAACCAGTCTGTGTACCATGAATGAATAGTTTAGTTTATTTTCAGTGCCTTACATCATTACAAAGGAGGAAAAAATCAGTTTGATTTTGCACACATCTTGGGGGCACTGAAAAAAGGCGTAGGGCTGAAGCCGAAGCATCAATCAACACACCTGATATTGTGATTGGCCAGGTCTGTGATGAAGGCGGCCTCAGCAGGCGTGAGGAAGAGGAGGCAACTTCCTCGAGTTCCGATGCGAGCCGTCCTCCCCACACGATGGACATACTCTGTTACACTGGTAGGAGGATTGTACTGATGCACACACACACACACACACACACACACACACACACACACACACACACACACACACACACACACACACACACACACACACACACACACACAGGCTTGGTGAAATGCTATTGTTTGACTAACTGTGTAGCTCTTCTTAATTTGAATGATTAACATTAACAAAATGTTTTAATAAGAATGAAGAGATCTTACCTGGATTATCCAGGTCACCTGTGGCAGATCTAGACCTCTCGCTGCGACATCCTAAAAACGTGCGCATGCGCACGCACACGCACACACACACACACACACACACACACACACACACACACACACACACACACACACACACACTTTCAACCTGGTGCCCCTACATGTACTGTGTGTCATAAAACAAGCAGAATAGAATAGAATAGAGAAGGTACACAGTAGAATAGAATAGCATACGTACGGTACACAGCAAAACTCCAGTCTTGCTGACAGAAAACTCCTCAAACGCTTCCGTTCGTTCCTGGAGACACAACCCATGATTATTACTGTATGGCTGGTAACCACTCATCAACACACTAAGTTACTAAACCATATCATTAAACTGTGTATAGTCATTTATAATAACAGACATATGATATTCAGAAATATCTCTAGTAGGTTTAAGGCTTATTCCCACTGGGCCAGATAACAGATAAAAAAATCTCTTTCTCCAGATATTTTTCCATTCAAAGTGGATGGTAGATACAGATAAAAAAAATATTTGCCACAGATAAAAGTATCTGTGGCAAATATCTGTGGTAGATATTCTTTTTATCTGTATCTACCATCCACTTTGAATGGAAAAATATCTGGAGAAAGAGATTTTTTTATCTGTTATCTGGCCCAGTGGGAATGGGCCTTTAATCTTTTTCATTATTGAAAAACAGATAGATACACACTATGTACACCAGTAAGACTCCCTAATCGGGAGATAAGCGACCGTCACGTCGCATACACAAGGCTTTAGAAGGCAATCGTAGCCAATCAGGAGGGAATAAATAAATATTATTATTATTATAGGTTATTATAAATAATAATAATACAAAAACAGCGATACATTCATTCTAGCTATAATACTAGTTTATTATTACTCAACAGAACATACAGATGTGAATTAAGGTTATTATGGGATGTAGGGGAGACCACTCACCTCCTGCTTCATGTTGCCATGGAGACGCAGGAATTTGATGGGATGCTTCTGATTGGCTGAGGGCCGGCAGAGAACGGAGTTGAAGAGGGACAGGAGAAACTCCACGGCCTCACAGCTCGATATGAAAACTATCAGCTTGTTATCCTGCACACAGACAGTAGGGCATTCACCAAATATTACAATATACAAATATCAAAGTCACTATTTGACGTTGTTCACCAAAGTTCAATATTCACTTTTTTTAAATTTTTGTATCGTTTTCTCTTAAAAGATATAGGGTTTATAAAGCTTGGCTAGATAGGAAGTCATAAGAATGAGTTGTCAATGCCCCTGGTGGATGAATTTGTTAATGCTCTATACCAGGGGTTCTCAAACCTTTTTAGGCCGTGACCCCCAAAATAAACATATTTGAACTGGGGACCACATCCTGACAAACACTTGGAATTGTAGGTATTACATTTAATGTGACTTGGTTTCCGCAGATAAATATTGTGAAAATAGCAGATCTACATGCTCACAACGCCTTGTGAGCATGTAGATCGGCTATTCCCTCCTGATTGGCTACTATTTGTGAATGCCCTAACAGACATACATTTATGTTTGGCTTTTAGGCTTTGTAAACAGAAATCTGCATAGGCAGATATGAGAAATTACTTAAATATATACCAAGAAATGACTGACAATGACCGACACCAATCAAAACAATGTACTATGGCCAAAATACGCCATATTTAAAACTTAAACTTACACATTTTATACTTTCAAAAAAGTATTTAACCCATTTAGACTTGGAACACCTATTTGTCGTTATACCTTTCAATCCGATAACACCATTTGTAACATTAGCTGTTGCTGTTTTTTTGACATTTTTTAATAAAAATAAATTGGTTAAATAGTGAAAATAGCTCACAAAGCATGTAGAATGGCTATTTCTGTTGCTTTTGAAAAAGTTTGAAAACATATTTCACCACATGAATTTATATTGATGAATGGAAACGATTAAGAAAAATAACTGTGATTATCTCAAATAATTGTGACATGCCTACTATGCGTTAGTAACGTAGAGTATTAGTAATACTAGTAGTACTAGAGCATTATGGGATGTCTTTCTTTTTTGAGCGGTGGTCACAACGCTCCTATACGTGGCCGTGTGTGTGGGTCTGTCTGTCTGTCTGTCTGTCTGTCTGTCTGTCTGTCTGTAGCCTGCAGTAACCTTTTCTGACCACACATGTTAAGGGAGGGTCAGAAAACACACACACACCCCCACACCCCCACACCCCCACACACACACACACACACACACACACACACCACCGCTCAGTTCACACGAGTGTGATTTTTTTATCTGAACTGAGCTCATGCTGCACGCCGCTTCTTATCACCTGACAGGGGGAGCTTCACCGTTTGGACATAGCCTGTAGAAGGAACATCCCCTGGCGCCCCGACTGGCCAGGGGGAGGCAGTATAGAGACTGCAGGATTACTGCATGTTTTTGTGAGGGTATCTAGACTATCTACCCTCTCCCTGGGATGTTTCTCTACCTTGCACTTGTCCAGTATGAAGGCAGCCAGGCAGACCAGACGCAGTTTAGAGGGAACCATGACAACGTTCTGCTGCAGAGCCTCCGGTACAGAGAAGCTCTCCGATTGGCCAGCAGCTAAGCCGGGGTCAGGGGTGACAGCGGTGGTGATGTCATCGGAGGAGGCGGGGTCAGACGCGTTGATACTGACAGGGTTGTTCATACACACTTCAGCCAGTCGAGACAAATCTGGAGAACGCACGGCACGCACACACACAAACACAGTTAGCCTTGCCTGCCTGACTTCAACAGAGTTGTATTCTGTGTTCTGACGTGTAGGTGAACGATAGACTATTATTTTGAAGATTCTGAATCTGTGCTTAACACATTTTTTACCAAAATCATATCACACACACACACTACCTTGAGTCATGGTAGCAGACAGTAGGACGTTGGTTCTGTCATCTGCAGCAGAGTTTACTGCGTTCAGAATGACTGTGAGATCCTTCTCAAAACCCAGGTCTAACGTTCTACAAACACAAAACATATATATATACAAATTAAACTCTCTCTCTCTCAGGAGGTGACAACCATAAGAGACAAGAAGTGGAGGGAAATAAGAGGAGTAGGAGGAGAAGCCGTAGAAAGAGGAGAGGAGGAATGGAAAGAGAAGAGCGGTAGAAGGAGGAGGTGAACAGTGTTGATTTCGTCGACTAAAACTATGACGAAAAACGTTTGTCGACTGCGTTTTTTTCACTGACGAAAATGAATTAAAAACTAAGCTGTGATGATTAAAACTAAGACTAAATATGTTGTCAATTTCGTCGACAAAATAAAAACTAGACTAAAACGTTGGACTATAGTGGAGAAGTGTCATTTTATGTTTGGCTGCTCTCAGGTGTTGCGTGATGAAAATAGCCGATCAACAAGCTCACAGTGAGCTTGTAGATCTGCTATTTTCAGCACGCAACCAAGTGTAAAATAAGTCATTACGATGCCATCAAGGCCTGCCAAAATACATTTCTGTTGACTAAATCAACTGTAGATTTAGTCACCTAAAAACATATGATATTAAAAACTGCTTCACAGCCAAATCGCCTTCCATCGCCATTTTGAGGAGGGTGAGGCAGCCAGATCGCCAAACGTCGCCTTGGGGATCATTTTCTGATTTTTTGGGTATTTTTTTGACATTTTTTGAGCTATAAATGACCATTCTAGGTTCATTTAAGCTAAAGCAATGAATATGAGCTGGAAATGACATCATCGATGACGTAACCCGGAAGTCGTTTGCCCATAACATAGCATAGGCCTTTTTTTAGCATTGAAAGCTAACGTTTTTCTTATCAAACTTTACCATATTTAAACGGATTTTCATTCGGAAAAAAAGTGGCTGGGTGACAGAGTGGTCACCCAGCATCATGGTCGATTGTTTAAAATAAACTGATTGCGCGCGTGAGGGCGTGCACGATGCTGTTGTTTGGGTGCTCCGGCCAGCCGGGCCGTCCCATTATAAACAAAGGCTGCGGTCACTCTCTGCCAGTCTAATAGCCAGCATTGATCACTTAATCGTGGGCGCACTCTAGTGGTATACAAATCCACTGCAGTTTACAATTATATTCTGCCTCATGGGTTGTTGTATTGTATGACTTAAAAAATAATAATATTCCTGGCAGTATAGGCGCACAAGCATATTGTAAATGGCTGTGTATGTGTTAAGTCGACTAAAATTAGACTAAAACTTTTCAGGTGACTAAATTCTGACTAAAACTAAATTACATTTTATTCAAAAGACTATGACTAAAACTAAATCAAAATTAGCTGTCAAAAATAACATTGGAGGTGAAGACCTGTCTGCCTCGTCCAGGACCAGCCAGCGTAGGGAGGTGAAGGAGATGTTCAGGGTGTGTTTGATATGATCCACCAGACGTCCAGGAGTACACACCAGGATGTTTATACCTTTACGCAGTCTAGAGAGAGAAAGAGAGAGAGAGTCAGAGAGAGGCACTGGAAAGTGACAACCACAGTACGCTACATTTGTATTCCTAGAATGAGTAGGGCACTTGATTTCAGACACCCCGATGGAGGTGTACCGTCGGAAGTGGACTTGAGCCGCAAGAGGCACCACAGAGCGAATTATTATGGAAAATATTAATATCCAGTCAGGGTGCAGTGTTTTCAATTTATTGAAGATTCATTTCACATCCTCTGCCACCAGTGTTCATTTTTTTCAGCAAATTTTGATTTAGTTCTAGTCCCGTCTTAGTCTTCTGAAATAGTTTTAGTCTAGCCTACTCTTAAGTCGACTAAATATCAAAATATCTTTTCGGATTAGTCTTAGTCTTTTAGTCTTCGTCTTTTAAGCTAAGTCTTTTGGGCTAAATATAACCACATAACTCTGAACAAGTTATTGTCTTCTACTGCCTGTTACTTGGTCAAACTAAACCATACATAACACAGATGTATTTGGCTTTAATTTCATTGCAGTGCAGTTACATACCAATTACCAATATTTTGACTTAATGTAGATTTAGTCTTAGTCTTTTGAATAACACAAATAATAGTCTTAGGCTTAGTCTTCTGAAATTGTTTTAGTCTAGTCTAGTCTTATCGACAAAATATCAAAATCTTGCAGTCTTTTAGTCTTAGTCGACGAAATTAACACCGTCTGCCACACAGGTTGTTGAAGTGTGCATCGCTGCATGCCTGGCTGACATCTCACAGTGGATGTCTTACCCCCACCCCAAGCTCAACATAACTGAGCTTCACTTCCATTCCAAAGCTATTTAAAAGAATAGCCTCACATGTGATAACATGCAATGTAGTGTCTATAGGGCCTACTGGGCCTTAAATCAATCATTAAATACCTATGTCATTAAGCCGCTGCCACAGGCACTGTTAGGAAGCCTGACAAACAGTAGCAAGCGACAGAAAGTGGTAAATGCAATAGGATCGGTTACCGTGCTCAGAGCCATTCTGCCATGCATAACAGCAGCTATTTAATGTAACACAGAATTTTAACATGATGTGGTTTAATTTATAACATAATGTACATAGATAGACAGAGAGACAGTTATTACCTGGCTTTCTCAGCCTTCCTTTTCTCTCCTCCCATCAGAACTCCAGGAACAATCCAGGTAAATGGCTGAGGAGAGGGGTCAAAGGTCATCATTAGACTGTCCTTCAGAACACAAACAACAGTGTCCCATAGAGCAGTGCTTCTCAACCTTTTCAAGCTGCGACCCCCAAAATAATCCTATTTTAACTGGGGACCCCCTACCCTGACTAGCACTAAGAGTTGAGGCATTACATTTTGTATAACACGGTTCTATTGTGAAAATAGCTGATCTACATGCTCGTAGCATGTAGATCGTCTATTTTCACAATTTCTGCATCTAATATTTGACAATTTGGCAAATGTTAATTTGTCATTTTAGAGGTATTAAAAAGTCCTTAAATTGTCATGTGGAGATACCCTCTATACACCCTCTAAAAACTTTATGTTGGTTGGTTTACTGTTGAGTGAGAAAACAATGCACATTAAGCTAATCATCTGGGGACCACCCAAAATAATTTGGGGACTCTCCTGAGGGTCCCGACCCACAGGTTGAGAACCACTGCCATAGAGACAACCAACACAGTGTCCCACAGAGACAAACACTGTCCTAGTGAGACAAAACATTCACAAACATACTAACCTTTACTAATTTCTGGAAGGTTTGAAAACTCTGCAGGGCCAACTGGAAGAGAGAGAGAGAGGGGGGAGAGAGACTGTCTCTGTCAGTCGGAAACCTCATATGTCCAAAACTCATATTTTTCTAAATTCAAATTCAAAAACAGCGAAAGCAGCAGATCTACAAGCTCGAAACAAGGCAGCGACTTTTGAAGCTTTTCTTTGATGATTATGTGTTTAAACACATAATCAATAAGCGGTTAAAAAATTTAAATAGACAGTACCTCTCTGGTTGGTACTATGACCAGTGCTAGCGGCCCATCCGCTCGCTGGATTTTAGGCTCGACTGCCTGAAGTGACTGCACAATAGGAATACCATAGGCCAGAGTCTTACCTGCACACGCGCACACACACACACACACACACACACACACACAGTTAGTAGTGACTGGAGCCTGATGTTGCTACGCTACATGTGAACATGAACATCAAGGTTGTTCTTACCAGAACCAGTCTGAGATCTGACAACAGCGTCTCTTCCTGACAGGAGCACTGGGATGGTATGTTTCTGGACACTACACACACACACACACACACACACACACACACACACACACACACACACACACTTATTAGAGGCATTGTAAACGGTGGTAGTAGCACATGTGTATTTGCAATAGAAGTATAGCGTCAACACAAATAATGAATCACCCTGCTTGCAGCAGTGTGTAGCATATATACCTTATGCCCCTTATGCCTAAAGGTTTTCGTTTTTTAACCGCTTTGAAAAACATTAAAAATAAAATCAAAAAGGCGATCTACAAGCTCAAGTGTCGATGTAGATCGGCTATTTTCAGTATTGCAAAATGTTTTTCAAAATAGTAAAAAAAAATGCGTAAAAGGTTAGGCATAATGGGTATACTGGGGGACAAGATCGTCAAACTCCACAAATGGCTGGATTTAAATGTAATGTGGTGTGAATATACTGTATACACTCCACTGCCCTGGAGTCCCCGAAAAAATAAATGATCATTCGGTGGAAAATGTCTAAACGTCATGGTCAAAATGAGAAATGTGAAGTTGTGGAAAGATGAGGTTTGATGAGTCAGTTGTTACCATCGTTCCCTGGCCGCTGTGAACGCACATAACCGAACTAACCTGAGCGAAACTAACCCTGAAAGGATTTTGTATTCCCATACTTGAAATAACTGTCTTGGTGTGTGTGTGTGTGTGTGCGTGCGTGCGTGCGTGCGTGTATGTGTGTGTGTGTGTGTGTGTGTGTGTGTGTGTGTGTCTGTGTGTGTGCGTGCGTGCGTGTATACCTGGTCATGGTGCTGATATTCAGAACCTTGTTGAGAGTCGCCACCTGACAAACAAACCAACCAATCAGAACACAGGATACTCCGCACACACAAAGTTACAACCACTTCACAGGGGAGACTCTCCACGAAGAAATCTGATGAAACCATGTGATGGTGACGGAGATAGCCAAAGGTTTTTATGTTTTCTGCAAATTGTGGGTTTTGGACAACAATGTTTCTTGCTAACAGCAACAATATGAAAATGTTAAGTACAACATGCACAAAACAGACAGAACAGACAACAGCTCTCTGCGTGTGTGTGTGTGTGTGTGTGTGTGTGTGTGTGTGTGTGTGTGTGTGTGTGTGTGTGTGTGTACCAGGTGTGGATGGAGGTCGAGGTCTGTGAATGAGTCCGTGGTGAAAACCTTCTCCTTCAACTGGGACACGTTTGCTCTGGCGATTGAGAGAGTGAGAGAGAGAAAGAGAGAAGAGAACAGTGGATTCTCTTTTAAAGTTTAATTTACAGCATGTGCATGTCAGAAGACCGTTCAAGTTGTTTGTCGTAAAATACACACATCGGTTTTGTAAATGTGAAGCTAAAGATGCGTTCACTGGATTTATTGCATGTATAAAAACACATGGCAACAACAATGCGAACTGGATTTTAAGACACTCACCACACACCAGTCAGAAAGGGAGTGGCAATACTAGGGCTTCATGATTGCAAAATTTAAGTTGACAAATGAATTGTCATACAAATAATTGCGATTAACGATTTCATTGTGTATTTGGCGTTATATATTGGAACATACGAATAGCCTTTTAATCTAAAATAGCCTTTTAGGCTTCGTAATCCAAAATAGCACGGGGTAGATTTGACAAATAACTTACGTATACAAAGTAATTACTGACAAAACCCCTGAACTCAAGTCTCCATGGGATGAGTAATCGATGAAAATGGGGGGAAAAAATAATAATAAAAAATAATAAAAATTAAAAGTGACCGGCCTAGGTGATACCTGTCTATTTGTGGGATGTCAGGGTTGTGTTTGAACAGGGAGGAGGTCTTAACGCCTCCTTTTACTCCGTGTCGCTCCCTCTTCTCTCCGTTCGTCTGGTGTTCCTCTTTCATTCTCCTCTGCTTCTTCTGGCTGGGTGGAGTCATGGCCTGGGAGCAGGAAGACACTTTTTATCATTTTACAATCTATAACTGGGGGTCCGGGACCCCTAGGGGGTCCTCTGAGATACTGCAGGGGGAGGGGGGCTGCCAAGTCTTTATGTGACAGGGACTTTATTCTTTCCTTTTGACACCAACCACTTGAACCCTCGCATCCCTATTCTGGGGGTAACATTAGCCGAAACTAGCTGATCAACTACACAACGTGTCACAGACGCATTTGAAAGTTTGGCCAATTCGGTATAAAAAAGGTCTTAAATCCTAAAACTGTAACTGAAGAAACGAGAGTGAGTGAGAAAACAATGCTGCACATTGAAAGAGTACCGTAGTTCACCCCCAAAAATATATTTTTCCCAAGTCTCCATGTGTTGAGTAATTGATAGAAAAGAAAAAACACATTTGGGAACCACTGCATTAGATAAGAGTATCTGTTAAAGCTGTGAGTATGTGATACAGTGACCTGCTGCTCTGTGGCTTTGTCCTCCTCTCTCCTCTTCTGTTTGGAAGGAGGTGTCCCTGATGATGCCTTCTGTGGGGGCGTTTCATGTTTGGAAGGAGGCGTCTCTGATGATGACGTTATCCGAGGAGGTTTTTCCTCCTTTCTCCTCTGTTTGGAAGGAAGCGTCTCAGAGGACGGCATCTGAGGAGGCTTTTCCTGTTTGGAAGGTGGTCTGTCCGACGATGTCATCTGAGGGGGCTTCTCCTCCTCTCTCCTCTGTTTGGAAGGCGGTCCCTCCGACGGTGAAATGAAAGGAGGCTTTTGCTCCCCTCTCCTCTTTTTGGAAGGAGATCTATCTGATATCTTCCTCTTCTCGGCTTTTAGTTTCTTCTGCAAAAACAATGCAACATGATTCTAGATAAGAGATTGTAGCTGATATGTTGTCTTTATCGGGTTGAAACCTTATATGTCCAAAACGGATACTTTTTCAGGATTCAAATAAAAACATGTGCAAAACTAGCAGATCTACCAGCTCAAAACGCATCGTGTTTAAGAGGTTTCTGCCCGACAGCAACGATATACTGTAGATATTGTTTTAGTGGGTGTATTTCATGGACAGGTCGTGAGCCTAATATTGGGTATAAAATGGTACCTACCCACTGTCATGAGCCAGGACTGGTTATAAAATAGTACCTCCTCACTGTTGTGAGCCCAAGGTTGGGTATATAAAATGGCACCTACCCACTGTCGTGAATGAGGAGCCTTCTTCTTCCGACAGGGGGTGAAGGAGGTGGGTACGGTAATGTTGAGACATAGCTGGCCCTCAGTAGATGACATCACGACGTCAAGCCTTACAACTTCCTGAGAACAATACATCAAAATGGATATATTACACAGTACACACTGGATATGAGTGTCTGCTCCACAAGTGGGATCCGGGACTGAGCCCCAGGGATCCTTGACGACATGGTCTCTAGCAAAATTAGGAATGCAGTTCACGATTATTTCACCAGCTGAACTTGATAATGATATAATGCATGAGAATGGTTGTTCAGAGCATAGGTTTCTCTCCACTGTTATCTCCCGCCCTACATCCGCTCCACACGTTCCAGACTCTTCTCCCTTCTGGCTTCCAAACTGTGGAACAAACTTGCCCTAGCCTTGATGACCTTGCAGGCTTATGCAAAGGCTAAAATGTCATTTAGATAGCATGTAACATAGACAGTTAAGTCTGACATCATTTTGTAGGCAGAGGAGAACTTCTGGTGCCAAAGGCACCAGCGCTCGTGAATCTTTTTACTATAAGCACATTTTTCTTCTCTTTCTTGTTGACAGGAAAGTGGTAGAATTATACTAGACGTTTTCTTGTCTCGGATCTGTTGAAATAGCGAGGGACACAGCACTGCCCATATTGACAATAAATCTGCTTGAGGGTCTGACTAAAAATGATGTAACGGCTTAAGAAGCCCATTCACATGGCCCTGTTCGAGCGCCATCATGAGGCCGATTTTTGCTTAACACATTTTTGGACAGTACTCCAACAGATTTGGTCCAAAATCACACAAATTGGTATCTATACAGTCATGTGATCAACATGAATCTTTACCATATCTTTACAATTTACCATATTCCATCCTGATTGGCTAAGATTGGCTTCCAAAGTTTGCAGGATTACTCCATTTTTGGAAAAAATGCCTCAATTCATTAACACAGCGTGCAATTTTGATGTCACGTGACAATTTTCAAATCATAGTGGCCGATCCGTGTTTTTACCTATAACTCCACTCCACCGATCAGTGTAAAACTAGCGTCCCTAGGCCAGTGGTTCTCAAACTTTTTCAGGTCAAGGACCCCCAAATTGACACTTATTAGCCCGCTGACCCCCATTTGAGAGGATATGCCACTATTTTGCCATGGATAAGAGAGGATTTTTACAGCTCTAGCACTCTCTGAGTAACATACCCAATAAGGGTCCATTTGGTTCCTAGCTACCTGGATCCCTTCCCTCTTTCTAGCAGGTTGGCCAATGATCCATGGGTCGGCGGTTCGAATCCCGGCTCCTCCTGTCTACATCGAAGTGTCCTTGGGCAAGACACTGAACCCCTAGTTGCTCCCGGTGAGCTGGTTGGTGCCTTGCATGGTTTCCACCGCCATCGGTGTATGAATGTATGTGTGAATGGGTGAATGTAATGCACATTGTAAAGCGCCTTGGATAAAGGCCACCATTTACCGTTTTACCATTTACCCTCTGAGGGAGTTCCAGGGGGTCCCCAAATGCCTCAAATCAAGAACGCAGCCCGTGATTTGTGTGATATTTTGCACGCACATTCCCACTAGGTCAAGGAACAAATGCCACCCTTTTCACATTGGTCTGTTATGGCGCCACCAGCAGGTCAACGTCTGCAAAACAGATTTTTGGAACAATATGCCTCAAATCCGATTACCATGAAAGGCCCAAGAAACACATGGCATCCTTTTCACATTGGCCTATTATAGCGCCACCGGGAGGCCTCAATAACCTACCTGACCTGGCTGGCGGAGACCTGTGCTCAGAAGAGCACTGCTATGGGCTGTTAAGTATGACATAATGTTGTAGGCAGAGGAGAATTTCTGCCCCCAGTTTCCGTGAATCTTTTTACTATTTTTACTATTTACACATTTTTCTTCTCTTTGTTGTTGAAAGGAAACTGTTAAAATTATACTTTAGTCGTTATTTTTGTCTCGGATCTGTTGAAATAGCGAGGGACAGAAAATGCTCTGGGGGCAGAGTTCTCCTCTGCCTACAAAATGATGTCACGGCTTAAAAGCCCCATACTGTAACTGTTTATTTTAGACTGATGATTTACCTATGATCCTAGATTACTATTTTCTATTTGATGTAACACAGTATGCTTACTGTTAGTCGCTCTGGATTAAGACAGAGCATCTGCTAAATTAATTAATTGTAAGAGAAAAACAAATGTACCAAATCTAACCTAACAACAGTACTGTTCGTTATCATCTTATCATATCATCTTATGGGGTCCTTGACATGAAAATGTTTTGAGAAACACAGCACTAAATGACATTATGAGAATATGAGTGGAGGGTTGAACTGTAAACACACTGAGGAGGGTTAGGGTTGAACATTGACATGTCTGTAGGTGGTGTCCGTCCGCATAACCTACAGCAGAACGTACAGTCAAGAGCACACACACACACACACACACACACACACAGTGGAAGCTACTTGTACTTAATGCTACACACTGATGCTGTATTATGACAACACAACTAAACTACGTGGATACTAACCTCGCCTCACCAGGCTTTCCCCTGGGACGTGGATACATACAATCAATGTAGTAAGTAACAAGAGTTCTTCTGTTACCTTGACAACGTGGTCTCACAAACACACACGTGTTGACACTTCTTCCAGCTTTATCTCTCAGCGTAGCGGCGTAATTAGTAAGTTAACCCTTGAAAAACAGAGGTACTTCATATAAATACATATACTATGATTGTTTTTCACTATCTAAATGAAGGGGACTGAAAGGGAAGGAAGCCAATTTAAATCTGTCACCTATAGCTGGAGCTGGTCCACTGCGTTCTGTTCAAACACGTAGTGAAAATCGCATTAATTTAACACACACACACACACACACACACACACCATAGACACACACATAAACACATGTGGGATACTTCCGTATACGTCATTGAAGCCCCGCCTCCTTGTATAGATGTACTGCTTGGACATGCGCATCTCTCTCTGTCTCTCTCCCTCTCAAACCCTCTCTCGCACTTTATTAACAAAATATTATAAAAGATACACCTGAAAAAGGAGATAATATATAATAATAATATATTTGTACGTTAGTTTCATCGATACATAATGATTTTGAACGACAAACGCAGGTTTATTCTGAAATTTTCCAAAGTAAGGTTCTACCGAGACTTGAACTCGGATCGCTGGATTCAAAGTCCAAAGTGCTAACCATTACACCATAGAACCGAACGAGAGTTGACGAAGCCCCATTGTTTATATAACTTGATTGAATCCTCGATTCAGTCGAAACGTTGATGTGATTTTGGTTTTCCTGAACAGGAAACACAGCTATTGTTGTGTAGCAATGATGCTTGATTTAGAAGAAAGACAAAATGGTCCACAAATCCTATGGCGACGGCAGATCTCACGAGCGTTCTATGTTTACTTTTGCTAGAAGGTCCCGCGAGAGTGTTGCTGCTGGGACAGATAGATATAACACCATAGAGTATGTATAACACGGACCGTAAAGGAGTAGTTTCCCCCTGATTTGTTTCTCTGACAAAAAGCCATACGTATAAGATCTTGGAAAGGTTCTATAGCTTGTGGCGATAGGGTCCAATATTTAGTTAATTGACAGTGACCATCACAAAAGATGCAACCAATATCTGAGCATAATAGGATTTGTCGTTGATAGAGAATTTTCCCAAAGTAAGGTCCTACCGAGATTTGAACTCGGATCGCAGGATTCAGAGTCCTGAGTGCTAACCATTACACCATAGAACCTTCATGTCTTTCACTCTCATACAATTGCTATTATAGATCTCATACAATTGCTATTATAGAGGTTGTCAGAAGTTGTTTGTTTGTTTGTTTGTTTGATTGATTGATTGATTGAAGACTTTATTAGAAGTTCGCATAGGAAAAAGTACAGTTTCATGACGGTACAGTTCACTGGTACAAGGTCTACTAAAAGGAGATCCTAGAAAAGACTATAAGCTTAATGACCAAACCACTGAAGTATCTCATATAACATTGAATGACAGAACACAGTACTATGCAGTAGATATAGTCAGGGAAAAAAAGGGAAAACAATTTAAAAATAAAAAAATAAAAACATACAGTAGTAGGGAAATACAAAGAGGGGTGCCTGGAGCCCGGGTGTCCTTTCCAATCACGCGTCAGGCGTGGGTAGGGCTGGGCTATGTTTGTTTTTACCAGTTGCGAACGGCTCCTGCCTGTAAGTGTTTTTTTTTTTCAGGGCGATTTTAAAGGATGCTAGTGATCCACACTCCTTTAAGGCCTTCGGTAAGGCGTTCCACATTTTTGTGGTATAGCAGAAGAACGAGTTTGACCCTTTCTTTGAGGTGACTCTGGGTTGAACGTCCGTGATTTGTGGCGCTGCCTCTGGTGTTGTAATTATGGACATCCTTAACCTTTATAAAGTATTTTGCCAGGTACATGGGTATCTTAGTGGTGTAGTGTAGACTATCTTGCACACCAGGCCCATTGCAAGTTGCTGTACTCTGTCATCTACTCTGAGCCACCCCACTCTTAACTGGTGAGTAGTGGTGAGGTGAGTCTGATAGGGAAGGTTAAGCAGGACCCTAATTAGTTTGTTTTGGGCTGTGTGGAGCTTAGTTTTTAGGTGTTCCTAAATTGATTTAAGTTGATGTAGGCCTAGAGATGACCACAGCCCTCCAAAATCAAACAATCAACGTGCTCATCTCTCTTCCAGTCCTTCTGGTGATTATCAGATGGCTGACAGCCTTCAGTCAGAGGAAGACATTATTAAAGCTAATAATAAGTACTAATGAACACCATGCAGCCGGGAGGTTTGATGACGGTAGATGATACACTTCTATTTCTGTTTTCACTTCAAACTGCTTTATTCATATCAGTAAGTCAGTCAGTCAGTCAGTCAGTCAGCCAGACAGACAGACAGACAGACAGACAGACAGACAGGCAGGCAGACAGACAGACAGACAGGCAGGCAGACAGACAGACAGACAGACAGACAGACAGACAGACAGACAGACAGACAGACACGCAGGCAGACACACTCACAGACAGACAGTCTGAGTCTGTGAGGGCCTCAGTGATGATGATTTTACCAAATGATGGTAATTAATAGTTGTGTGTTTTAATCCTTTGGGGGGGATGGGGCTGTCAATGATGCTGTTTGACTGACACCTTTATATCCTTTCTTCCTGTCAAGATGAGAAGTTGAGCAGGAAGTAAATGAGTTGTGACAGGAGCTGATGGGATGTAAGAAAGCCTGCCTCTGTCTTCTCATTCTGTCTCTATACCTTCTTCCCTTCTTCACTCCCTCCAGGGGCGTCACAAGGGGTGGGGGAGTGGGACTGAGTTACTAGGGCCCAAGGTGGAGGGGCCTTAATTATTTTATACTTTAGCTATTGAAAAATAGCAGATATACAAGCTCACAGCGTGGCACCGAGTGCTGCGCTGCGAGCTTGAGCATCATTTTGGGGGTCCTTCACATGAAAAGGTTTGAGCACTACTGACATAGATTCAAAAATCAAACCTCGGTTCGAAGTGAAGCGGTGAATTTTTATTCTATGTGTTATAGAGCTATGAACTCTGTGATCTATACATTCTTCCAATTCTGAATGAATGAATGATTTTATCTGGAGGGCCGAATTGTCATATGAAGCTTGACCAATCCTCAATTCTGGTCTCATTGGACATTTTTAATCATCCAAT
Source organism: Nannobrachium achirus (assembly GCF_963921795.1). Taxonomy (NCBI): domain Eukaryota; kingdom Metazoa; phylum Chordata; class Actinopteri; order Myctophiformes; family Myctophidae; genus Nannobrachium; species Nannobrachium achirus. Next base: position 26,922,464 of record NC_137832.1, on the reverse strand, counting down.
CATCCAATCATCAGACCGGGACGGACGTTACACACATATTTTGGATGTACGGGACAGATAAAACCTGTTCATTCTGGACTGGAATGACCATATATGGACATGAACGGGACACACATAGCCACTCCAGATAAAACCTGTTCATTCTGGACTGGAATGACCATATATGGACATGAATGGGACACACATGTACGGGACAGATAAAACCTGTTCATTCTGGACTGAAATTACCATATATGGACATGAACGGGACAAACAAAGCCACTCCTTGGAAGCGGCTTTCACCGCTTCAAAAATAGCAGATCTACAAGGTCGCAGTGCGGCACTGTGAGGTTGTATATCTGCTATTTTTCAATAGTTAAAGCACAAAATAACGTGTAATAATGCGTTCCCAGTCTAAATGGGTTAAACCCCCTCCCCCTATGAAGAACATTCATGGGGCCCCCGCAGTGAATCCTTGTACCCAGGGCCCAGAATTTGGTGCGACACCCCTAAGTAGAAGTGACCAACAGACAGTAGAAGACTGTGGTTGGACTGGGCAACAGTGACCATTAGTTGAATCAGCTCCCAGTGATCACCAGTAAAAGACAGTACTGTGACAGTGCGTTCATATAATACCAGAACATTCGGTGAAAATAGCAGAGCATTTGGGAAAATAGCCGGTCTACGAGCACAAATTATCAAAATCTGTACAAACTGACTTTGCAAACAAAAAAACAAAAAAAAATCAATACATTATTATGTGAAATAGAATAATAGAATATTTATGTACTTATGTATTTATTTCACTCATTGAACATTGATAGTAGAAGTGGTCTTCTGTTCTTTAGATCCTCTGCACTCTAGTGGAGGAGGCTTTTCTGTCCAACAGTCTGCTCTCTAGACTCTCAAACACAGTGTGTGGCTCCTGGTCAGCATTAACAGACACTGCATCTACATACAGAGACTACACATACACACAAATACACACATAGGTACAACACAATAACACAAATAAAATAAGGTACTATATAATTTCTTTCATCAGAAACCACAAAAAAGAAGGCGAAAAGGCTGACAACTAACGTTACAGACAGCAAGCAATACCACGCTCCCCCATGCAAACTGTAATTTGTACAATTTGTGTAAGAACTTGTATACAGTAGTACCACTATTTCCCAACTGTGTCACCAGGTCTGGTCGTGTGTAGTTTTAGTTTTTGCCACTAGATGCCCTTTTCCCCTATTCTCCTATCCTTCGGTCTCTCATGCCAGTGTTCCCAAACATTTTCATGTCAAGGACCTCCAACTGAATATCGTTGCTGACGGGCAGAAACCTCATATCTCCATATTTTAACTTTTTGTAATGTTTCCGCACTACTTGATCATACTAAGGCTCGCACAAAATCATCAAGGATGATCAAGTATTTGAGAGGATTTTGTGCTAGTGTGGCCCCATAAGAGAAGATTTGTCAACACATATTTCAAAAATGTTTGGGAATAACAGATCTACAAGCTCACAACGATTGTGTCCATTACATTCTATTTTGTCGTTTTCTTTATGAATAAACGGTATGGAAATTTGATGAACATAAGCCTGCCCTCAGCGGGATAAGCTTGGTCAATGGTCAATGACACACGCACACATGTGTGTGTCTGTGTATGTTACCTTCAGTGGAGCAATGTTAATCTGGTCTGGAGTCTGTTCTGAACCTCTGGAGGAGCTGGATGATACACAGAGGTACCTGACGAACACAAAGAAGGACTAGTTTAGTTTAGATTAGAATGATTTATTTGAGTTTGTTCTAATATAGTTTTGATTTAGTGTTGTCTAGTTTAGATACATTTATATTAGTTTACATTCAGCTTAGTTTAGTTTAAGAAAGTGAAATTGGCAGCTAGACAGTGTAGGGGAGACACAGAAGTGATTACCAGGGACGTGTAGAGCATGTTAGAGAGGCAGGGTCTGAAATTTCTAAAAGGGCCTTTTGGTGAAAATATGGAAAATAGCAGACCTCCAAGCTCACAACGCGTCTTGCTGTGACACATTGCGAGCTTGGAGGTCGGCTATTCTTTCAACATAAGATGCTGCATTCAAGTTCAGGAGGATTTGGACAAGGCAATTCTCTTGAATGCTGCCTTCAGGTATGGCATGGAAAGAGGGCATTTGCGTTTCTTTCACCATAGTAAAGACCGCATTCATGGTCTTGAGAGGGCACATTTTACAGATGGATAAAAGGGCAGGGGCTCAAGCCCCCTTTGATGTCTATGTGCACGTGCCTGGTGATTACTTCACAGTAATGGGATGTGATAGACAGACAGACAGACAGACAGACAGACCTCTCTCCACTGACTGGGTCTGTCGTTCTCAGGGTCAGCCTCTCCAAAGCAACATCGTCTGTCATCTCAAGAAAGAAGACTCTACAGAGGATAGAACACATTTACAATACTCTATGTCACAATATATTCACAAGGTCTCGTCTAGGGCTGTCACGATTATGACATTTTACATGACGATTAATTGTCACCCAAATAATTGCGATTAACGATTTAATTGTGTTTTTGTCGTTGATAATTACATTTCTGTTTGGCTTGTGGGCTTTGAAGTTGCACATGGCAGATATGACACATAACCTAAATATACAAAGAAATTAAGGACATATTTGACAACTTTACGCTTTAAAAAGAACATAGCCGATCTACAAGCTCACGGCGTGTGGCATCGCCACAAGTCGCTCTGACATCATTGTGATGTCAGGGGAACCAAATCCCTTTTATCGGCATATATGGAGATCCCTGTGATGCCAGGGGAACAAATCCCCTTATGCTTATATATGGAGATCCCTGGGATGCGATGGGAACCAAATCCCTTCTATGCCCATACAGTATGGAGATCCCTGATGTCCACATCACTGTGACATCACTGTGACTCTGTCCCTTTTATGCCCATATATGGAGATCCCTGATACCCTGCTACCAGGGGTCTCCATACTGTATATGGGTAACTGGTCCGATATACAATCACTGGCCAGATGGCCAAGACATAGGGCAAGGTTGCTTTTCGCCCTTAGGCGTCTTACTGTTATTATATACTGTATTCTGCTTTGACAATTTATGTATATATTCTTATTTTTTTCAATGACTGTACTTTTTTCTTCTTCTTCTTTTCATTCTTCTCTGTAACTTTATAACTTTAACTGCTGTGCTGCCTCTGGGCGACTGATTTACCCCATTGGGATAAAAAAGGTATCTATCTATCTATCTATCTATCTATCTATCTATCTGTATTGTGATGACATGTGAAGCATGACAACAGTGACAACATTGTGTGTGAAGCTTTTGTGCATAGGGTAACAAAACGCTGGTACACTTTGTTGGCAAAACCTTCTCGGACAGAGAACAATAGTGTGTTGCCTAAAGCAACTACACTAATAAATAAATCAATACCATGGTCTTTAAGCAAGTACTGGACTGAAAGGGTCGCTAGTAGTAGTAGTACAGTAGTAGTAGTAGTAGTAGTAGTACAGTAGTAGTAGTAGTAGTAGTAGTAGTAGTAAGTAGTAAGTGTACCTGCTGGGTATATAGTTGCTCTGGTTAAGTTTTTCAGCCTGTTGTTGATCTCTAGGGAAGCCGTGGAGAACCCAGCCTCTGGTGCAACAGTCCAGTCTGCTCAGACGTTCTGTCAGGATTTGCAACACCAGGCTGTCTGGAACTACAGCATTATCAATCAATCATTACCACTCATCAATAACACTCATCAATAACACCCCTGTCAGGGTCTGAGGCTCTGTGATGATCACAATCATACTGTAGCATGTTTCAGGTCAATGCCTTGTACTTATTGTTGCTGTCATAAAAAAGTAACAGTTTTGGACATTCGGGTTTCCACTCGACTGAGCTGTTCATGTGTTCATTTGTATTATTTATGGTGTTGATTGTAATGATGTACTGTATGCTCTGTTTTGTATGTTACTTGATTTTTTACCTTGGGGACAGAGGATGAAAACTAGCATCTCTTGCTAAATCCTATATCTTTACAGTGCATTTTATGTGTATATTAAATACATATTGTCCCTCTCTCAAAGTTAATATGTTTTACAGTAAGTACCACATTCAGTTAATAGTGTTATGTATGATAGGAATAGACTTCTTATGTAAATATACAATAGTGTTATTTATTGTACATATAGATAGTTGTGCTACTGTATACACCAACACGGAGCTAGAAAGGAACGCCCATAAACGTCACATCCGGTTTTGCCGTGGGGGAAAACAATGCACTTTTCTCCATGTAGTTAATACAGCGTACACAGTATACTATCGTTTTAATCACGTTCAGAGCGATTTTTTTGGACGATAAAACACTCGACAGCCAAGAAAAATCCATCAGAAGGACTTCTGGAACGCAATCGTTCACTCGCCGTCGTAAAGTTCACGTATTATTAAGATAACAAGCCTATTATGAATGACTTGATTGATTGATTGAACAGACCGCTGTGCTGCACGGAGCTACTTTACCTCGCCACCTCGTCTAAACTACTACTCCTCCCTCTTCAAAACCTCTGGAATAAAACGGGACACAATTTTACTCTTTACGTTGACCACATATTCAGTCTACTACACCAAATCTATTTTTGCCAATCTATGCAGTGCTGGCATATAGGATATAGAAGTCGGAGTTCAAGTGGTTTGTAATCAGAGTCAGAATAATATTCCCCGCAAATTACACAAGCACTGACTGAGATGGAGATCTGTCGTTTCTGGAGGCTCCAAGTTACACAAGCATGAGATGAGATCGGAGATCTGTTTTTCTACTTTTATCTACTCTACTCCCTGTGTTACAAAAAACATGTTTGCACATGCAGTGTTCAATCCTGGTAGAGACACGTAATATTAAATTAAACGTGCCACAATATAAAACCAACAGCCAGGCCCATTAGTCGTCAATAGATTTGAAACGTGAATATGGATTTGCCTGTGCTATATTATGTAGGCTAAATCCATTCCCATTGCCTAATACACTTACAATGGCATCCTCCTCCTGTGTCCTTCCTGTGTTCCATGAACATCATTGCTGAATTATATGGCCTTTGTTTTTTAATATTGTGATAAGTGTAATTGATCATGTTCATGAAAATGTGAAAGTGTGTCTCTTACCAGGTGATTAAATCAGTCAGATAACCATGGCATTGATCCGACCAGTCCTATAAGGACAATAATTAATCCAGATGCTACTGCAGATAGTTTTTGGTCCATTTGCAGTAAGGAATCAATGTAATTAAGTGGTTTATAATGATCAGACTCAGATTATCCCCTGTGCATGCGTCAAAGTTGTACAATACGCACCCGTGGGTCCCCCTCTTCCCTCTATGCTACAAAACCTGTTTACATTATGTCTTTAATCACCTAGTAGAGACACAATTACAATATATGATCAATTAAACTTACTATAATATCAAAAAACAACAGTCGTTAAGTCGTCAGTGATGTTTATAGAACACGTCGTAGTGAGTTCAAGTAGGATAGAGACCTGATCTTTGAATATATGGCAGGATCGACGCCAGTTTAAAAGTATTTTCTGCAGGTTTGAAATTAGGATAGAATTGTGTGTTGTGTCGTGTCAGTGTGTAAATCCTTGCATGATAACAAGCTGTTAATGGCTGTAGACAACTGGAATTAATTTAATGTGCTCTATAACCATCACTGATTAATTAATGCTTTTCGTTTTTTGATATGATAAGTTTAATTTATCATATAGAAAATGTAACAGTGTCTAATACCAGACGGATAGTCTAGATAACCCATGGTCTTTGATGATGCGACCAGTCCTTAACACTTATGTTGCAATGATTTTTTCTCTTCAATGTCTCGCGTTGCCATGGTTACCATAGACTTCCATGTAATTGTGCAAGTGTGTAAAAAGTGCACGCCCATGCCTAGATGATGCAACACGTGTGTAGATGCTGTTCACAGCTTTCAAACAAAAAAGTCCGCTTGGAAATCCGTTCAGGCATTCATGATTTATCAGCCATTATGTTTTCTACAGATGTAAACAAACATGGCTGCCATGTTTGAAAGAATGGGTTGGTATGGGGGTTAAACATGCAATTTCGCGATCGCGATCATGCCTAATACATTTCTGGAGGTCCAAAAAAGATTTTTGAAAAAAAAAAAATTGAATTTTTTTTTTTTTTTTTTTTTTCAAAAACGGCCCAAACTCGGGAAACTCGGGGTTGGCACAGCACTAGTACCAATACAAACTCGGGAAACTCGGGGTTGGCACCATATGTGTTAATAATATCAGACAATATTTAATCCCAATGCTGTTTAATTTTAAATGCATCATTTTTTGTCCATTGGCAACCAAGGAATCAATGTAAGACATTGCAATTAATTAAAACATCGCTATACTATTAAAAAATCGGATTTGAAAACACGGAAATACCCATTCTACTAATTGGGGTTGGTGCTCTGTTTCCCCCACGCTTGACTCCGCCCCCAGCTATGACGCGCTGATGACAGAACGCCGTGTTGGTGATGTATAGTAATAGTAATATGTTCAAATTATTGATGGTGTTATGATTGATTGATTGATTTATCTGATTGTTACGTTATAAAGGGGAAATACAAGTAAGCTGAAATAACACGTCAAGGATAAGAAAACACAATAAAGTCAAAGACTTATTTCCATTGTACGTACACGTACCGGTACATACAGCTAATAGTGTTATACTGGTCACATATACTGTACATATTTCTTTCTAATAAGCAGTCATGCAAACTGCTGTATTTTAAGAGTAGTTTTCATGTGTTTTTGTGTTACATTTTGATCTGCTGTCTTGTGTTCCATTTCATCTGGATTCTATTCATGTTGACTGTGACCAACCAACCAACAGTACCCTCTGGGAGCCATTAAAACTCAGTCTATCTTATCTCACACAGTTCAACGGCGAGTTCATACAGTGTGTGTGTGTGTGTGTGTGTGTGTGTGTGTGTGTGTGTGTGTGTGTGTGTGTGTGTGTGTGTTGTGTGTGTGTGTGTGTGCGTGTGCGTGTGCGTGCGTGCGTGCGCTGTGAGGTATATATGGTCTGTAAACAGAATGATTATGCAGCCTTTGAAGTTCAATGAGACTGTTAATATCAGCCTGTTAGGTGTGTGTGTGTGTGTGTGTGTGTGTGTGTGTGTGTGTGTGTGTGTGTGTGTGTGTGTGTGTGTGTGTGTGTGTGTGAGAGAGAGAGAGTGATAGTGTGTGGAGGTTCTTGTTAGCTATCCAGACTTCACTGTTAAAATCAACATTGTCCCTGTTTAACACAAAGACTGTGATCACACACACACACACACACACACACACACACACACACACACACACACACACACACACACACACACACACACACACACACACACACACACACACACACACACACACACACACCATTGCTTTGATGATGAAGAGGCTGTCAAACACTCTCCAGAGTGAAGCTGTCACCATGACGACAGGGAGATAGAGAGAAAAAAAAACACAAAGTGATAATAAAGAGATGGATGGATGGATGGATGAATGGATGGATGGATTGATGGATGGATGGATGGATGGATGCATGGATGCAGGGGGACAGGAGCCAGCAGGGGACATTAATGTATTTTATCTTTCTAATCAAATTTGGCTCATTGCTGAGACAATGCAATGGAAATTTAAATATTGTACACCTAACGTGCCTCTGTGCATAGAATTTACTGCGTGCACGCAGCACGTTTGGAAAGATCCAATATATATCAATGATATCGGCTACACCAGGCTCACGGATAGTGCAAGCTGTAAAATATATGCATGCTGTAAAAACAGGATTGGTTCTATTTTGTACACGCGCGTATGCGTTTTGTACACAGACTCTTCAGTTCTCCCGCACAAATACTCCCTCCTTGGTGTAGCCAGGGGATTTTCGCACGCGCGTGGACAGTGCACGAGTGCGCGCACTGTTAATGTGCATAGGATCATAGGTTCGGGATTTGTAGTGCGCCCCCCATTCAGTTATTACACTGGCCCTGAGTAAAGTGTGTGTGTGTGCGTGCATGTGAGGGTGTGTTACCTCTTTGTTCAGTCTCTATGTAAGGTTTGACCAGTCCTCCCAGCCTGGAATCGTCTGCTGCTGCTGACTTTAACAACCGCCCACAACACACTAAAACACAACATAGACAACCATTTAAAAAACACAATATGTATGACGTGCAATTCATCTAAAAGTTACCAGCACAGCACATATACTATAGGTAAAGAGCCATGGTGCAACCCTTAAAAGGTTACCAGCAGAGTTTAGTAAAGTGCTGTCCAGTCAAGGGGGCAAATAACATGAGTGTCGTAGAAACCATTTTTGTCGCCATGGCTTCCTCTGGTCCTGGCAGCTATGCAAGCAGGTGTGTAACTGATGACAATTAGGACAATGGTGCTCACAATCTGATCACCTGGAGGCAAGCCTACACCCATACACAACTCGGGTTGGGACGATATGAAAATGTTATGTCACGATTATTGTGACCAAAGAAATTGCGATTCCCCAACATCCATTATCCTGGGGAGGAACATTTGCCAAACAATAGCAGATCTACAATTGGCTATTTTTTGGCAAAGACATTTGGTAGAGGGTGAAAAAAAGACTGTATCAAGTACGTTATTTCCAGGTCTGTTTTACCAATTATCAAGGGTTTATATGCAGCACAGCAAATAAAAGGTGAATTGATAATTGATCCCAGTGCATGACGCAGGATAATTTTATGATAAATGTAAATCTCCACGATACGATTATTGTGAGTGTTTTTTATCACGATAAATGATAATAACGATTATCGTCCTATCCCTACTCAAAACACAGACTGAGATACCAAGTAAAACTGCATTTGTACTTTTTATCCTACTATTCTTTGGCTTGATGCAAGCTCAAATTTGTTTCTTTAGGAACAAATATTTTCGAGTTTACATTTGTATCTTGGCACCAATGAAAAGGAGGGCTCAGACAGTTAAATAAAGGTTACTTTAATGTGTACTAACCGTTGACCATCTTGTATTTGTCAGAGAGCAGCGTTGCCTGATGACTCTTGCCAGAGCCAGGTGGTCCCAACAGGAGGATTCTGGGAGTGATGGGCGCCGCAGAGCGACCAGGTGTCAGCACAAAGTTCAGCACTGTCAACACACCAGTGGTAAAAAGGTAATTGCTACTCACAGTTTTTACCAAAGTAAAAGGACCATGTTACCTGTAAAAGTCCAGTAATCAAAATGCATTTGAGTTAAAGTACCAAAATGTATCTGCTTCAAATAGAAATGGCATATAGAATGGCATAGGTCTGCGCGGCACACAGAAAGATGCGCAAGACCATCAAACCACTCCATTCCCATTGAAATGCATTGGCAGAATCCACCCTCATAGGTAGAATAAAAGTGCAGTGTGACCGTGCCCTTACACAAGTTATCATAAAGTATGTGTAAAATGTATCTGAAAAATCTTTTGAAAATAGACAGTTTAAATAGGGCTGAAGTGGTTAATGTATGTTTTGTAATAATAATCAGCCTCTACAAAGTACAGTATCCAGTACATTGTAGTTGAGTAAAAGTACAATATGTTTCTCTCAAATGTCGAGTTGTAAATCAAAGTAAAAGTATAGAAAATTGGAAACACTCCAGTAAAATTAAAGTACCTAACACTTTTATTTAAAGGTGATATACCATGAAATTTCACTTGTCCTATTTTAAAACCTTTTTTTGGGGTCCCACTAGCACCTTCTATCCTCACAAAGTCCCATTTCTGACCATTGTGTCTTTCTCTGGTTTGAGGCATTACATTTAGTATAATACAGTTAGTTCTATTGTGAAAATAGCTGATCTACATGCTCACAACGCCTCGAGTTGCAACTTGCGAGGCGTTGTGAGCATGTAGATCGGCTATTTTCAAAGATTTTCGATAATTTGGCCAATGTTTAATTTTTCATTTTAGAGATATTAAAGTCCTTAAATTGTCTTTAAATTGTAACTTCATGTTGGTTTGATTACTGTTGAGTGAGAAAACAACGTTGCACATTAAGTCAATCATCTGGGTACCCCCCAAAATAATTTGGGGACCCCCCCCCCCCTGGGAGTCCCAACCCACTGGTTGAGAACCACTGCTTTACACCGCTGCAAATTACAGTGTTTTACAATTGCTTACTTGCATGACTCAAAACTGAGTGCACCTTTTCATAACTCTTCTTCACCTAATCAGCTCAACAACAGTCTGTGTGGATCAAACTGTGAGTGATTTGTCGTTGCTTTGACACAAAACACATTCTAATGAAGAAAATTCACAAATTGTTTTCTGGCTCAAACTCAACTACCTGCAAAACAGTTAAAGTGAACTTCAAAGCCTTGCAAGTGGACAGCAATTTTGCTACATCACAAATACCATATTGAAATATTCAAACCAAAATAGATATTATTGTTATTGAGACCAAACTGTTTGAAGTTTTGTAAATGAGACCAACCACAGTTGGAGACCTACTGTACGGTACAGTATCCTGGTGATTTCCATTTTATTAACGTCTAAGGGCTTTTGATCATACGTTTACTTTAGACAATGTTTCAACAGGAACAGACGTCTGCCTAGGGCTGTCACGATTACATATTTAGGTTGACGAGTAATTGTCACACAATTATAACATAATTAATAATTTTATTGACATTTTTGACATTGAACAATGGAGCATATGAATACAAATTGTAAAAATTGCAAATTCAGGGCAAATAATGACAAATAATTTAAATACACAAATAAATGAATGACCAATTTATTAATTTTCGAAAAGAATACAAATAATGGAAACAGCAGATCTACAAGATTACAACGTGACACGTACGAAAATCTATGAAATATTTTCAAACATGGAAACGATTATGCAAAATAATTGCGATTATCGGAAATAACTGCGATTAGGCTATTATGTCATAATTGTGATAGGCCTACATCTGCCATTCAGTTTAGACACATCCAGTCAATGCTTTGTTCAATGTATATAATTAGAAGATACCGTACATCCAATTTGAATGTCAGGTCAGGATAATAAACATATCAAAGCAAACTTAAATGATCAGATAAGCCAAGGTACGTAGATCAAAGCAACACTGGAAATATTGAGACCAGGGCAGGAATTTCATGGAGGCCATGAAGGCCATGGCTGCCGTTGCCCCTTTGTTTGGCCTTGTAGAAATGGCATTCTGAGAGCACAGTGGCCTTAATGCCCCAGCTGACTGTACCACTTTCTCCTCTGTCTCTTTCTGGTCAATATGTAGACAGTAGACAGCGGTGTCTCTTTCTTGTCATGTAGACACCAGTGTCTTTTGTTGAGATTCTGAAATCTTAACTCCCCCGAGTCCCCATCTTTAAACCAATCCAGTGACTTTGAATTTTGCAGGGCTGAGCATGGATCAGATTGTAAATACCATAATTTATCTATTTCACTGCCGATTAGGCCCTTAAATTCAACAAATTGGACTAAAATCTTGTTTTATTTGATGGCCTTCCTGCCCTGGCGTTTGGCCTTTGTGCCCTCAAACAATGGACAACACCAAAGGCCAAGTGGCCTTGCCCCTGAAATGATGAAATTCCAGGCCTGATTGAGACTGATGACAAACTAATTAAGTATGTAGGAGAGGCTTATTGTCCGTATCGGCAGGTGCACGGGAGTCTATCTCCGTTTCAAAAAGCACATCTGGGAGTTAGATTGCTGTGGTGCGCCGCAACACCTACCATCACCCAAGCTGTGCTACTGTACCCCGAGGTGGCAGTGCCCCGATTCGAAACCAAAGACATTGCAGTCAAGGGGCGAGTGCTCTACCAAATGAGCAACCCGATAATTGATAATTAAATCACAATAATCACAAAGGTGTTTCCCCAACTGTGACCGGGAATCTTCCGTTTGCTGGCCCCTCTACCTCCTGAGCCACTGCTACGCCCAACAATTATGATGCTTGCAGAGTTCAGTGTTTGCATTTGTACGTGAGTAGGGCTGTCACAATTATTACATAATCGCAATTATTTGACATAATCGTCATAATCGTTTACATGTTATATATATTTTATTTAAAGTAAAAAATTGTGGAAATAGCAGATCTACAAGCTCACAACGCGTCGCATTGCGACGCGTTGTGAGCTTGTAGATCGGCTATTTCCACTACTATCAATGTTCTTTTTTAAGTATAAAATTGTCAAATATGTCAGTAATTTCTTTGTATATTTAGGTTATGTGCAACTTCAAAGCCTAAAAGCCAAACAGAAATGTAATTGTCAACGTCAAAAACACAATTAAATCGTTAATCGCAATTGTGTGAGTGACAATTAAATCGTCATGTAAAATGTCAGAATCGTGACAGCCCTATACGTGAGTGTGTGTGTGTGTGTGTGTGTGTGTGTGTGTGTGTGTGTGTGTGTGTGTGTGTGTGTGTGTGTGTGTGTACCTTGATGGTAGACGTCTGCGTGTGGTTGGTCAGTATTGACCGCTTTCAGGACGTGCCGGTATAGCGGAGATTAGACCCGTAACCTCACGCCGGTACCGCTGCAGTTCCACCAATCGCTTCTCCTCTGACTGGCCCCGCCCCTTCTCTAGTCGCTGAGCTACCGATTGGTCAGATGGCCAGATGAATGTCTGGTGGTACACGTCTACATGGGAAATGACATCACACAGGAACAAATGACCTCAGACGTGTTACCACAGAATCACGGAGCTACAGTAAATGTTAACATTTTTATAAACATTGAAATGTTATTATTCTAAACAAACATATATTATTTTCGATCTATTACAAACCCAATGAAGCCTTGGATTCATGGATGTTTTCTAGTTTTTGTCGCATTCCAAAGTAAAATGTGATGACCGGCGGAAAGATGGCAGCGTCTCCAAAAGGAGACTCCGCAAGGCTCCTAATTATTATTAAATTATTGGTTTAGGAATGCGACAAAAACAAAACCATTTCCAAGAATTCAAGGCTTCATTGGGTGTGTAATTAGAAAATAAGTCATTCTTTGGGTTAACTACTCCTTTCATTCAAAAGTTTGCACTCACTAGTCAGATCCACTGAGCTGTGTGTGTGTGTGTGTGTGTGTGTGTGTGTGTGTGTGTGTGTGTGTGTACGCGCGCGAGTGTGGACTGACCTCCAGTCACAGGGTCTAGCATTCTGCCCTGACTCCGCTCTAGCAATACGTCATCTGGTGCCTCTAACATCACTACACACACACACACACACACACATGCAAACAAACACAAACACACACACGCACACGCACACGCACACACACACACACACACACACACACACACACACACACACACACACACAAATACAAACACAAAATTCATTCCAGTCTTGATCATACTACAGCGTCACACAAAAGTATCAAAAGTAGCAGATCTGCAAGCTCAGTTCCAGCTACTTTTGCTATTTTAGAATTTGAATCCTGAAAGGTTATTTTGGACATACGATATACAGTATAGGGCATGGCAGTGGCCATTTTGTGGTGCCACAGATAGGAAACCCATACGTTTTCTCCCTGGAACCAAGCCATCCAGGTTCCTGGTGAATCATGACCATAAAACATTTGATTCTGTGTCAATAAATACATTAATTAATTAATTACTTCCTTACTTAATTAATAATTAATTAAATATAGTATATAATATAATTCAATATTAAAATGTTCTTTTACACAGAATCAAATGTTTTATGGACATGATTCAACATCAGGAGCCTGGATGGCTTGGTTCCAGGCTTCGAATAATTGATATATAAATACTTTCTGACATCTCTATGGGAAACATTAATGGTGCTAAATTGCTATATTGCACTACAACGATTGATTGATTGATTGATTGATTGATTGATTGAAGACTTTATTAGAAGTTTGCATAGGAAAAGGTACGGTTTCATGACGGTACAGTTCTACTAAAAGGAGATCCTAGAAAAGACTAAGCTTATTTCCACAGGAAACCATTTAAGTATCTCATATAACATTGATTGACAGATGAATAGAACACAGTACTATGCAGTAGATATAGTCAGTAAAATAAAATTAAAAAAAAAGAAAGAACAAAATACAGTAAGTCAATACAAACAGTAAGTATATACAAAGAAGGGGCAGGGGAGGGTAGGGCTGGGCTGGGCTGGGCTAGGTTTGTTTGAGGGGGCAGGGGAGGGTAGGGCTGGGCTGGGCTAGGTTTGTTTTTACCAGTTGCGAACGGCTGCTGCCTGTAAGTGGTTTTTCAGGGCGATTTTAAAGGATGCTAGTGATCCACACGAAGCAACATGTTGGGGGATGATACCATTCTCCTGTAAAGACAGAGCTTGTAGTCTGGACTGAGGAATGCCTTCCAATAGCCAGCCCTGAAAATGCACAACACATTATTTACCTCTAGTCTCAAAGAACTGGACTTGAGCTACGGCTGTATCGCTTTTTTCCCCCCGTCTATACCAAAACTCTTCTGCCAAAAATAGCCAATGTACAAGCTTGTAGACCAGGGGTGTCCAAAGTGCGGCCCGGGGGCCAAATGCGGCCTGAGGACACATTTTATTCGCCCTCAGCTTCATTCCTAAATTGTGTTATAAACGACCCACCATCACCGCCAAGGATATTTTCCCAGATTTGTCAGGATTGTTCCATGTTTTCCTTCTGAAAGGGTCAAAGAAACGCTATTTTATTGTATTTTTTACCGTGCACATCTGGTTACATTTGGTAATGTGAAATAAGGCTTATTTAAGTTTTGTTCAGAGCACACACCTGACAAAAGACCATTGATATTAAATATTGATGATGATGATCGTTAATGGTCCGACAGAAAGTACATTTTGTCCGAAGATAGTCGGCCCTTGGGTGTTTTAATATTTTCTAATGTGGCCCCCTTTGAAAAAAGTTTGGACACCCCTGTTGTAGACCATCTATTTTGACTATTTTGTACAGGGTGGCTCGGCAAGATGCCAGCCACAAGACCGTCTGTGTGAGAATATACATGTGTCTGGAGTTCATCTTGCAAACAAACTGGCGGCAAACTCTGTTTACAGAGAGCCAATAAGCCACAGAAATACCTCCGAAATAGTGTCACATATGTTTTAGATGTTTGGAATATTCAACTTAATTTTGTGATCCTGAAACCTTGCGCAGATTTGCAGTCAAGCATCACAGATTTATGTTATAGATGAAAGTTTGGAGCCATGCTGTTCCCATGTGGATCCCGAGACCATAAAATTATTTTTAAACGGAGCTTAAGACAAAGCAGAATTGAAGAAGTAAATGAAGATATAATACATGTAAATAAATTGCATTGTTCTTTCATTTGGTTGGGCTATTAATATGACACATGTTATGACATACTTTATAGGTGCACTTGCGCATGCGCGCACGCACACACACACACACACACACACACACACACACACACACACACACACACACACACACACACACACACACACACACACACACACACACACACCTCGTTATAGCCCTGATTGAGTCCTGATTGAAATTCTAATACGGATTTCTCTCACGGCATTGACCCCTAGGGTCTCACTGTTGTCTTCTAATCCCTCTGCCCCCAACTCACACACTGTTAGGGGAGACTGTTACAATAATTAATCAGATAGATAGTTGTAGCCAGGGGGCTTAGCTGTCAATCACGCTTGTGTGTGAATACACGTGTGTGTGTGTGTGTGTGTGTGTGTGTGTGTGTGTGTGTGTGTGTGTGTGTGTGTGTGTGTGTGTGTGTGTGTGGGTGGGTGGGTGTGTGTGGGTGGGTGTGTGTGTGCACGCACTCACACAAGCAGTCATGCTGAGTGCTATATGACTGAGGCCCTGGCGTTTAGCCTGCAGCTACAAACACACATTAACAGATGAAAGTAGCTAGTTAATCACAACCGAGCTCTGAGCTAACAACACACGGGAGCTAAACACTAAATGCTAAAAAGAAGCAGACATTTGTCCAGTTTAGGGAGAGAAGTGAAGCTAAAAGCGAATGTGTTGTTTTATTCTATTCCAAATACATACTCTAAGCTCTAATCCACAGGGTACAACTATACGTATACAGTAGAGACCAGTGAAACAAAGCTATACTACTACAGTAAGAAGCAGTAAAAGTAAGGCACAACTGCAGAAGTAAAACCACGAAAAATATAGTCCAAATGGTTAACCCCCAAATTGATCTACCGGTATATACAGCCGCGGACCCCCATCTGAAAATGAATGGTTCCAGGCAGGGACCCACAGAAGAGAATATTTCTTTCCCTAATTTTTGAAAAATAGCAATTGTACAAGTGTGAGGGGGTGGAAGACAGCGTTATTCTTTTTTCGTTAAAATGTATTTCTTTGGAAACTCTTGTGTTTTATTATTATTTCTGTTAACACCTACTGCCTCTTAATCTGAAGGTTGCTTGGTGCCTCGGCGCCACGTGGTTTCCTCCATAGGCCGCCGCTATTATTTTGAAGGGCTGGAAGGGGGTTGTTTTTGTTTTTTTGGATTATCACTTGACGGCAACGATTACGTCATCTAGTCACATGACAGTGTGGGACAAGAAGAGGGAAGATGGCTGCGCCCTGCCTTGGCCCTTGTTTACATTTAGATCTGCTGCAAAATGTCTCAAAATGGCTATTTTGTTTAAATGAAGTTTCTTTATGGGCCTCTCCATTGACTTAACATTGAGGAGCTTCACTTCGCGTGCACGCCCAACGTGCGTTGTAAACAAATCGCCGACATTACCGATGCGGGCGGGACCGGAGCGACGTACAGTAAGTAATCATATCTTTACTGTATATACAGTAAGATTCACAGTCCTCACCGTCAACGGCGCCATGGTATTAACCCTTTCAATGACGGTGAGGACTGTCAACGGCGGCGAAAAAGTTAAGTGAATGCTATTTTATATGTTTCCCTTATTATACATTTACTTATTTGTTTGTGTTTAATAACGTTATTTCTCCCTACATGAAACTCCCCTTCTGATATATGTGTGTGTGAAGAGCCTGATAGGTTAACCAGCGGCCGCTACTCGGCCAATGAGAAGAGACTGACGTCATGCCCGGCCAATGAGAGGCTAGTGTCGGGCAGGGGGCGGCCTTTATAAGTGGGACTCTGTCACTCTGTTACTGAACGTGAAAGGAGGAGGACGTGTGTGTGAGGCAGGTGAACAGGCAGAGGTGACCAGTGTTATGAGGGACTGAGGACAGACACAGGAGGGCATGAGCAGTGAGCCCTACCTAGAACTATTGATGATGAACTTGAGTGAGCTCCACAGTGCAACGCAGTGAGTCAGACAACACGGTGGCCCAGCAGAACCGGTGAAGTTCCCGCGGACCATCTATCCTGACCAGGCGAGCCGAGACGAGCCGCTCCATCCGAGCTGACTAGAGGGGTCGCAGTGGTGACAGTGGTGTCGTGCGCAATACCCGCACAGGCAGCCATTGGCTGCCTCCGTGTGAGTAGAGAATCTGTGCACCATTTGTCTCTTCAAGCCACTGACCTGAGTTATGCCAATAAGTTAAAGTATACAAGGATACTGGCCTATTTTCCTTGTTCGCAGATACGAAGGCCTGAGACGTAGATGTTACTGAAGAGTTGCTGTGTCCCTCTACACGTCTTCTACTCACCCTGCTTATTATCATAATTATTATTATTATTATACCTGCCTGCGCCTATTAGTATTATATATATAACACACGTCCTATTTGAGTTAATGATTTGCAATATTCATATTATTATATATACGCCTTAAATTGCTAAGCGGCGAATATTGCACCCGCACTTTAATTGTGCGGTGGGAATTGATAAAGGGAGGAAATTACCCGGGTTGTGATCTTATTGTTGGTTGTTTTTAGGTTTTTTAGTTAGAAGCGCTATTTAGGAGTGTTAGGGTTTTATTTGTGTTTTGAATGGTTTTATGGCGTATAGAAGCCCCTGTATTTTAGATAATAAAGAACTTGTTATACCTTTGGAAATACTGTGTCCGGCTCCTTCTCTCCTGGGTTTATATTGCTCTGAACACCTGAAAAACGTACCTGTGTGTCTTAAAAGGGTTATTATTATATATCTCCTTTTCCTCTTTTATAGAGGTGGCGTTGTCGGAAGTCTTATAATTATATATGGAAATGCTAAGGATAATACTGAAATAATACACTTGAATCAAAAGGTGTGTACTATAATTATTTATTTGCAAATCCAAGAAAGTAAGGTGTTGACAAAGAGTACCAGTTTATTCTGGCTGTTAATGTGAGTCTGGCCGCTCTTACATTTGACGTGGGTCGGCAGGATCGGGTACAGAGCAATATAAAGGAGAGATTGAACAATTGTGTGTGATTTAAACTTGTGGTTCGTAATGATGATGATGCCGGTTTACCCAGGCGCCCCCTGGCTGCCAACGTTTAAAGGTACGGAGGGCGAAACGAAATATAGAGAATGGAGGGTACAGATTAGAGGGCTATTGAGCACCCAAGATGTCACAGAGGTAAAGAAAGTTGCTATCTTACTACAAACCTTAACTGATGAGGCTAGACGGCAGGTCAATGTATTGGATGACGGAGATCGAGACACAGTAGAAAAACTGTTTGCTTATTTAGACAGTGTGTATAAAGAAACGGTCCCTGTCTCAAAAGTACGCTCACAATTTTATAGTTGTACACAGCGCTCAGGGGAAAGTGTTAATGCGTTCATTCTAAGATTGAGAGAACTGTTTTGTGGGTTGCGACGATACGATGCCGCTACAGCCCCCTCCGATGCCGTTCTCCGAGATCAGTTTCTCCAGGGGTTAGCTGAGGGCCCGCTTGGCCAAGCCCTGCGCATATATGCTCGACGTCATCCCGACGAAGACTTCGCCGCACTACGACAGGAGGCCTTGACCTTGGACGTGGAACATGGAGGTACGCCAGCTACTGAAATTGTTTGTCATGCTATTAACCCAGTAACTGTCCCTGTGCCATCACAGACCTCTGCTTGGAGAGAGGAACTGAAGCGAGAAATAATGGAGGATGTCAAAACACAGATGAAGGGGTTTACGAAGGAATTGATGAACGAAATGAGACCGCTCATGCAAGCCGCCGCTCCAGCTGTGCGCCCC
The DNA here is from genome assembly GCF_963921795.1 of Nannobrachium achirus. Taxonomy (NCBI): domain Eukaryota; kingdom Metazoa; phylum Chordata; class Actinopteri; order Myctophiformes; family Myctophidae; genus Nannobrachium; species Nannobrachium achirus. The sequence continues at coordinate 26,903,375 of NC_137832.1, read as the reverse complement.
GCGCCGCCGCCACCACAGCCAGCCTACGTGCCACCGCCGCGCCGGTATGCACCACCACAGAGAAATGAATGGGACAGGGAAGGCAGGCCCATCTGTCGACAGTGTAACCAACCGGGCCATATAGCTAGATGGTGTGCGAACGGCCAGCCGCCGTTAAACTGAGTTGTCCTGTCGCCGCGGTCCAGTCGACAGGAGGTGAGTCATCTGTGCTACGAACCAGGGCCAATGATGTGTTTATTGGGCAATGTCCCACGGTTAATGTGCTAATGGGGAGCGTTCGATTACAAGGGCTGCTTGATACGGGGTCACAAGTCACTTTAATGCAACAGAGTTTATTTACTGAACACTTTTCCCAAACTGATTTAGGGACGGGGCCGCTCGTTTTTAAGTTACGGGCAGCAAACGGGCTGGATATACCCTACACTAATTATGCGGTATTTGATCTAGAATTGGAGGGAGTACGAATCCCGGGGAGGGGGGTCGTCATTGTTAAAGATGAACACTGTACGCAACCGCTCATTATTGGCATGAATGTAATAAGTGCATGCTGGCGTACTCTGTTCAAATGGCCTGGGAGGGTTGCTTTTCCCCCGCGCCAAGCAAATTCTCTATGGAGAGATGCGTTTGCTGCCTGCCAGCGCATTGAAACGGTGACGAATGATGATGGCTCCTTGGGCTATGTGTGGCCTGGTCGCCGTCAGAAGATACGAGTACCTGCTCAAAGTGAAGTGGTTGTATGGGGACGCACGCGCCGGGGCCCGCAAGGGACTGACTACGAGGCGTTAGTGGAGGCCTTGACGGACAGGCACCAGCTGGGGGTGGCGCGCGCCTTGGTCACTGTGCGGGGAGGGCGGGTTCCTATTCGCCTCTGTAATCCCTTTCCCTATAGTGTCACCGTGGGACGGTACCAGAAGCTGGGGAAATTGTATCCGGTCCAGGATGCTGATGTCCGGGGGGACCGGGACCTGAGTCTGTCCATGTCTGCGGATGGCCTGGTGGAGGTCGCCCTGGTGAGTGCCACGGAGGACGGACCCGTGCGCACTCTGTCCCAGGAGCTCCAGGGGCTCGCCGATCGAACTGATCTACCCCAGGGGGAACAAGAGGAACTGCAGGCTATGCTGACGAAGTGGGAGAAGGTGTTTGCTGTACATGACGAGGATTTTGGACAGACGGAGGCAGTACAACACCAGATCCATACCGCTGACGCTGCGCCTATACGTGAGCGACACCGGCCGCTGCCGCCCGCCATGTATAAAGAGATGAAGATCTTGCTAAGTGACATGATGGACAAGGGAGTGATCACTGAGAGCTGTAGCCCGTGGGCCGCGGCGATCGTTCTGGTGAAGAAAAAAGATGGCAGCTGGAGGTTCTGTGTCGACTACCGTAAGCTGAATGCAGTAACGCACAAGGACGCGTTTCCCCTGCCGCGCATCGAAGAGACGTTGACGAGCTTGACTAAGGCCCAGTGGTTCTCGACTCTTGACTTAGCCAGTGGATATTGGCAGGTGAGCATGGATCCACGGGATCAAGAAAAAACTGCCTTTACGACCCCTTTGGGGTTATTTGAGTTTAAACGAATGCCCTTTGGGCTGTGTAATGCGCCAGCCACATTTCAGAGACTTATGCAACACTGTTTAAGTGGCCAAGTGGCCGAGTCTTTATTAGTTTATTTAGATGATATTATTATATACTCCCCTGATTTCTCTTCTCATCTACAGCACCTGGATCGCGTGTTCCAGCGGTTATGGAAACACGGGCTTAAACTGCGCCTGGACAAATGTAAGCTGCTACAACGTGAGGTGAAGTTTCTGGGCCACGTCGTGGACCGAGAAGGAGTGCGGCCGGACCCAGACAAATTGGTGGCAGTCCGGGGGTGGGCCACTCCAACGACGGTACGGGAGGTTCGTGCGTTCTTGGGCCTCGCAGGTTATTACCGCCGGTTTGTGGAGGGCTTTGCTGCCATTGCACGGCCACTAAATAACCTGTTAATTGGGATCTCCGTTGATAATAAGTCCTCACAGCAGCTGATTAGGTGGACCACTGAATGTCAAAATTCATTTAATGCGTTAAAGAGTGCCCTCACTCAAGCTCCTGTACTGGCGTATGCGGACTATGATCAACCTTTTGTGGTTTATACAGATGCGAGTAACCAAGGCCTGGGCGCTGTGTTGGCTCAAATGCAAGATGGGAGAGAACGAGTTATTGCTTATGCAAGCCGCAGTTTGCACCCCACTGAACAAAATGATGCTAATTATAGTTCCTTTAAACTAGAATTATTGGCTCTTAAATGGGCTGTCACGGAAAAGTTTAAGGATTATTTGGCTGGAGCTCATTTCACGATTTTCACAGACAATAACCCGGTGGCGCATCTCCAGACAGCTCGACTAGGAGCCATAGAGCAGCGTTGGGCGGCGCAACTGGCGTCGTTCACGTTCGATATCAAGTACCGCCCAGGAAAAAATAATGCTAACGCTGATGCCTTGTCCAGGTTCCCCGTACAGCCTACGACAGTTGCGGCGGTGGAGCTGACGCCTGCAGCCACGAACCGCCTTGGTGAGTGGCAGAGCGCGCAGAGACAGGACAAGGATATCCAAATGGTGATGCGGTGCGTAGAGAGGGGCACGCACCCCACCTTGACGGAGAAGAGGAATTGGACGAGAGGGGCGGTCCAGTTATTACGGCAGTGGACGAGGCTGCGCGTGGAAGGGGGGGTATTGTATCGTCATGTGACTGACCCTTATACCCAAGAAGAATACTTACAGATTGTTTGTCCCAATTCCAGGCAGGAGGAGACGTGGAGAGAGATGCATGTGGCCGCTGCGCACGCTGGTGTGGATAGGACTCTAGCACAGCTCCGCAGACGATTCTATTGGCACGGCATGGAGGGGGAGGCACGTCGCTATCATCAGGGGTGCGTTAATTGTGGCTTACAGAAAACTAGGATGGAGCCTAGGGCTCCTTTACAGCCGTTTGAAGTTTCCTACCCTCTAGAAGTGGTGGCGATTGATTTTCTCACGTTGGGGCGACCAGCAGACCCCTGTCAGAATATCCTTGTAGCAACTGATTTATTCACTAAATATAGTTGGGCTATTCCGACACGTGATCAAACTGCTCAGACCACTGTCCGTGCGCTATGGACCCATGTAATCCAGCCTTTCGGTTGTCCAGCTCGTTTTCACTCGGACAGGGGGGCCAACTTCGAGTCCGCCCTTATGCAACAATTATGTAATAATTATGGTATTACCAAGAGCCGTACGACGCCCTATTATCCGGCCGGAAATGGTGGCGCGGAACGATTTAATCAAACGTTACTTAATCTGTTACGTTCTTTGGATGCTGACAAGCACGGCCGATGGCCTGAGCATCTCCCCGAACTGGTTCACGCTTATAATAACACTCCCCACAGTGCCACTGGCTATGCCCCAACGTTTCTGATGTTTGGTCGCCATCTGCGACGCCCCGTAGATGTAGAGCTAGGAGTGCAAGCTCAGCAAAATAGGCTTACTGTAGGAGACTGGGTCCATGATCACAGACGGAAACTAAATGACGCTTATCGTACTGCAGGGCATAGGATGGGAGGTATGGCCGAGCAGAGAAAGCGCATGTATGACAAACGGGCGGGTATCCCACCGTTGGTACCGGGTGAGCGAGTGTGGGTGAGGAATCGGAACAGACAAGGCCAAGGGAAGCTGGCTTCATGGTGGGACCCCGAGCCGTTTGTAGTAGTGGGCACGGTAGGAGATGCGGGGGTGGTGTATAGGATTCGGCCAGAGAAGGGAGGGCGGGATCGAACGGTGCACCGAAACGCTTTGAAAGTCTGTATAGCGCCTCGGGAGCTGGGTGGAAGCGTTGAGCCGGTGTCTCAACCACCAGCGACTGGACCAGTCTGGAGGCAGTGTTATGGGTTCTTCCCCACGGCTCCGCGCCGTTCGGGGAGAGTAAATTTGGGACAGCCACCACAGCGGTATAGTCCGGGTTAAGCTATAGCTGCAGGGACTGCCAGCGATTTAAGTAGGGGGGAGTGTGAGGGGGTGGAAGACAGCGTTATTCTTTTTTCGTTAAAATGTATTTCTTTGGAAACTCTTGTGTTTTATTATTATTTCTGTTAAGTGAATGCTATTTTATATGTTTCCCTTATTATACATTTACTTATTTGTTTGTGTTTAATAACGTTATTTCTCCCTACATGAAACTCCCCTTCTGATATATGTGTGTGTGAAGAGCCTGATAGGTTAACCAGCGGCCGCTACTCGGCCAATGAGAAGAGACTGACGTCATGCCCGGCCAATGAGAGGCTAGTGTCGGGCAGGGGGCGGCCTTTATAAGTGGGACTCTGTCACTCTGTTACTGAACGTGAAAGGAGGAGGACGTGTGTGTGAGGCAGGTGAACAGGCAGAGGTGACCAGTGTTATGAGGGACTGAGGACAGACACAGGAGGGCATGAGCAGTGAGCCCTACCTAGAACTATTGATGATGAACTTGAGTGAGCTCCACAGTGCAACGCAGTGAGTCAGACAACACGGTGGCCCAGCAGAACCGGTGAAGTTCCCGCGGACCATCTATCCTGACCAGGCGAGCCGAGACGAGCCGCTCCATCCGAGCTGACTAGAGGGGTCGCAGTGGTGACAGTGGTGTCGTGCGCAATACCCGCACAGGCAGCCATTGGCTGCCTCCGTGTGAGTAGAGAATCTGTGCACCATTTGTCTCTTCAAGCCACTGACCTGAGTTATGCCAATAAGTTAAAGTATACAAGGATACTGGCCTATTTTCCTTGTTCGCAGATACGAAGGCCTGAGACGTAGATGTTACTGAAGAGTTGCTGTGTCCCTCTACACGTCTTCTACTCACCCTGCTTATTATCATAATTATTATTATTATTATACCTGCCTGCGCCTATTAGTATTATATATATAACACACGTCCTATTTGAGTTAATGATTTGCAATATTCATATTATTATATATACGCCTTAAATTGCTAAGCGGCGAATATTGCACCCGCACTTTAATTGTGCGGTGGGAATTGATAAAGGGAGGAAATTACCCGGGTTGTGATCTTATTGTTGGTTGTTTTTAGGTTTTTTAGTTAGAAGCGCTATTTAGGAGTGTTAGGGTTTTATTTGTGTTTTGAATGGTTTTATGGCGTATAGAAGCCCCTGTATTTTAGATAATAAAGAACTTGTTATACCTTTGGAAATACTGTGTCCGGCTCCTTCTCTCCTGGGTTTATATTGCTCTGAACACCTGAAAAACGTACCTGTGTGTCTTAAAAGGGTTATTATTATATATCTCCTTTTCCTCTTTTATAGAGGTGGCGTTGTCGGAAGTCTTATAATTATATATGGAAATGCTAAGGATAATACTGAAATAATACACTTGAATCAAAAGGTGTGTACTATAATTATTTATTTGCAAATCCAAGAAAGTAAGGTGTTGACAAAGAGTACCAGTTTATTCTGGCTGTTAATGTGAGTCTGGCCGCTCTTACACAAGCTCTCAGTGTGGTACAAAGTAACGTGTTGTGAGCTTGTATATCCATGCTATTGTCTTCAACTACAGCAGAAACGGGTAATACGGTACAACTAGCCTACAGAAGAAATGATTAAAACTAAGGCTACAGCCTGCAGTAACCAGTAAAACGACAGTCAATTTAAGATGCAACTACCGACAGAAATAGACAGGTAGATAAATAAAGACAGACAGACAGAGATAAAATGACAAGTATATAAATAGAGACAGAGAGATAAATAGAGACAGATGAATAGACAGGTATGTAAATAGGGACAGACAGAGAAGTACATTTATAAATACAGAGACATTAACAGTAACACTTAATCTACATTATAATAAATAATCAATATGTCTTTTTATCAAACAATAGATTAATAATCAATCCCTGTTTTGGATATATCATTATAGGCAAAAGGTTTCAAAACTAAAAAGAAGAAAAAAAAAAGAATATATATATATATATATATATATATATATATATAGAGAGAGAGAGAGAGAGAGAGAGAGGGGGGGGGGGGGGGAGAAAATTGTCAATTACAAGCTCACGATGTGGCACAATGCGTTGTGAGCTTGTAGATCAGCTATTTACCCTGCATTTGCATGACCAAAACAACGCTTACATTAAGTGGTTGATCGATTCACAAATTACGAAAACGCATCGCCCCTATTATTATGCTTTTGTGTGACACTGTAGTCTTTAGTATGATCCAGTAGTAGGGCATTCATTTACAACAACAGCGATATATAAAAGAAAAGGCCTATTGGTTTTTGGAATAATCAAAAAAGTAATCAACAGAATAATTACTAGGAAAATAATGGTTATTTGCAGCCCAGTTTATATATACAGTTACCTGTCTGAAACAATGTGGTGTGTTCAGTCTCTGTTGTATCAGCCTGAGCAACACATCATCAGGAACATCCTATAAACAAACATGCAACTCAATCAGTTATGAAATACTTCAACCAGAACCAGGGGTCTTCAATGTTATCCAGGCCCTTAGCTGAGAGAGAGAGAGAGAGGGAGCAGAGACCCCCCACTAGCCTTCATATTGTATATCGGTAAAGTGGGGGTATTATTAAAGGGGTCTCTTTAATAAACAGAAAATACAATTTTGAGGTAGGTGGCCAGTATTCAGCCAATCAGGAGAGAGTACTCATTCATCAGCTTCAATTCTGTGGGGATTCAGTTCCAATTCCTCTAATAATTTATTTGTGTCGTCACTTCTAATTCCACTCGTTTATCATGTGCCCTGTGTCAGTTCTCTCTCCTGATTGGATAAAAATGTTTAACCCAACCTGAAGATGTTCTGTTTAATAAAGAGCTGGAGAGACAGGGAGACTCCTGTTGCCAGGGGAACCAAATCCCCTTTATGCCCATATATGGAGACCCCCAATGTCATCAATATTAAGCCCATATCTGTGAATGCCAATATATAGTCACTGTGATGTCAGGGGAACCAAATCCGTTTTATTGCTATATGGAAATCCCTTTGGCCAGATGGCCAAGACATGGCGCTTTTCACCCTTAGGCTTAGGGGTCTTACTGGTGTATGAAATATTTGAATAATGTTAAATGACATACAATGCATACGTGTGTGTGTGTGTGTGTGTGTGTGTGTGTGTGCGCGCACGCGCGCAGTATACCTGCTGTGTGTGTATATTTTGAAGGCCAGCGTCCCGCAACAAACTGTCAGTCGTCAGATGAACCATTCCTAGATGACAGCACAGCTTCATCGCCTAGAATTCATCATCATCATCATCATCATCATCATCATCATCATCAGCTGTCCGCTTATTTATATCTAATTAGTTATCTCTAGGACTCACTATAGTTGTCTTCCCAGAAGCAGGTGCACCTAGAATTAAGATTTTCGGCACTGAGAAGAAAGAAAGAAAGAAAGAAAGAAAGAAAGAAAGAAAGAAAGAAGCATGTTTAGAGCTTTTTAGTCATTTGCTCAGTTCTATAATTAATTTCACAGAATGTAGAACTACAGCTACATCTAGTGGTCAAAAATCAAAATGATCTGATCAAAAACAATCCTGGTAATGGCAGGAGACACATATGGGGCAGTACTAGTTGATGACATGTTGTGATGGAGATGTAGGCTACTTATTATAACTCCATGGATGTAGGATGCAATCTGGCTAGCCATCGTCAAGGAAAAGTTCGATCGCTCTTAATGCAGAAGTCTGTAATCGAGAGACTATGTAGGATGTAACCTGTGGTAGTTCAAGAAGAGGACAGTGTCTCTGAGTACTACATTACCCACCATCCACCCTGTCTCTCCTCAGCAGTGAGATATTGATTGATTGATTGAAGACTTTATTAGAAGTTTGCATAGGAAAAGGTACAGTTTCGTGACGGTACAGTTCACTGGTACAAGGTCTACTAAAAGGAGATCCATGAAAAGACTAAGCTTATTTCCACTGGAAACCATTAAAGTATCTCATATAACATTGAATGACAGACAAATAGAACACAGTACTATGCAGTAGATATGTAAAGAAAAACAAAAGATAGGTGATTGGCTCCTCTGGTTTATCTAATATCAGACTGCTCACCATGGTCTGAAAAAACAACAACACTATTGCTATTACTATATTATTATAATTATATATAATAATATATATATTATATATATATTATATATATATTATATTAATATTATTATGATCTACTATTGCATTGTGTCCGACTTGAGTTACTAACTGTAAATTGGAAGATCACAGGATAGGCCTAGTCTGGTGGAGTCAGCAGACTCAGCACCAACACTGATATCAAATATCTCATGCGTCTCTGCGTAAACAGATATTTGTGGAGGATCAGAGGTTTGACCGTTTCATCCATGATGAAACGTCTTCTTCTGCTCCAAGTGAAAACAAACTTTTATCGTTCTGCTCACAGGACGAACACAGGATGTTAATTAATTCATAATGATGAACTAGTCTAGTAGCCAGCCCATAGAGCCCCATTGTAGACCCGGACATTTTGAGTCCCCTAAAGTTTTATGTTAGAAATGTTGAGTATGGGTCCCCAGCATGTAAAAACCACCGGATGCTAACTTGTATATGTTGAGCAATTTTCATAATCAGCCGCTAGAGTTGGTGTCCCATTAACTTTACATTACAGGAAAAATAAGCAAAAAATTAATCTGCTTTAAGTAGCATATGAGGGGTCTAACTAGGGGTATTTTATGATTCTGAATCCATTGCAAGCATCCGTTTTGCACGAAAAACATTCCTTGGCGAAAAATCGGCCTTGGTTTAGTGATGAAAAGTGCAGAGTCATCACTTTTCACATGTTTCTGGGGTCCGTTTTAGCCCAAGGAATGTTTTTCATGCAAAACGGATGCTTGCAATGGATTCAGAATCATGAAATACCCCTAGTTAGACCCCTCATATGCTACTTAAAGCAGATTAATTTTTTGCTTATTTTTCCTGTAATGTAAAGTTAATGGGACACCAACTCTAGCGGCTGATTATGAAAATTGCTCAACATATACAAGTTAGCATCCGGTGGTTTTTACATGCTGGGGACCCATACTCAACATTTCTAACATAAAACTTTAGGGGACTCAAAATTTCCGGGTTCACATTCTGGCTACTAGACTAAACCCAGGTCTTCCACACATTATAACAAACTACATGTAAAGTATCAAAGTAGAAACTAGAAACACAAGTTACTGTAGGATCTTATAGAAATTAACCAGACATTAAACCTCCACTTGTTGTTGCTATGGAAAACGTCATCCGCGTGCAACGTTTGTGTGCGTTGCCTGGCAACACTGTTCTACTATTGTGAGAGAAAAAAAAATAAAAAAAGTATGTATCAACCTTTTATATATACTCTATGCCTATGGTATCAACCTACCTGCCCCAAATTGTTCATATAGGGTGTGCCAAATGTAGTTCTAAGAGCAGCCATTTCTTGGGTCAACACAGCCTTACACAGGTGTTGATTGGAGTAAAGCAAGATTAGTTCTATTCAATCAAACAATTGAAACACCTTTGTTTTTACCCAAAAGATGGCCGCCAAGGACTACAATTGCGTCACCGTTGGCACCATGGTTGGCACCTCCAGACAGTACATCCTGATAACAGCCAGAACAGTTGACCGTATATGGAGTTCAATATTGACGTTTTTGGGGGAGGTATGGTGTAAATGTATGCTACTTAGTAAGGGGCCTCGGGTCAGATACTACGTCACAATTTGAGTTAGCTCGGCCTCGTGAGGTCCTTGAGGATAGTTCGGTCTTGTGAGGTCCTTGGCGTCAGCTAGTGTATGCCCAGGTCCCAAAGATGCGAGACCTCAGCAGCACACAGAGATATCCATATATGGGCATAAAGGGGTACCCTAACAGGGCATCATCTGGGAATGCCCATTTGCATTTTATTTGTTTTATCCTTTATTAATATATATCCATATACATATGGACTTAATGTTGTGATAATACGTACTGGGCAAGCTCCCTATTGTTGCATCTGTATATTGCATATACTGTATGCTATTTCATTACTATTTAGGCATTTGCCTTTCTTTCTTACACAGGGTAACTTATATCAGACAATATTCTTAGAATTTACAACAAGGAGGGTGCCAAGAAGTGTAGACCATTTTTCTTAAAAACATGGCATACTAGAGGTGTGAGGTGACTGAAGGACAGGGTGTGACAGATCCTGTCCCTGCTGATCTGACAGATGCTGTCCATCAAAACTAAAACCTTTAAGTGGGCTTGTGGTGCAATGGTGCCAGAATGAGGAGAGAGAAAAAAAAAAACTATTTTGCTTTTTTATTTCTGTTGTACGGCAAATAAATAAATTGTACATATTCAACACAAAATACAGTACAATAAATATACAATTAAATACATATCTGGTGTCAGCTGGATCAGTGGTTCTCAACCTGTAGGTCAGGACCCCTAGGGGGGGGGGGGGGGGGGGCACTTTGGATAGTGTCCATCCAAAGTGTAACTGAGTTCAGTGTAATTTAAGAATGCTTTTATGGGCTGCTATTTGACCCATTCATTCATCTTAAATGTTTATTTCCCTTTGTGAATTTGTTCTCTAATGACCCAATTTCTATGCAGGAACAGTTGATCTTTATCTTTTATGTCTTAAACTCAGTTTAACTCTTCAGGGATACGAGTTGAGATCCAGTAATTGCAGAATAACTCGCCGACAGAATATCAATCACATACACAGTTGTGTTTCCTATATCTAATGTTTGCACTTTTTTACAGCATATCAAAGCCATTCTTAACAGTATGCACATTATATCATCTACTACACCTGAAGCCGACACAGATGCCTCCAATACTGGGCAGTGGAGCCCCAGCGCCCCCCTGTGGTCACTTGTGTTCATTACAACAATTAGAGTCGCTGTGGGTTGATCAATCTGTGGGCACGTGCTTGGTATAAAACCATTAAAGTGGCGTGCCTTCTGTGCCCGTCATCTGCCATATCACGACAGATGGCCGCATTATGACACGTAATTGTTAGATTCGTGAACAGAATGCAGAAGAGAAAGCCTTTTTTCCTCTTCCTGGCAAACTGGTGATTGACAGACAGTATTCGAGAGACAACAACATGACTAAATGTGGAAGATTACCGACCGTTTTCAGTTGGATACTGTATGGAATAAGAAGAAGTGAAAGATTTCGTAATGGCATAGTCGACTGATGAGGGATTCCGTACAATGGTAATGGCACAATAAATGTTACAATAATGTTTACAATATATACAAAGTACTTTTTGAAAGACACCAAGGTAAATGACGAAAATCTGTTGTGAGTGTGACAATGCTGGTATGATCAAGTACAAATTCACTCAATGGTGCTACAAAACCGCATTAAATTGCTTTTCAAAATATCTGGCAACATCGACTATATTCAATTTAAAATTCCCAAGTGTTGACCTTTTAGTTGCAATTTTAAAACCATATTTTGCGTTTACATTCACAGACACGCAGAAAAAGATTTTTTTATATAGCTTCTCAGAACTGAGAAGAGGATGGTTAGAAGTAGTTTCTCAATGTTATGAGAAAATAGTATATAGTAACATTTTCTTCTTTTAAATTTAAATTCTGATTAAAATCCATTGATCTCCTTAGAAAAACGCAATTCTAAAAAATATCAATGATAAACATTTGAGCATTTTGGGAAGTCACAGCGCAATTGCTTAAAACATCTGTTAAATCTTCAGTGAGCAACAATGAGCTATACATTTGGCTTTACTTTACCAGATTCTTCCCTAAAATAAAAATTACAATTTGGGGGGGATTTATGAGAAACACATTTCAGTCACTTCAGCTTTGTGCAAGAGGGAGGGATGGGTGATTTACTTTGTTTTATAGGCTGGAGTACTTGATATCTACAGTAAGGTTGGCCCGAATGGCATTTTTTAGGGAACATTCGGCATTAGTACCATTAGTCATAATCGTTTACATGGACCACATTTGAGGTGGTATTGTGTATCAACCACTCCAGGATATACAGCATATCCTGAACTGTATTGTGTCAATCGTAAACACACACACACACACACACACATGTACACACTGATTGTTTCAATATCCTAATAATCCCAAATCCGAACCTTTGAATTGTGATCTAAATGCCAATATAACTAACGAACATTAGGACCTGCAGGGCCAGCCCTAATCTACAGATAACATTCAATTGGTTTATAATAACGCATCCATATCCGTAGTGGCGCTCTGGGTTACAGCTGATAGATTGAAATGCGGAGACAGAAAAATTTGTTTAATTTAGAAATTAACTATACAGCACTACTTTCAACAGGAAAAAAAACAAACAAACAGCTGACTTAGATGAAAATAATCATTTGAAATGCAGGCGCCATGTCCAGTAAAAAACACATTTTTGTGTGGGGGTGAGTGAGGCCCTCCTCTGCTCATGTACATGGAAGACTGTTCAGTAATTATTTTGTTCTTAAAATCCAAATGAACAGTAATCTCTGGAAGGATTAAGCCAAGTAAATACCTACAGCAGCATCTCTCATTTATATCCATCTTGATGTGCTCAAAGGATATCAAGTGAGTTTTTTCTTCTTTTCCTTTTGCAAACACGATATACATAACAAGCTTTGACATGTGTACATATTGGAAGTCAAAATGTGTAGTAGCGTTACGATTATTCTTAGGGACGGTAGATTTTTCTCTTGTCCCCTTTTACAGCAGAATCTCAAATATATACTGTATTATACAAGTATACGATTTATCACATACCCAGCCTTTATTTGCCCTGTGTGAAAGCAGTGATAATGGGGATGAGAGGGTGATATCTGATAATAACACATTGGGCTATTAACTGACAACCCCTAGGGCTGATAAGAAAGGAAGCTTGCATGCAAAATTGGCTTCCGCAGTGAATGAATTTGCTGCACATATTTATTTTCTCCTTCGAAACTAAATAAGGCTGTGGATATGTGATTAAAATATTGCCCAGGAGTTCATGGCAGCCCACATCGGGGAATCACGGAGGTGCATACCCTTTAGTTTCTTCTTCAAGGAAAGGTATGTCCCTTAACATATCATGTCATATCAGGTGCTTGTCACCATGACAACATCCCGGACATTATCCTGTACTTGGTGTTTAAACTGATTATTGATTTGGTTTCTCAAAAGGGACGTCCAGCAGCACCAGCATGTTGACGATCCAGGTCCCTGTTCTTATTATGTACATACAATAACTGTACCTGGTTACTCTAGCGGTTCTGATTCTGCTCAGTCCAGAGGAACCTCTGACACATTTGTCCCCATGACAGCAGTGGCCTGTTTGGACTCCCTCATCTTGTCAAGGCCAAAGAGCAGATCTAGTTGTGTGACTGGTCGCAGACGATCCTCATCCAGGGGTCTGAGGGAAGAGATGGGGTTGTGGGAGGGCACAATAGCTCAAAGGTTATAATCATGCATCACACCTTTTCAAACCATTTGCATCAGAGACACAGGATACAAACCCAACATCATCATTGCATTCAAAGCCCACACATACAACTCACTCAAGAAGACACAGATTAAAGTGGAGTGTCTCAACCAGTGGGCCAGCACCCAAATGCTACCGTAAGGAAGCACTGGGATTTCCAACAACTGCTTAGAGAGAGTAGGGGAGACAGATTTCTCTACCAAAAAAGTATGTGTAAATATTTAATGCCACTGGCTTAAAGAAATATTAGAGAATCATTGGTGGATGGGTAGAGAGGAGTTATTATGAATTCATACTTTTCCTCATCGTCGTCATCTTGCAACTGTTGAGCTATCTGTCTCATCTGTTCCTTGCGCACATAGTCCCGAACGCGGTACATGGCAGCATCTCTGCAAAGCTCTCTGAGGTCACTGCCCGAGTAGCCGTCCGTCTTCTCTGCAATCTCCTTCAGGTTGATGGCGTTGCTCAGCTGGAAATGAGAGGCAGGGATATTATGGGTAAGCTAAATGGATTTGCCACAAAACAGAAAGATTAACAAAGGGATTTCTGTTGTCAGATAGAATGTGACATTTAAATGTAATTATGAAACTAACTGAGAGAAGACATACATTTTCTCCTGCCAAGATCAACTTCAGAATCTCCTGTCTTTGTCTCGTGTTCTGTGGAAAGGAGACAGTAGGGGAAAAGTCTTTGAAACGGAGTATATTCCTCCTACAGGTCATCCTGATTGAGGTGTTGTCATAAAAAATTCATAAAATGAATTGCATTCATATTTGCTCAAGTGTGTGAACGTTTTACCGGCAAGCCAACATAGAACGTTGTGGGCATCCTGCGTAAAATGGCTGGGTCTACATCCTGGGGTCGGTTTGTAGCGCCCATCACCATCACCTGCCATAACAGAGATCATACCATGGTGGGAAATGTAACACTAGGGCCAACAAAAATGTTAGTACATTTCTTTTATGTTTTATGTTGCTGGGAAGTTAACAGTCTTCATTCAAGGGTAATAAAAAAAAACCTACATTACAGCATTTTATCTTTAACTGATCATGCCTTAAACAAAAAATCCTACATTTTACAATTATACTGTACATGAAGTACTATATTTTGCAGGCATCATGTGGAGACATTGTATCATGCTTGGGGTGCGTGTTACACGCATTAGACGTTGTGTTAACTCGACTCTCCCCATTACTAACCCTATCTCTAACCCTAACTGCACGCGTAGCCACATAGTCAGAGTAGTAAGACGGACTGACGTGTCCCCCCCTCATGCTTGCAAGAACAAGAAAGATGCAGCCTCTGGAGAAGTCGTCAGAAGATACAAGGAACAATGGTGTGTGTCTGAGAGGTATTCCTGAAAGAACAGTGTGCGATCTTAAAATGTAGGAATGTTGATCTGTAACGAAACAATGTGTCTTGGTCTCAACCAGACAGCACATCCAGACATTTTGTTTACTTAAAGGTTTTTACCATGTATCCACACAGCACTCCTCTCTCCCCTTTCTTGTTATACGATCGATGGACAACTAAGGGTGTGATATAACTATAAGAGGGGTTCCATTACCTGGCTGGTGGCAGCAGTATCAAGTCCATCCCACAGGCTCATAAACTGGGCTTTCATCATGGCTGTGGCCTCATGGTCCATACTGGAGCGGTTCCTCAGGAAGGAATCTAAGAGCAAGAACTATACTGTAATTATACTGCGTTGCTTTGTTTACAAGAGTGTTTTCATTCGGCACCATAACCCCAAGAAACAAGTGGAAAGACACAAAAAGGAGAGATAGTGACACCTGGCACAGCTCTCAAGCCAGACTCAAGGATCCATAATGTTTGAGACTATGCAGCAGTGTTTGATGCAGGGCAGGCAACACCATTGACCCCCATAACATACTAGAATTTGACTCAAATCACCCTTCTCAATATATATAATAGTAGCATATATTTTTCTCCCTGAACCCTATGGCTGCAACTATCAATTATTTTCTTAACACATATTCTATCATTCACGTGCTTCTTGATTATTCAACAAATCGAATAATCAAGAAGCACTTTGTTGTTTTGATTAATTTATGATATATCAACTTTTTTTAATCAACTAAATTGATTAGTCTGATTAACCACATAAGCCCTAATACTTTGTGCCACAGAAATATAGTAAAAATAGCCTACAAGCTTGTGACGCATTGTGAATTTATCAATCGGCTATTATTTTTATTATTTTAACCCATTTTGGGCGGGAACCCCTTTTGGTGTTTTTACCAGTCAGGAAGGGAACCCCTTTCTTGTTGCCATCTACAGTATATAGCAGCATTTGTGTAATTATTGAATAAATATGTTTTTCAGAAAACTTAGGTCATGATTTAGAAGGCATTTTTAGAATAGGCCTCAGTCCTAAATGGGTTAAGGAATAAAATCACATTTCCCTCCCTGAATCGGTGCATCAACTGGTACAGACACCATTGCATCACTAATAACCTTTCTGTTTGAATCTTGTAATGCAGGTTTGGTAGTGTTACACTCACCTATTTCATCAATAAAGATTATGCAGGGCTGGATTTTGACAGCCAATGAGAAGACAGCAGCCGTGAGCTTCTGGGATTCTCCATACCACTTGTCTGTCAGCGTGGAGGGCTGCAGATTGATGAACTGGCAACCAGAGGCCTTGGCTGTGGCCTTGGCAATCATAGTCTTCCCACATCCCGGAGGGCCAAACAGTAAAACACCTGGGAAGATTTAAAATAATAATAATAATAACTATAGAACAGTGAACTGGTTTTCAACCTTTTTCATATCAAGGCCATTATTTATTCGACATTTGAGTAGCCTTTTTGCTACTCCGGAATTCTCCTTTAAGCCTAAACGTCTGACTGTACCTTGTGCCGTTTACATTTCCGACTAATAATAGTATTCAACCAATCAATCAAAACTAAAGTTGGCAGACTACAGTAACAAAGATTGGTTTAGAAACAAAATAAATAATTCAGGTACGTTTGGTAATGTTTTGGGCAAAGTAAAAAAAAAAAAGAATCCTTCTCATCCATTCTATCTGGCTGCAGTAAGTGTTCAGTAAGTGTAAGTAAGTTCCCACATCGCTCATTTGGTCAAAACAGACCCATTTTCTATGGACTATATCTGACTCATGGATCGCCGCGGTTGTATTGTTTCTTCTCCGCGTGAAAGAAGACACGTGGGGCGGCTGTGAACGGGAGCGGCCGCGCACACAACGGGCACCCACAGCGTGCACGGAGCGATCGATTTGATTATGGCAGTCAACCAACATGATTTATGGAAACCTCTGGCATCCTGAGTTTAAAGTAAAGGTATATATAACCAAAGTTGAGAAGAGACAATGACATGTTCTGACGCGTAATTGCTGAGCAAGTGAAGAGTTATTCACATGAGTTCTATACCTGCATTTTTCCAGCTAGTCTAAACATTCCAGATAGTAACCGCAGGCATTGACACTAAGGCTTGTCCACCTGCCCCCGGCAGATAAATAAAACATTCGGGCAGGTGAAGTTTGCTTTCAGGTTGCCCGACTGGGCAAGTGCTTGTTTGAGAGGGGACGCAACCGTCTACAAAACACAACACCAGATATCTGTCTAAACACTTGAATGTGGCCAGAGCGTTTTGTCTTCTGGTCTGCGGAATGTAAAATAAGAGCACTGTTAACCCATAATAACAGTATAATTTTCACTATTTGCTACACTTAAACATGTAAAATAAGAAGTGTGAAACCATACACACATTCAATCACAGCTATGTAGGTATTTGGATAAGGAAGTATTGAGGTACAGTATGATTTTATTTTATTTAACTTTTTTTATCACCCCAGAAATCAAAGAAATAAGTGTTAAATTGAACGGTAATTAAAATCTTACCTATCATTTTATAATGGATGATTTACTTTTCGGGCAAGTGGGCATGACCTTTGGGCAAGTAGAACATGACATAGACCTTAGTGTCAACCCCTGGTAACCTCATCTCATTACATGTCCACAACTCTAACCCCCATTTAGTCTAGATGTCATGCATGCAGTGGTACCTTTAGGGGGCTGAAATAGTTTGGATCCAGCCAATAGGTGTCTCTTCTGGAACGGTAGGATAACCGTGTCCTGCAGCTCATGGATTACCTCATCCAGACCAGCTATGTCTCTCCAAGTGACCTGCAAGAGATTTGTACATGTTTCCAAACATGTTCTTTCGATCCAGATCAACATAACACTGAAAGGAAGGCCGAAGGCGAAGAAGAGGCCCAGGGGAGAAGCATTTGGAGTAAGGATTCTAGCAAAGGTATATGTGTCCGAAGACTGTATTAAACACCACCACTTGAATGTCAATGGATTATGGGAACATTCTGTACAACATGGACCTAATCTTTTTTATTTTTGCGTTACCTTCATACTTCGTGGATCAACCAGGTGAGATGCAATGTTCATCTCGTACTCGGTAAGTTTAACCCCCTCAACACCAAGCTTCTTCATCAGCTGCTCTGCCTGGGGAGATTAAAAGGCACAACAATATATGAACAAGCATAGTCACAATGCCATACAATTATAAACTCACATGCCCACACACACACCATCAGCAGATGACATTGCACAAAATCTGCCTGCAATAACATCTTGGACACTTGCTGACATGGTTTACGCAAAGGGGAGCAGGAAGTTCAGGAACACTATTATATTCCCAGTTAAAGCACAGGGCACAGTGCTTGGGGAAAAAAAGTGAAAGAAAAATCTGAAGGAGCGCTAAAACGGTCAAACACGGACGCGAATCGTCTATTTTCAGCGCTGTGAAAAAGAAAAAGGTCCCGACTCCCGGGGGCACTGAAACGGGTCGTAGCACCGGGCTAGCCTGACTGCAAGCGTCAGACTTTTCACACACTACGTTTCACTTCGTTCTGGGAAAGAGTCTGATCCTTCGGACGGAGATTCTACTTCAGCGGGGGCAGGCTAAAGCCTATTGACGTCACACACGCACGCACGCACGCACGCACGCGCACACACACACACACACACACACACACACACACACACACACACACACGCTTAGAGCCCCCGACGGCGCCGTGGCGTGAGAGTTTTCCTTTTTTTCCCCCTGTTCATCTCGGAAATCCATGTTAAGTTAAATATTAATCATAGCAGAGTATCTCTACATAATGTTGTCTCTGGTGGGTAACTTTAACTCATACAGTGCCATCCGGCCACAAGGGGTGCTAGAGTGCCAGAAAAATCTCCATAGACCTTCTTTATAGCTTTCGTCGACCCTCCCCCAACTGCCTTGTGTTTTCACTCCGGTCAATGCTGTAGCCAAAATGCTAACCCCTTTAGAAGCCCGATCTAAAGCTATTTCAGCCGCAAAAAACTTTCTCTTTGGGTCTGGGGACACAATCCGGAGAAAATCCTGTCTAAAGATGTGATTTATTATTGGAGTGGGCGGCGCGATTTGGCCGTTAGCGCGAATACGGCCCGTGGATGGCCGAGTCTAAGTCCCGGCCAAGGATGGACGTCTAGACCGGGGCTTCATTGAGGCCTCCGATAAAATAATTCATTTTATTAAATATCCCGGACTTGTTCGGGATAGGCACCCTGGAATACGTCGCGCCGCCTACAATGAACATTGGGTGAACATTGGGGGGGGTCTAAACTTTATTTTAAACCATTTTCAATGGAATAAATCGTCGGAGCATCTAGCGTCTCTCGTTGGTGAGCGCTGGGCGAGCCGGGACCACCCACGTTGCTCCAAGCAGCTCGGGGTAAGTAAAATAGCAAATAAAAAATTGTTTTTGATCCCGAATATCCCGAACATGTTCGGGATAGGCACTTAAAGGGTTAAATGCTAGACACTTCACTGACTACATAACAGATGTACAAAACTTGCCATTCATGACAGATAAAAAAAGATAAAAAGCAGGTGGTACAGTCAGGAAATTATAAGGCAAAAAGTCATGGGGACTTGTAGTCCCCGTCCTACATGTATGTGATACACCTTTGCATACCTTTTTCTTGGCCTGGCTTTTCTGCTTGGAGGTAGGGTCCATAGCTTCCACCACCCACTTGATGCTGTAGTAGGTGGCAGCCCCAAAGACAGTGAGCCTCACCAACATTCCCACCACTTCGTTCCGAGAGAGAGGGCGCATCAGAGCCTCTCGGGGAATGTCCTTAAGCGACATATCTGTGGCAAGTGTCAGCCCATTGGCTGAAAACTGCTGCTGAGACAAAAATAAGTCAGATAAATGTAACATTCAGTGAGTAACGCGCGCGCTGTGTAGTTTCAAGCGCAGTGGTGTGGTGTCAAGTAACTAAGTACATTTACTTAAAGGAGGACTTTGCCACTTTTCAACCCATCTTCATATAATAGGTCCTCCTCACTAATGTTCATAATAAAATAGCACAATTTTTTTCTACTCGGTCCAAGTCTCTTAGGAGAGCTGTGGGAATTTCAGAAATCCATCATCTTGTGACATCATCATTTTCAAAAAAAAAAAAAAAATTATCAATATTTTTGAAAAAAATATTTAGATTTTTATTATCGCGAGAACAATGGCTTCCACTTTAACATTGCAGCTTTTCAGGAGTAGAAAGCCTGCATTTTCTATTAGCTTGGATTCCCAATCGATGATGTCACAAGACGATGGGTTTCTGACCTGCCCACAACCCTCCAATGAGGAAAATAAAAAATAAAAAAGCTATTTTTTAGTGAGGACCAATTATATGAAGATAGGTTGAAAAGTGGTGAAGACAAGTACTCCTTTAAGTACTGTACAATGTAGAGGTATTTGTACTTCACTTGAGTATTTACAATTTCCAATACTTTTACTTCTACTCCACTACTTCTCAGATCCAAATAATGTACTTTTACTCCACTACATTTATTGGAAAATGTACTTACTGTGTAGATTGATTACATTATTACAAAACATACATTAGACAGTTCAACCACATATTCATTTTGTAATTCCGGACTTTTACTTCTACATTGCAGTAGCCTATTGATACTTTTACTTAAATAGAACATTTGAGTACTTTATCCACCAATGTTCATGCGTTAGTTATATACAGCCATAGAGTAGCATTGAAGTTAGGTCCTTATATTGCGTCTCTGAATCTAACTGCCACATACAGTACATACGGCAAGTGATGTGTCAGTGTGGCCAGCTCACTATCGTTCATAAACTATCTTCCAATAATTGTTAGCTGGCTAACAAGCTATCTGAACGAACATGACACTATCGTAGAGCCGAACTGAGCCAGCTAAACAAAACGAAATCAATTGATAAATATCAACTTTTTACTGCAATTACACTATACTTACGTTCGTATATAAAGGTTATATTGTGCACAACATAATGACACTTACACATAAATCCGAGTACAACCGTCTATAAAAGATGCTGCATCGCTGTCATCAGTGGTGTGCCTGTCAATGTACGCCGTGTGGAAACAACAAACACCGGGACAGGCGGGACTCTTTTGCCCGGTGCTACTCTTTAGTTAACCCATGCATTGAACCCACCACTAGATGGCAGAACAGCCCATTGTTAGCGACACAGATCAGGACCATGGACAGCAACCACACAGGAGGCATCACTATCCACTGAACACTCGAAGGCAATCATTTTATAAATTCCAAAATGAACTCCTCTTTTAGATTAAATATTCAGCATATATTATTTGGACTTTCAAATAATGATAACATAAATGTAGTGTATGCGTGTGCGTGTGCGTGTGCGTGTGCGTGTGCGTGTGTGTGTGTGTGTGTGTCTGTGTGTGTGTGTGTGTGTGTGTGTGTGTGTGTGTGTGTGTGTGTGTGTGTGTGTGTGTGTGTGTGTGTGTGTCCTTTTCAGCACATTCATAACATTTTACCAAACTGTAGCATACTTTCATGTTACTGTTAGCCATAAACTATGAAGAGCACATTATTTTTTAATGTGTTATGAGCATGGCAATTTGTCCATACCCAATGTAAACAAACAGTAGCCAACAATCTATTGCAAGGTTGCAAGGAAATGTGAGATGTTAAAATGGCACATCATTTTTAGAATCATGATTTTTTTCCCCAATTATTTAGAATGAGTCATATCAGTGAATGAAGTGTATCTAATATTTACATCCTTAAAGCCACAAGCAATAGGCTACAAAACAGATTTGACAACTTTTCAAATTATAGATTCAAATATATTTTGTATCAGAATGTACAGTATCAAAAATATTGAAATAATATTTCAATTACATTTCTTTACAGTAAAGTAAGGCTTACAGGTAAAATGCCATACTGCCAGGAGCACTACCATTTCAGAGTAAACAGTTTTCACGGTGATCGATGTAGTGGACTTGTTGATTGCAGCTTTGTCATTAGATGGATGCTCAAAGTAAACTCTCCAGGGTGTTCTGGTGGTAGACTCTGTGAGGCAGTCTCCAATCTCTGGTCCTTAATCTGTGTTTGATTTACATTCCGTTCCAATGTTGGCTGATAATGGATAATTCAGTCTTCTTAACATCGGTGCTGAAAGATAAGGCTATAACAAATAGGCTGCTTCACCAGGCAATTTATCACACACAGGGCCAAAGGGATAGTAATTGTCACAGACTGGGAGTTAAGTTTGAAGTTGCTGTCATGGCTTCTTTTGTGCAACTCTTTTTGAAGGTGTTGACTGTGGACAAAATTAACATCAATGTCATATTGTGTGATAGAGATTGGCTTAAATGTCTCATATTAGATGTGTGCCAAATTAGATGCTAGAGCTGTTTGGCCAATCAGCTCTAATATGTGGCATAGAGCAGGGACGTGCTGGGCCCCTGATTCAGCCTGGGAAAAAGTGTTGGAGAGGCCCTCATTGTGCGCTATAGAGAGAAATCTCTCTCCATAGCGCTGCTAGTCTGGGATCACTTCACTTTTCGGGTTTGTAACCGGTCTGGAGTGGAAACCACAAAACGTCACGTTGTAGTACTCAAAGGACTACAATTTGCCGGAAAGATCAAACCGGATTCAGTTTTAACCCAAAATATTCCCCTGCGCTCAAGGACACACTTTTAGGGCCTACCTAATAAACTCCTTGATGCGGAGTAGTTTTGCTTTTGAAAAATTTGTTTGGTATATGCATCTTTTAGTCCAACTTTTAGCGACTGGCAAGACTACACAAGGCTACTCGAGCATTTTAATAGGTATTGGGGAAACAAACGGAGGGAACCAAATCAAAGCGACGCCGCTTCTTCTAGTGGTTTCCGTGCTCTAGGCGGAAACCAAACGGCCTGCTGCTTTTTCTCAGAAAGCCTGGTAGGCGAGGTTATAGTGCTGCTGCTAGTCGGGTGGAAACCTTGTGTGTCCAAAACCGTTTGTTTTGTATTTATCATTTAAAAAACTAATTAAACTAGTGAAAACAGCCGATCTACAATGTGTGCTTGTAGATCTGCTGTTTTCACTTCTTTTGTGCGACGGCCTTGTATGATGAAGCAGGGCTTTGCTTTGCAAAAAAATGTACACTTGGAGATACGAGGTTTCTGCCCGACAGTGACGATTTACTTTGTTGGCCACCCAGCCCCCAAAATGGAAAGAAGGCCGACATTTTCTTTTTAATTTTTTCCTAATGGCCGGCCTGGACTAGCCGGGAATGAACCGGCCGAGTAGACAGGGATTGGAAAGATGTCATGAATAAATATGTGAACTTTGCAAAGTGGAGACATTGTCAATGTCTAAAGATGCCCATTGTTGTACGGTAAGAGGTAAGGTATACAGTCAGTATGTTTCATACCAACGACAAACAGAATATTGCTGATATTGATTGAATTCCACTTGACCACTAATTTCATTGCAGAAAATGTTTTTTTTTGTCATTGCACCCTGTTTTTCACAGCGACCCATGGTGCATCTTTTCTGTTTATTCCGGCTGTTGTGCACATGCAATAGGTTAGCCATTACCTACATTGTAGTCCAATTACTTTTCCAAATTGGATATAAAATCCCATCCGGCGCAGTTCCCATCTACAAGGATACGATGGTGCAATATCCACTCTTGTTTTTGTAAAACAGCACACAGATTGCAATTGTAGACACCTTTGGCTGTGAAACTGCTTCATAAAAAGCTTTAATCGCCTCCTATAATGCAGCAGCCAGTCCCTGCAGATAGTGGGTTGACAGGGCTATTTTGAAGGCTTTGGGCATGAAAGCACAGGCATGTGTATCTGCAAAGTGCAGCCTGGACTGTGCATTCCCACCTTACACCTCACCCCAAACAGCTACTCACAAGGGAATTGAGGAAAATAAAAATACATTCAGCACACATAACTGTCAGCCGCATCATGCTGTGGCTGAATTAAAACTTGCAGCTTGGCTACAGTTCTGTGATTTTACATGCCAGATAGTTTTTTCTTGGACAAAATAGGATGCCAAAAGGTCTGTTCAGAGGAAATAATTATACAATTCTCACTGGAGATGTTCTCTCTATGCCTGCTTTGGCTTGATTTTTATTTTGTATTACTGCTTCTGAGAAATGTTAGAATGTTGATATTTGTGTGATATGTTTGGGAGACTTTAGGGTGGTCATTGCCATTACAGTACTGTATATAAACAACATTATATAGACACAAGAGTCAAGGTTTGTTGTTCCAATGCACGTTAGTCATACACAGTACAATAATTAATTAGTCTCTCAGGAAAGGTTTTACTACCTCCTGTCAAGCTTGGAATGCAGATGAGATTGGATTCCTTGTTTGCCTGTTACCGAGGGGAAGGCAAACTATTTATTTATGAGAATACTGGCAATCAGTGTTTGAAACATATTTCACGTTTGCACATAGATTTTCTATTCACTGTAGACTCTCTTTCTAGGTCGTCCTCAGACAAGCCCTCCATCGTCACTTCCAGTCATCCCGGTTCTCCATACATCTGGTAGTGAATTGCATTTACATAATTGTTATACACTTGTTGAACTGGCAAAGTAAGATGGTTGATAACAATTTACAATTTAAAATTTACAATTTATGCATTTAGCAACACAAAATATCACAATTGTTTCTGATATGTGTAAACGGCAGGACAATATTTTTGTGTGTTAACAATATATACGGTATCCTCAGGGACGTGCTGGGCCCCTGATTCAGCCCGGGAAAAAGAGTTGGAGAGGCCCTCATTGCGCGCTATAGAGAGAGATCTCTCTCTATAGCGCTGCTGCTACTCAAAGATTTGTCATTTCAGATCATGACAAGTGACAAGCCAGTGGGCCAGTTACATGAGTTATTTTTCGTCGTTGTTGGGTGGAAACCTTGTATGTCCAAAACCGTTTGTTTTGTATTTATCATTTTAAAAATGATTTAAACTAGTGAAAACAGCGGATCTACAAGCACACAACGCCTCGCACTGCGAGGCGTTGCGTGCTTGTAGATCTGCTGTTTTCACTACTTTTGTGTGACAGCCTTGTATGATGATTGATGAAGCAGGGCTTTGCAAAAAAATGTACACATTTGAAACTTGGAGATACAAGGTTTCTGCCCGACAGTGACGATTTACTGCCCAGCCCCCAAAATGTAACGAAGGCCGACATTTTATTTTAATTTTTTTCCTAATGGCCGGCCTGGACAGGCCGGGAATGAACCGGCCGTTCGGGAGTTGTCCCGCTTTTCCCAATGGCCAGCACGTCCCTGGGTATCCTTTACTAAATGTTCTGGTGAATTTAATCAAAGACGTGACATTTTCATATCAATTTAACATATCAATACACATTCAGGACAATACATAGTAGACAGAGGACAGAGCACAAATGGGTGAGGAGAATTGGGAGAGCCAAAGGACAATAGTTGATTTCAAAGGGAAACAAAATGAATGTAATGCTAGTGATAAAAGTGGTAGTGTACGCCACATATTTTGAGGGCATTGCTTTCCTTTTATCTGTGTGTTTTTACAGAGGCTCTGTAGTTGTGTGTTTTGGCACTGATCAACTGTTGACAACACTCGGAATGATTAAAATTCTTATGACAAAAATATGTAATCACTAATCTGTCACACAGATGAAACAACTGAGAAAAAGCCTGAGAAGATATGCAAAAAAGAGTAGATGTCTGTGTGATATTCTATTGACTAATGGTGACCAGGGAACCCAGCCTTGACACCTTGTGCCAAACCCTGGCCCCCATACCTGGGAGAGTACAGCTTTTTGTCCGATCTGTGAAGGTGAGATATGAACAAGACGAAAACCATCACCAGGGAAAGATAGCAATTGTTGTTAAGTTCCCTTTCTCAAGCAGGCAATTACACTGAGATGCATTGCTAGAAAAGTGTCACCAGCAAATCCATTGTTTGGTGAGGTGCACCTGGTGTGCACTCCTCTCTTGCTTCCGTGCATTGCATATCAGTTTTTAGATGCCTCTTAAAGTATATTGTCACCAGACACAATAAAAAAAAAGAAAAAAAAAAAAAAAGATTAGAATCATGGGAGCCATGTCTACCGACATTTTGTGAATTTGATCATGGTAGCATCTACCTATATACAGTATTATTACCTACCTACGGTATCTATATTACCAGTGTATTCGTTGTGCATGGTAAACAAGTGAGCTTGTGTGTGTACCAGAGACAATTCTCTCTCACTCTAGTGACTAGTACATTCAAGTGTTGTATCATTTGCTGAGAAAGGCCACACACAACAACAGCAAACTTCTCCAACTGGATCTTGCATATTATGTATGTCTCTGATCTCAACTGGCTTGTTATGCCCATGTCGCTCTATTCATGTTGCTCCATTGTGAGTCTCTCGAGTCAGACTGTTGACTCATACAATTTAAAAAATGCTTAGGTCGTATACAGTCTTGGACTGTATCCTTCTGTTTCGTCTTTTCAGTCGCACAAATTTGTCCTAATGTAAATCAAAATAGTCAAAGCCTATTTCGCTTTTAAAGATATTTTTAAATATATTTTTCCACATGTGCACCATGCTATTTTGCCCACCATGCTTTGCAGAGGTGTTATTTTGTAGCAGCTCCACCACCTCACCATAGCGATGTGTCTTGCGTGAACCTCAGTTTCTCTTATTCTCTCCCCCTGCCCTTCTTGAGTCACCATGGTTACAGAGACAACACACACACACACACACACACACACACACACACACACACACACACACACACACACACACACACACACACACACACACACTGAGACACATTTGGTTAAAAAACAAAGTGGTAATTCATTTTCTTTCTTATGCTCCATCACTTTGGCAGGTGAAAGGGAGATAATGGCATCATAATATCTCATGCATCCATGCATATTGATGAGACGCCCTTGCGACTTCTAGCCTTGAGCTAAAATGAGCTTGATTTTCATTCTGTTGTTGTTTTTGAATCTCTGTAGTGGAAATACATTGAGATTATGCAGCTCAGATGCTTCTGATGCATTTCTGTATTCTGGAATATGACGTCTTGTCTTCTCCCATGAAGGGTTCTACTCAATATACCAGGGGTCTTCAACGTTTTCACGTCAAGGACCCCTTAGCTGAGAGAGAGATGAAGCAGGGACCAACACTACATACTGTATTGTATAAAATTGTGTTGCAGATTATATCATAGATATCATAGGTTATACTTGTTTGACAGAACTATCATCAGTGTAGGTTGTTGTTTTAATGTGTATTTTAGACATTCCCTCTACAAAAAACCCTGCTATTCTTGGCTAATGTACAATGCACACAGAATAGGGAACTAGGTCAAGTGGTTAGTGTAGAGAAAAACACACACACAAGGATTTGGGAGGACCCCCTGTAGTAACTCTGAGGACCCCCCAGGGGTCCCGGACTCTTGTTGAAGACCCCTGCAATTTATAAGCCAGGTTATATCAATTTTGAAAATAAATAAAAATAAAATAAATAAAATAAAAACCCTGGCACAAGTTGTATTATTTAATTAAAGCTGTATTATGTAATAACTTTTTAAGTGATTAAAATGTTTTTTTGTCCAATCTGTATGGTAGATTGTTCATAAAATAATATAACTTACAACTGTAATTTTGCCTCCCTGCTCTTCTATTGAGACACTTACTGTATCTGTTTTGACACGACCTTTGACATGATCCTGTTTCCGGTTCAACACAAATTCAATTTCTCCTCTAATAGCACTCGCATGACTGAACCTGATTTGGAGATTTTGAGGTGGTTTGGGTTTGCTCTGGAAACTCTGACCTCTACCATTTGAGACGTTTTGTAAATATGAAATAAAATGTTTTGAGTGTTTCCTGAGCATTCTAATTCCATTTCTAAATCTCAAAAAAACAGGTCAAAATGACCTGTTAGTCATGCGAGTGTTAGCTAAGCAAGCAGGCAGCCTCTATTAGCTGAGAGGTAAAAAAAAAATTCAGAGAGTAGAACAGGAAAGTTACATACAGTAGTGCAGCTTTAACATAAATCCTCTTTTTCATAAAACTACCATGTGCTACTTCTGTCAATCATTTTGTAAGACTAGCATACACTGTAACACCTCTTTGAAATGCTGCAGTTGATATCTCATTTTAGAACAGAACACTTCAGTTCTACTTATGGGAGATTGATTTTGGGAGTAGCTGTAACTAATGTCAGTTTCTGGAAAAAGATGTACACTCTACTGTTTCCCCTTCCAGAATATAATGTGGAAAACTCCCTGTCACATACGGTATCATCATTCACAGACTGTTGGCTTGGCACACTGACTAAAACTATATGTTCTCCTCAAAATGTATTCCTGTCACACACGCACACGTACCGGTATATATAGTACTATAAAGTATTTATTTTTTCCAAAAATTGTGTCGCACAATTTTGTAACCCATTTTTCACCCAGTGCCAATTGACTAAGCTGTAATCCTGGGCGCTACTCTCTCTCTGTCAGCCAGGGGAGAGCCCTGAACTGAGCTCATGTTTCCTTCAATGCATGAGGAGTGAGCATGACAATTCTTATCACCTGCAAGGGGGGAGTTTCCCCGGGTAGAACGTAGCACGTGGAAGGAACACGTTATTCCAACCAGTTCCTTTCCCCCCTCCATTAGGCACCCCGGCTGACCAGGGGGAGGCAGTTTATATTATATATATATATATATATATATATATATATATATATATATATATATATATATATTAGGGGTGTAACGATACATTTTAATAGCGATTCGATACATATCACGATACATGGTTGACGATACGATACATGGACGATATTGGTTCATTCATGGTGATACGATACGATTCGATTCAATGATTTAAAATCGATATAGTAACTATTTAGCAAAGAAATTTAATCTGTGTGAAAGGTGTGGATAGTGCAGGTTTTTAAGGGAAACATGTATTATTATGGATGTAAATAAGTAAACACAGTGATTATCTGCCAAATACACGGACATTGTATATTGACAAACCTGCACCTTGACATGAACCCAGAGATTACACACATGTATCGATAGACTAGTGTAGCTATATGGAAAGGAAAAGTAATTAAACCCCTCCTTTTAAATTTTTCTTCTTAAAAATGCTAAATACAATGCAC
Source organism: Nannobrachium achirus (assembly GCF_963921795.1). NCBI lineage: Eukaryota > Metazoa > Chordata > Actinopteri > Myctophiformes > Myctophidae > Nannobrachium > Nannobrachium achirus. The sequence goes on along the minus strand of NC_137832.1, from coordinate 26,874,416 downwards.
AAGTAGGCAGTATCGATACAATCGATTCTTTGCCCTGCCGATTCGATACGATACAAAATAAAACGATACGATTCGATTTTAGCTGTTTTCATTTCGATATACTTCGATTTTTTAAGTTAAAAACGATATTTCGATACAGTTACTATATCGTTACACCCCTAATATATATATATATATATATATATTATGTTATTATGTTATTATGTTACAGTTAGTTTGGGTAACTCAGTTAGATTGGGGTAGGAGCGCTTATTTTTGTTCACCTGGATGTGGAAGAAGCTCATGTCCCAGTGGTAGAGCATTTGACTGCATTAGTCCCACGCTGGTGAATGCTAACCTGGTGAATGCTACCCTAACTCTAACCCTAAACCTTACCCTAAACCTAACCCTAACCTCAGTGTAGGTGCCAATTGTCACAGTTCATATTTTCTGTAATTTCATTATTAAGATTAAGAATACTTTTTGCTAAAAGGTTAAAAATGTATATTTCTCTGAATTTGATTGCATTTCATATTGCATACTGCATTTCATGTGCTTCATTGTGTGTTTAAAAAGGGTCTAATTGCCTTGCCCTGGTAAAAAGGTCTAGCTGACCTGATCTCATTTAGATCTGTTTGATGCTCAAGGTCAAAAAGGTTTAGATGACCTGTTCTAATGTTGTGTTGTTTGATGTTTAATGAGTGCCTAGTTAGCCCACTCTTTGATGCACCTGTGTATAAATATGATGATGTGAGGCTTTCTGTTCAGTTGGAGTCGGTCTAGCAGTGAAGCAACACAGTTTTTTGACCGTACACTTGACTCTGTAACCTTTTAAGTTTTTCAAGTAAAATCTTTTTGAAGAAAAGTTTATTTTGTCTTGTCGTTCGCGTATGGATACTGTTTTGTGCTTTTTATGGGACTACTCCACCAAGTGGTACATTTTTTGAACATTTAGACGGAGTGCCACTACATTTAGTCAAAAAACTGAGCTAACGAGCTGAAGCTGGAACTTGCTTGGAAATGTTTGGAGGAATACAAGTTCACCTGAAGAAAAAGGAATAAAAAGGGTAATCTTTTGAAGTGATTCCCAGGACAAGGTATTGAAATCTTTCTATTATCCTTGTGCTTTGTAGCACGAAGAGACTGACTGGAATTCTGAAGCTATACAGTAAGCTAAAAACTGGATTGGATGGAATTCTCTTCTATGCTTAATTACCTGTGGTTCTTTCCATGTGAGCGTAACCGCAAGCTTTGATTCAACCTATGTGGAGTTTTGCATCTTTTGAGAAGTTGTTTTGCACATGTTTGATTAAGAAGAGTGACTTTGATACGAAGTGCCTTTAAGCTTTTGCATGCAACTTGAGCATTCTACTCTGCAATTAATAAGATGGGTGATGAAAAGGAAACCGCACCTGAAGGTGTAATGGAGGAGGGAAGGTCACGTAGGCTGACAGAAAAAGGATCAGAAGAGAAATTACAAAGAAGCATCTCTTTAAGGAAAAAGAGATTGAGAACTCTGACAAACAAAATTAGCCAGATTGAGCCATTGATGGATAATGCTCAAAACTTGCAACAAGTGAAAGAGGTGTGGAAAGGTGATTTTGCACTTGCTCATGACGAGTTCTATTATTACAACAACGAAGTTGCAGGTCTTTTGCCTGAGGAGGAAAGAACAATAGATCAAGCTACCTGGTTCGAACCCAAAAGTGCAACCATACAAGATGTCCTGAAATCAGTTAAAGATTACATTGCAAGGAATGAAGTAATCACGATGAAAGATGGTGATAACGAAAATAACCTGCAAGATACAGTTATGCCAAGTGATAGCGTATCACAGGTTGGTGACAGGAGGTCTGGACATGCCCGCAAGGGTGGATCTCAAGTCAGTCGTGCATCAGCAGCGTCACGACTGTCATCGGCACGTGCTATACAAGAGGCCGAGCACGCAGCATTGCTTGAAGCAGCCGCAGCAGTCAAGAAAAACCAGCAGATCAGAGAAGCTGAAGCTGATCTTATAGCTCAAAAAGAGGATCTCGAATTGGAGATTGCATTAGCTGCAAACAAGAGAAAACAACAGTTTGCTAAAGCAGAGGCTGAACTTAAAGCTAAAAGAGAGGAGCTTGAAGTTGAGACTGCATTAGCTGCAAGCAGTGCAAAAATAAGAGTACTCAAAGAATATGAAAGACAGGAGGATGGCATGAATAGCTACGCAGCATCACAAGGGTCACGGCGTTGGACTGTGAAGCAGGACAGGACTAGCGTTGTCCAACCAGCAACTGTACACTTTAAGACACAGTCACAAACGTCACAGTCACAAGTATCGCAAAGAGGTCATCAAGGTTTCAATCAGGACACCAGAGGCGATGGCTTACTACAAGTACTGCAAAAACAGAATGCAATAACAGAGTTGCTTGTAAGACAGCAGAAGCAATCCCTGTTACCAACAAAAGATATTCCTGTGTTCAGGGGTGATGCATTGCAGTACAAATCTTTCATCAGAGCATTCGAACACTCCGTAGAACAGAAGACGGACAATGATCAAGACAAGTTGTACTTCTTGGAACAATTTACGGCTGGCGAACCCCAAGAGTTAGTTCGCAGCTGTGCTCACATGCCATCAAAGAAAGGTTACCAAGAAGCGAAGCAACTGCTACACAAGCACTATGGGGACGAACTAAGGATCGCCAGTGCGTACGTTGATAAAGCCCTCAAATGGCCGACGATCAAGTCCGACGATGGAAAGGCATTAAGTGCCTACGCAATGTTCTTAGTTGGATGTCACAATACTATGGAAGACATAGACTACTTGGAGGAGATGGACAATCCAACCAACCTGCGAACGGTGGTGTCTAAACTGCCGTACAGAATGAAAGAACGTTGGCGTGATGTAGCCTATGATATCAGAGAGCGACAAGGCAGAAGAGCCAAGTTTGCTGATCTGGTCAGATACATTGACCGGCAAGCTAAAATAGCAACAGACCCCCTCTTTGGTAATATACCAGACAGCCGCACAGTCACGGCTGGACAAAACGATCAGAAAGAAAGACCTCCTGTGAGGAGAGAAGTTCGCGGAGGCAGTTTCGCAACCAATGTTTCAGATGAAAACAAAGAGTCTCAAGAAACATCTTCGAAGCCAGAAAGAACGAGCAAGACAGTGAATGCTTTTGAGAAGCCATGCTTGTACTGCCAGGAAGATCATACACTAGCTTCTTGCAACAAGATCAAGAAACAGCCATACAAGGAACGTGTGGAGTTCTTGAAGTCAAAGGGCTTATGTTTCGGGTGCTTAACTTGTGGCCATCTGAGCAAGTTCTGCCAAAGAAGAGCAGAGTGTAAGGAATGTAAATTAAAGCATCCAGACATTCTACACACAGAAAGAGAGGTTTCTGCCTCACATGAAGTATCACCTGAAAAGACTGACGGTGCACAGGAAAGTGAAGTATCATGTGCTCAAGTTTCTGTCACACATGAATCCTGTAACCTCACTGGGGCCGGAGAACCTGAATGTGTGCTGTCAATAGTACCGGTGAGGGTCAAGTCAAGAAAGAGTTACGAGTATGTGGAAACGTACGCGTTCATGGATCCGGGAAGCACTGGAACGTTCTGCACGGAAGCTCTGAGAAGGAAGCTGAAGGTTAAAGGGAAACCAACCCAAGTACTTCTCAGCACCATGAGCCAAGACACGCCTGAAGAAAAGAAACTCATGAGCAGTTATGTGATATCGGATCTTGAAATAAGTGGGCTCGAAGAGAGCAGATATATGGAGTTGCCCAAGGTGTACACCCACAGCTTCATACCTGTTCACCCTCAAAACATACCGAAGCAAGCCGATATCCAGAAGTGGCCATACCTTCACGAAGTACACTTGCCAGAACTGGAAGCAGAGGTTGGCTTACTTATTGGAGCGAACTGTCCAAGAGCAATGGAGCCATGGCACGTTATCAATGGCCAAAATGGAGGGCCGTATGCTCTACAGACGGCCATCGGCTGGGTCATAAATGGGCCTATAAGGAAGGAACTGAGTGACACAGAGAAAAAACGTCCTCATTATTCAATGAACAGGCTCTCTGTGATGGAGATGGAGAAGCCAATGGCACAACAGGGTAATATTGATCCTCCAGGGCGCAACTGTGATGAGAAAGAAAAGCGGTCTCAGGAGGACGAACAGTGCATGCAGCCTGTGGAGAAAACCACAATCCTTGAGACCGGAGATTACAGCATTGGATTGCCACTCAAGAATCCAAAGCTCCAGATGCCCGATAACCGTTGTGTGGTGGAGCATCGTACAGCCAGTTTGTACAGAGAGTTTAAGAAGAATCCTAAGGTCTTTGAAGACTGCAAAGGCCCCAAGGACACCATTACTGGCAAAGACTACGCTGTCCCAGTTACAACAGATCAACTGAGTCGTGATGACAGCACCTTGATCTGTATACCACACTATAGGGTGTACCACCATAAAAAGAAGGAGAAAGGAGTGGTCTTCGGCTGCAAAAAGAAACCACCTGTTCAAATGAAAGAAACCCTTCAAGACGATCCTAAGGAAAAGAACACTGTTAAAGCCAACACAGTCAAAGTTGAGGATAACGTGGAACCAATGAAGGAGCTGATAGAATACTACTCAGACTGGCAACGACTCAAACTTTCTTGCCTGCAGAAAACTTTGCAGCAGCTGAAAGAGAAAAGAAAGGAGTTATCACAAACTGTCAGTGAAGCTGAAAAAGACCCTGCAAAGCAAAGGACGAAGATAAAGACCAAGATTCAAGAAAGAACTATAAACAAGCTCTGCCTGTTGCAGGAAGCCAGGCCAGAAGAGAAGACTAACTGAGAAGACGAAGTTTAAAAGACTTTGCATGTTTAAGTTTGATAGTTATGGACATTTGAAGTAATATGACTCTGAATGTTTAAGTTGTAATTGCTTAGCCCTCCTGCCTAACCAATTAGGGGCCGGATAATGTAGGTGCCAATTGTCACAGTTCATATTTTCTGTAATTTCATTATTAAGATTAAGAATACTTTTTGCTAAAAGGTTAAAAATGTATATTTCTCTGAATTTGATTGCATTTCATATTGCATACTGCATTTCATGTGCTTCATTGTGTGTTTAAAAAGGGTCTAATTGCCTTGCCCTGGTAAAAAGGTCTAGCTGACCTGATCTCATTTAGATCTGTTTGATGCTCAAGGTCAAAAAGGTTTAGATGACCTGTTCTAATGTTGTGTTGTTTGATGTTTAATGAGTGCCTAGTTAGCCCACTCTTTGATGCACCTGTGTATAAATATGATGATGTGAGGCTTTCTGTTCAGTTGGAGTCTGTCTAGCAGTGAAGCAACACAGTTTTTTGACCGTACACTTGACTCTGTAACCTTTTAAGTTTTTCAAGTAAAATCTTTTTGAAGAAAAGTTTATTTTGTCTTGTCGTTCGCGTATGGATACTGTTTTGTGCTTTTTATGGGACTACTCCACCAAGTGGTACATTTTTTGAACATTTAGACGGAGTGCCACTACACTCAGTAAAACTATGCCTAAACCTAACCCTAACCCTTACCCTAAACCTAACCCTAACCCTAAACCTAACGCTAACCCTAAACCTTACCCTAAACCTAACCCTAACAATAGTATGTAATATATATACGTATATATATATACGTATGTATATACATATGTATATATATATGTGTGTGTGTATAAATATATATATATATATATATATAGGCCTATATATATATATATATATATATATATATATATATATATATATATATATATATATACTGTTGTTTTTACATCTTTTTAAATTAGTTTATTTTCATTTAACAGCTATTTTTTTATTGTGTGTGTGTGTGGTTTCCTGTGTGTGTCCTGGAGGTCAAAGATTCTCTGTTCACAGACTTGTATGGTACGGTACCTCTCCTAACGTGAATAATATTCCTACAGTTCAGTATCATGATTATGTCATCCATCAACTTCAAACACATTGGCAGAGAGATGTGACTTGACAGGATGAGATGGTACTACCTTCATGCTAAGATGAAATCTGACATTCATCAACATCAATTTCTTTCCAATTCAACTTCAATCTCCGACCTGTATTTCACATCTGACAGGGGAGTGTGTTGGTAGATTTGATTGCTTTGAGCCTTTCCCATGGCCCTGACCTCCACTGGCTGTGGTTATCATGGGCTACTGCACATAACCCCCCATGTCTAAGACAGCTTCCATCCATGTCTAAAGCGCTTTCCTTGGATAGTTGAGTCTGGCTTCATGACAGGTGGTTGAACATTTGGGAATTTAATGTTCAGGCACGTGCACACATAGACATCAAAGGGGGCTTGAGCCCCTGCCTTTTTTATCTGTCTGTAAAAGGTGCCCTCTCCAGACCATGAATGCAGTTTTTACTATGGTGAAAGAAATGCAAATGCCCTCTTTCCATGCCATACCTGAAGGCAGCATTCAAGAGAATTGTGTTGAAATAATAGCCCTCTCTGTGTAGAAATCCATGCCGTTACGCTGCATGCAGTATTGACTTGATTGTTGTTGCGACCAAAGGTCGCAGTATACCATGAGAAATGTCGTAGCTTGTCCTTCCTTCCGTCCTTCTGTACAGGAAGTGATGTCACGTGACATCACTTCATCAAAGATCAAACCCTGGATATTCATACTTTCACTGTGACACCACAGGTGATATCACAGTGACAGTCCATATATGGGTATCCCTTTTATGCCCATATATGAAGATCCCTGATGTCATTGATATACTGTATATCACTGGCCAGATGGCAAAGGCATGGCCCATATCTGTGTGGCTGGTTCAGATAGGGATCTCCATGTATGGGCATACAATATATTGTATGTATATGGATACATATTATTATTAATAAAGGGTATAATAAAATAAAAAGTCCATATATTGTCATTCCCAGAAACAAACCCCTTTTATGCACATATATGGAGTTTTCTGATGTCATCAATCCCAGGCCGAAAACCTTAATATTAAGTCCATATGTATATGGATGGATATATACTAGTAAGACACCCGAGGGTGGAATGCGACCTCAGGGTGACATGCAACCTAAAGGGCGAGGTCGCGCCAATTCTTGACAATCTGGCCAACCACAGCGTTTCTCTGACGATTCTAGTTGTTGTCATTCTGGGGGGAGTTTGACAGTTTGTTCATGTTTTTGTGAGGGTATCAACCCTAGGAGACACGGGGAGAACACGCAAACTCCACACAGAAAGGCCCTATCGCTCACACCCTAGGTTGGGTTGGCGATAGGGCCTTTCTGTGTGGAGTTTGCCTAAACATGGAGATGTGGTACAGAAGGACTCATATATGGGCATAACAAGTATGTCATTTGACATCACTTCCTGTACAGACAGTCAGACAGACAGCCATTGACTCCGACCTAACAATGGCTACTGTCTATGACGGTAGTCCCATATGACATGATGTACTAGACTATCTCCATATATAGTGTTATCCACATCTCCATGTTTAGGCCAAACAGATTCGCTCCATTTCTCCATGTATAGGTCCAAATGCCCAACGTTGAGCTTGACAACGAAACGTTCTTAACACAGCCGCCCCCATATTTACTTTAGAAAATATGTTAAATTCTAAGTACGTTTCGAGTACCGGTTTGATACAAGAGCGAATAAGCACTACACTTCTGGAATCATGTGCGTCAACTTAAAGTTGGATCCAGGCCTAATACTGTCAACGTGTTCTCCACATCTCCATGTTTAGGCCAAACAGATTTCTCCATGTATAGGTCCAAATGCCCAACGTTGAGCTTGACAACGAAACGTTTTTAACACAGACGCCCCCATATTTACATATATATATAAAAAGTATGTCATGTGACATCACTTCCTGTACAGACAGTCAGACAGACAGCCATTGACTCCGGCCTAACAATGGCTACTTTCTATGACGGTAGTCCCATATGACATGATGGACTGGACTATCTCCATATATAGTGTTATCCACATTTCGTGTAGCCGCCCTGTACAGGAAGTGATGTCACAACTTGCTGACATCACACTGACATCACAGAGGATACGGAAGGACGGTCACGAGGATACGGAAGGTCACTCAAGCGACATGGTTCTTCAGAGTATATGCGACCTTCGGTCGCAATTAATAAAGGATAAAATAAATAAAATGTCCATATACAGTATGGGCATTCCCAGATGATGCCCTGTTAGGGTACCCCTTTATGCTCATATATGGAGATCCCCACCCATCAAACCCAGGCCCTAACTCGCTTGGCTTTACTAATTAACATACGTTTTATGCCCGTATGGAGATTTCTATATTATCAATATTAAGGACATTATTAAGGATATTATGTTATCAAGCACCGAAAATAGCCAACCTCCAAGCTATTTTTGATATTTTCACCAAAAGGCCCTTTTAGAAATCTCAGCCCCTGCCTCTCAAACATTCTCCGCACGTCCCTGTATACCACAATATTTCACTATGGAAACTACAGATTCAAGCTTCTATGAATTACAGTAACGCAGCCTCATCTATTTCAGCAACGTAGCCTACTGTATATCACATCATAAAGAAAGGAAATAATTAAATACCAGGAGAATACATTTAAGCAACCATACAGCACTATAAAAGGTCATGGGGAAATTACAGGAAATGGCGTGAAAAGCGAAATGTAGTAACCTTCAGACCAAGTGCATGCGCACACACACACACACACACACACACACACACACACACACACACACACACACACACACACACACACACACACACACACACAATGCGATACAGTGGAGAGCAAGACAGGAAAGCGGAAAGAGCAAGTAATACAGGTCTTACGCCAGATTCAGATTCAAGTCCTGGACCCCATAATGATGTGTTCAGTGCATTAACTGGTCAAGCTCACCCTAATTTAAACCACTGTTAGCTGGATACAGTAGATAGGCCAAGTGACAAGGAGGCAACCGGGACAGTGGAAATACATGGCCTTTATAGCCTTCGCCTCCACACATCCACCGGTGTTGTCCTCTCTGCTGACCTGAAAAGCAGGAGCTGACTCCATAATCACCAACTGGCAAGGTGCATTCTGGGCAAAGAAGAAGGAATGGAAGACAACAGGTCAGATTCCTCTGGTGGATTCTAATAACAAGGCCCTCTGGGAATGTTGGGCACAATGTAAAGGCACGGTTTCAGTGTATTACTGCTTTCTACTGTGCATGCATGCGTGCCTGCCTGCCTGCCTGCCTGCATGCGTGCGTGCGTGCGTGTGTGCGTGTGTGCGTGTGTGTGTGCGTGCGTGCGCGTATGTCCTTTTGTGTTTGTATGAATGTGTTTACAGTATGTGTTGAGTACCTGAAGGGGTTTGAGGGTAGGCTATGTATGTGAAGCGTTGGTAGCACTGGTGGCGTGTATTGTGGCGCTCCTCTGACAAGAAGGACATTTAAGTTCAAAGTGTGCGAGACTTGTCCTGTCGACTGAGAACAATTGGCCAGTTCCAGCTCCCATTCATCAAAGTGACAGCCAGTTTGGCCTCGTGGAAATGAATGAATAAATAAAGGTGAAACGCATGCAGTGTGCAGATGAAGTGAAGCGTGTAGGTCAGATATTGCTGTGATTGGGGCTTTTGTTGCATGGGCAAACATCACCACATCTTGATCCTCCCGTAGACTCTGCCTCTCTTCTTCACAACACTGTGGCACACAGAGATACTGTGCCATTCCCCAACCTCTTATCTCCTCAAAAATGTAAAGCTAGTGGCTCTGGTTGTTGTCGGGGATATGGAATTGGATTCAGAATCATGAAGAACCCCTAGTTTGACCCCTCACATGCTACTTAAAGCAGATTTTTTTTGTATTCTTTTCCTGTATAGTGAAGTCGATGGGACAGTGATACAAATGGCCATAACTTTTTTTTCGCAATGTTTCCGGCAGAGCAGGCCTCTCATTCTGTGTACCTTAATGACCAAATGAATAGAAAAAACTAGGATAAAAAGTATGTCATGACGTCACAGGTAAAACCCTATTCTTTGAGCTTTTGGGCCTGTGGCTCCCCGACTACATAGTTAAAACTGCATTCTGGTCTTTGGAGGGCACTTTTTTACAGACGGGTAAAAGGGCAGGGGCTCAAGCCCCCTTTGTCTATGTGTGCACGACACGACACGTGCCTGGTTGTTGTTGTTGGCTTTATTTGTCTCCTCTCTCAATAACAACATCTAAACCTTGGAAAATACAACGATTCAGTGATGCCATTGACCAACATTGACCATGAACAGTGGTGGAAAGTAACTAAGATTTACTCATGTACTGTACTTAAGTGCAATTTTGAGGTACATTTACTTTACTTGCATATTTCCATTTTTCCCAAACATTATACTTATACTCGACTACAGGCAAATATTGTACATTTTACATCACTATATTTTTTGTTGGCAACTTAGGCCCTAGTTACTTAAATATTTAGATTAATATTACAAAACATACATTAACCAATGAAGCCCTATTTTAGACAATCCAAGCTCACGATGCATCACAATGCGATGTGCATGTGCATGCATTTCAAAAGATAACATCTCTTTTTTGGGGAAAAAATAGTGAAATTGGACATTCTGCATAAGTAGTTTTGCTACTGTAAGTACATTTTGCAGCCAGTAAAAGTCTGACTACAGGACGTTTACTATAGCACAGTATTGCTACTTTTACTTTGGAGTACTTCTTTCACCACTGAAGAAAGGAAACATAATGTATTTGTATTCAACACAGGGATACAGAAAACTGTGCCTTACCCCCTCGGTGCCCTCCTCTTGAGCTATGACCCTCCACATATTCATTATTGATCATCGTGTTCTGTTGCTGCTGAGTAGTGAGCTTTCAGTTGCCTTGGTTACCTATGCAAATCCATGGTGGGCCCAAAAACTCTTCTAATACGGCATTCATTGTGAATATAAAGGCTTTGATAGGGAGCCTGTGCTGTGCATATGGAGGTTGGAAACCCAGAGTGAATAATCTCAGCAGATTTATTGTGTCTTTTATGTGAGGAGAGTGGAAAGTTCAATGAAAGTGGATTGGCTATAGCACGAATACTGGTTGAGCAATTCAGGGCTGATAGAAAATAACACAGAGAAATGTGTCTGAATATATCTACTACTGGCAATAATGCATGGGAATGTATATGATTTGTGGATATGTGTCATTAACAGCATGGTAGAGTACTGTAAATCGTGAGTAGTGTTAATGTGTTGGTATTTTACGATACATTTAACTCTTAATCAACATCTGAGTCTTATTCCAAAGTGGGATATCTGCCATTTAAAGAGGTGGTGCCATAGTTTTGTACTTTTTCTGTTTTGTATGGGTCTATGGACTCCCAAACCTTTTTGGCTCAGGGTACCCCTACAAATACTTTTTTTTAATCCAAGGCACCCCTACATTATCTTATTGAATGTAGGGGTGCCTTTTCACTCCTAGCACCTTATATTTATGGCTAATTTTAGCAAGGAAAACATTGAGATAATGGCTATTTTGTTTAGAACTGACTGAAGATTTAAAATTCAAGTTTAATATTATCCTAAATAGTTGTTTTTAATTGTCCAAATAAATTCCAAATATTATCAAATTATCTCACAGCACCCCTGGACTGCCATCACGGAACCCCAGGGTGCCCCGTCACCCACTTTGAAAACCCCTGCTCTAAGATCCCCAGGTGTGGCTATAATATGCAAATGTGTCTTCCCTGTGTATTTTTGGTTACTTCCTGAAAGCTGAACGCCTCCGAGTCAAAAGGCCCAACTGAAATACACTGATATAATGACATATAATCATCCCCTCCCCTTTTCACCATCCAAAAACATCTGTGGGTGTGGCTAACTTCAGCGGGGTCACCACCCACCCACCCTGTAGACAATATGCCTTCCGATGTGTTCCAAGATTTCTAGCGGAAGTGCTGCGTTTAACGGACGTTACGTCATGCGATGCGGGTCTGTTTACATTCCCCAGCGAAACAACTAAAATAGATTGTAGCTCTTAACTCGCTCTTAATAGGTGTAACATTGCTTGAATCAATGTTTTTGTTTGTATATTGTTTATTGCGAGCGCAACCGACGGAGCAGGAGACGTAGACCAGAGTTTTTCGTGCAGGGAATACGTTTGCAGGAACACCGCACTGTGAAAAAAATACAGCTTCCGGTGAAATTCTCACGGCGGAAGTTGAACGCCTTCTGCCTTCTATTGTCACCAGGCTTTTCTCTTCGGAGATGAGTAAGCCTGTCTACGCGAGGCTACCACCCACCTGACAACCAGGTATGAACTGGTGGGTGTGGCCACATAAAAATATAATTTTTACACTTTCTGTACACCTTTTTTTAAACAATCTTTCTCCAAGTATAAGCATAATACCAGATGATTATGATGAAATCATCTTTAAAAATATACTCATGGCACTTTTCCATATAGCACAGTGCTATGATAACAGTGATACAAAATCATACATCGACATTCTGCAGCTAGAAATGTCAGAAATGTCTGAATTGTTAAATGTCATTGTTTTCTCTGGCGATTGGATTGGACGAGCCAAAGGTTTATGCAATGCATGCAGATTGGGACTCCGTCTCCGATGTTGTTTCTATCCACCTGTTTCCGCAAGACTTTACTGTAGCATTATCTGCGGGACACTTCCGGTTAACAGCAGACATACAAGCTCACGTCGCGTCACAGATGCAACCGTTGTGAGCTTGTAGATCACACTCGGCTGTGACGCCGGAAATGCCGCTCCCCTTCTGCACAATGGGATGTTGGAAAGTTGTGGATAGAGTAGTATACACATAGGCCTCAAATTTGCCTGGGTGCCTCTAGACACCTTGGTGTTTTTCTCTGCCATGATATACTGTATACAGGTTGTAAATAGCCTCACTGGCTATTCCACCCCGGGCTGGGGGTACATGGCATTGTTGGTTACTGAGATCTGCCTTTTAAAATTTAGTTCATAAAATGTCCCAATATAATGTTGGGTTGGCTATGAATGCACTAGAACATTCCAGCTATTCCTCTGTCCTTCAAATTCACTTTAGATTCATCACCCAGGTCTTAATGTTTATGGGATTCTTTGGATCAATCCATCAACGTAGGAGCAAAGAACAGTATTGCAAGGAAGCAAGAGGCTTTTTCCCCCCTGGTTGAGGACTAAAAGCTGTTATTTTCCTTATGGGTTGTGGGCTCCCTCATCCGTAGAGTATCATTCTGAGAGTGACACCTTCATCATCAATTACAGAGCAGGCTGCTTGGTGGCACCCAACTTTAGCCTGGGGTATAGCCACATGGTTGCATTGTTGGAAAGCTGTGTGTGTGTGTGTGTGTGTGTGTGTGTGTGCGCGTGCGTGCGTGCGTGCGTGCGTGCGTGCGTGCGTGCGTGCGTGCGTGCGTGCGAGCATGCGTGTGTGCGTGCGAGTGCATAGGGAACCATATTGATTACCACTCATGTTTCTTCTGAATCAATCTCCATCACCCATTGGCCATTTTCTCTATTATTTTTCATTTGAGGGAGACGGATGATGCAGGGAGGCTGGGTGCTGTGTCAGATCGTTGCCCATCCTTGTGACACAGAGAGATTTCAGTAGGAGATACTGTAGGGACCAACGGTGTCAAACTGGTGGCCCGCAGGCCATAACAGGCCTGTGAAGGGCTCCAATCTGGCACACATGAAGAAAAAAAGAATCACGGTCAGTCTCAAGCACCAACCTGTGTGTTCCCTCAGTCTGTCGGACTGTCCCAGAATAGCCTCGGGATCCAGACTTTTCAAGAAAGAAAAGCCTGGGATAGCGGCAGTGCCCCCGTAATCTGAGTACCCAGAAGTTATTTTTCTCACCACTAGGGGGGCGAAAAGAACTTCTGGGAAGAAACCATTATATCTCTGGGCCGGAAGTCAGCCCAGCTCAGAATCTGAGTTGCAGGACGTTGCACAAGTATATGGGTAACCAGAGGCAAATATGGAGGAGGTTACCTATGTCTCAAAAAGCCCACGTATCGAGGCAAATCCTCCAAGACTAGCGCCCCCGTAACTGTGGCTCAACATTTTAATTGTATATAAAATATATGTGGCCGTTCAGATATCTTATTTTACATCAGTATTGTTCATGTGAACTGGTTTGTTTATCCATTATAATTATAAAATCGCTATGATTTATCACTCGTTTTCCACCGTGGATCACTTCCTCATTTACTCCAAGCGGACAGCAGCAGGAGTCATATGTCCCCCGTCGCGTCCCTTCCGAGACGCCGGAGGAGCCGATGAGATCTGTCGGGGCCATAGAATGTCTGCGTTAGGTTAGACTAATCCCGGAATGCCGGAATGACCCAGATCATTTCCCCTCTTTTTAACACAATACTGTGAACATGTGAACAAAATATCACAGCTGAAAACTGAGTTTGAGAATCGCTTCCAGGGGGGGGGGGGGGGGGGGGGGCAGTGGTGCAGTCAGTAGCGCGGTCACCTCACAGCTAGAAAGTGCTGTGTTCGATTCCCTCTGGGGACGCTGTGGTGGTGCCCATACCCTAGGTAGGATTGGCGAAAGGGCCTTTCAGTGTGGAGTTTGCATGTTCTCCCCATGTCCTCTAGGTACCCTCACAAAACTTCCTGTCTGCACATCCTACACATCCTACAGGGGACCTCTCCATTGGGCTCAAGCTGCTTCTGCAGGAAAAGGTCTCTTGACTGAATTTCCACAGATCATTGAAGTAGTGGTTCCCGTTTTTGCCACCAAATATGAACAGCTCTCCATGATACAAACGTTCTTCTGGGAGGAGGTGTGCAGAAGGTGTGTTCAGCCAGCTGTTGGTCTCTGTGTCAAACACTCTGATGTTGTTGTAGTAGTAACCGTCCCTATAGCCTCCAAGTACAAACATCTTTGTTCCGAATCCGATGATGGTGGCAGAGTGATGTTGTAGTAGTAACCGTCCCTATAGCCTCCAAGTACAAACATCTTTGTTCCGAATCCGATGATGGTGGCAGAGTGACCTAGTGAAGGAGGTGGTGGAGTGTCTCTGGTGTTAATTAAAGCCCAGACCATTGTGGTGGTGTCCAACTTGTACATGTCATTAGTGTAATTAGTCAGCTGGGTGTATCCTCCACGGATATACATGACCTTCCCCAGGACACAGGCTGAATGGGAAGACCTTGCTTCTGGAATAGTCCCAGAGATATTGGGTTTGAACCATCTGTGGGTGTCAACATCAAAGGCACAAAGCACATTGCGGTAAGGATACCCTCCCCAGATGTAGACAATCTCCTCTAGGGAGAACCTCAATGGGACGTTGTCCTATTCCATTTGTCACTGGGGGCAATGTCCTCCAACGCAAAGACAATGTGTTGAAGATGTGCACTTCAATCTGATCACTGTCCCCTCCAAATGAGTACAGCTTTAGTACGACTACCACAGCAGTAAAGCTATTCTTTGGTCCTCCTTTCAGATGTATCGTCCAGTGAACCATTTCACACAGCAGAACCACCGTGAATCAGATCCCGGGCTACCCCAGAGTTAGTGTTGAAGTGTCCTTGAAGACTCTGAACCCCATATTGCTCCTGATGTGCAGGTTAGTGCCTTGCATGGTTTCCTTCGCCATCGGTGTATGAATGAGTGTGTGAATGGGTGAATGTAATGCGTCTATTTAAAGCACTTAGGATAAAAAGCGCCATTTTGTATATCTACTATTTTTGAATAGCTAAAAGCTAAATAACACAGATGCTTTCCCGGTTTTAAATGACACCTTTTTTGTAATTTATTGCTTTCTATCGTTTTAGCGATTTTGATTTCAGTGGGTGGGGCATGTGTACAAGTGGCTAAGTATGTATTTCTAGACACAAGAAGAACATTCCCAGATGTGACTTATGGGGGCTAGTGGTGTTACGCATGCCCCACCACTGAAATCAAAATAGCTAAAATGGCTTTTTCACAGCAAATAAAAGCACCGATCTGTCTGACTGAGGCATTACCAAATGTATATTTTGATGTGAAATACTTGTAGACACATTTTCAAATCCTTTCTTTCTGCGTCTTTCCTGTCATTTGCAGACCTTGAAAATGTCATTCATGCATTTATATAGATCATAACCTACAGTATGTGGACTGTAGCACCTTTTGGAAACCTGTGACTTGTTATGTACAGAGTCTATTAGACTTAGCTTACACATTTAACCCTGGATTCTTTCGAGAGGACACTCATTGTGGACAAGTGCTGTAGGTGGCTGGGGTTTTAGGTTGTTCAATTTCTTGCTCAAGGACACATCAACAGTTGTGGGATTCATTCAACCTGTGACCTTTCAGATGCAGGATAGTTATTCTACCCACTGGGCCACCCTGCTGACTTGCTTATTAGCTTTTCTGTCTCTTCTCAACCCAGCATCAGCTAATGGAAGCAGACAGAGCTGTGTCATGGCCCCAGCGAGGAACCAGACACAACAACGTGTCATGGCCCCAGGGAAGAACCAGAGACAACATTTATTTTGTCCGATTAAAACTCAAGCTCAAATATTTCTGCAGTGGCGTCAGTTCAGAAAAAGCTAAGGTATGGCAACATGACTGGTGTCTTGCACGCGCGCGAAGCCAGTCATGTTGCCATACCTTAGCAACAGGCATGATACATTTTATTTTTTCCCCCCGTTTCTACGGTTTCTTGGGCTGGATATGGCAGCCTGGAACGGTTGTTCAAGTGCAGCTAAACTTGGCATGTTAGTAAACATGCCACAATTAACAATAATGCATTGCACCTGTGCAGCTGACCTGCGGAACCTGGGAATATACCATTTTGTCAAGATGGGGAGAATACAAGTGTGGAGAATATAATTATAATACCTTGTTAAAGTGACCATTTTGTTAAATTATGCATTTGTAGTTATTTTACTGTAATTTAATAACATAATAACCAGCACAGATAGACAAAGAAACATTCATGGATTTAAATTTAAAAAGTAACTTTTATTTTCCCCCCTGGACCCAGGGTATGGCAGCTGCATAACCATACCCAATTGACGCCCCTGTATTTCTGTCCTTAGCTTATCGTTGACTATTTGACTAATAGAGGCAATTAATGAATGATATCGCTTCACCTTCTCTATACAGTATACTGTTGTATACTGTATAGAGTAAAGTATACAACAATTTCACATAATATTCTGGCAGAATTGTATTATTTCCTGTCTCACATCCCTCCTAAGCTACATCATGCAGCCTTTAAAGGTTAAAAAACATTTGCACATCAGTTGAATTCAAATCAAAGGAAAAACTATCTGTGCTCCTTCCATTTTCTTTTCTTCATCTTTTGACAGGAAATATACTATGAAGCCATCACAGCCCTTTGGAGGGGCTGGTTAGTATACATTCAGCGTGACAGTGACCACACACATGCGGCCACGCGCACGCACACACACGCGTACAGTTATCCTCTAGATAGAACAATCTTAGCTTTGGTTATCCCTTGATAAGCTGCCGGGGGCTCTGATGCGGAGGCCCAGTGTCGTGCTGGTGGCAGGCAGATGTATTTTTGCCTCTCCCTGTGCTGGAGCCCCATCAGCTCTCACAGCCCTTCACGGCTCAACTCAGCTCAGACCCTCCCCCCCTGGTGCTTCCACCAATCTATCAAGTCCATCAGTGTTTCATGTTGCCTGTGGGACACTGTCTGCCAGCTCAAATGAGCTTCTCCTCCTTCACCTCCACCTGCCGTTTCCTCTCCTCCCTCGGCAGAATGGCTGATGCCTTCCCCAGGTATGAATTTCTCTCGTCCTCAGGTGGCTTTGTAGGATGCTGTTATTTCACAGACAGGTTTGACACCATCTGATCGCCTGGAGGGAAGAAAAACTCGCCCCATTGCGTTGTCGGTCTGCGCCAGGCATCATTTCCGCCCGGAACTCTTTGATAGACGGCGTGCATGGAGCGAGGGTGGTGCTGATTGGAGGTGGATTTTTTACATGAAGCATTGAGAGTAAAACAGGTCTCAACTTAGTTTCCTTTTCATTTGAAGTACATACTGCAGTTACTAGGGGTGTAAACATACATTTAATAGCGATATCACGATACTTAGTTGACGATACGATACATGGACAATATTGGTTCATTCATGGCGATATGATACGATTCAATTCAATGATTTAAAATTGATATAGTAACTATTTAGCAAAGAACTTAAATATGTGTGAAACATGTCAATAGTGCAGGTTTTTTAAAGGAAAATCTATTATTATGGTGATATAAATAAGTAACTGTGATTCTCTAGCAAATTACATGGACATTATATTTCAACACATATGGACAAACATGTACCTTGACATGAACACAGAAATTACACACATTTATCGATAGACCAAGAGTAGCTATATGGAATGGAATTAATTTAAAAAATGTAATTAGACCCCTCTCTTTTATTTTCCCTCTGATAAATACCAGGCAAAAGACTACCGATTATCAGCATTGTAAAATGATACTATACAAAACGGTACGATATTTTGCTTTTGCATATCGATATAGTAGATCATTGCAAATTAAAATAGATTTTTCGATTCAGTTACTATATCGTTACACCCCTAGTTACTCATTTGCCTGAGCTGATGCCCTCTGGGCATTCTTTGGTGTGCCCAAACCAAACTAAACTAAACTAAACAAAACTAAACTGTGATGTGTGAGTATGTGTGAGCCTCTGGTACAGTTTAATACCCTGCATGGCATGCAAATCAAAAAGCAATACGTGCATCTACATCCGGCATTTTCCCCAATGTTCGTCTTGTTGGAAGAATGGAAGTGGTCAAACAATCCAAGCAATTGCTGAACAACAGTTATATACCTCATGTTTTTTCAATAGAAGATCTGCTATTTTCAGCAAATGACATGGCCATCCATCATTACCAAATGGTGCACATGTACAGCACTATGCTGCAGTTTATAGGACTGTGGAGGTCAGATTCAACAACCTCTGTTCCACTGTCAAATTGCATCCTTATCATGCCTGTGAAGACACAACAATGTACTGTATACGTACCCCAAGCTATACATCACCTTACCGCTTAATGTCAGAATGGATGAATTTTTTGGAGATTCTTTTTTTTTCTTTATCAAGTAGACCAGTGTTTCCCAAACAATGGGTCGGGACCCATTTGCGGGTCGTGGACATTATGGGTTACCAGGAAATATATTTTTTGTTTTCTTTTAGTTTCTTTTGTTATTTCAAAATATTTGTCTTTTTAAAGGGGGGAAAAGGCAACTTTTCATAAGAACATTGTCAAAGAAATTCATACAATTCAAGGAATTCCAATTCCATGACAAAATGTAATAAAACGAGGAAGTAAAAGTTTGGGAACCACTGACGGCTACACAATATATATTTGTACGAAAAACAAACAAAAATACATCTTCTCTACCTTCAAACCGTTAAATAGGAACTTTAAAGTATAGGCTACTACATTGTTTTCTGATCCACAAAAGGTTAATGAAAACCACTGACTGTGGTTAGGGTCATGAAACCTTGGGTCATGAAACCCTAGGCAGATTTTGTAGTTTGTTTTTCCTACACTGGTTTTGGCATGGAAGGTGCTGACCTTATACACTGTGATTTAAGCAACACAGCCACAGCTAATAAAATAATAATGGACAGTATTGGGTTGTCAATGCTTGCACATTGGAACCCCTAAATCTAACACGCCCATTATTTATTTAATTAGCTGGAACTGCGTTGCTTACTGCACTGAAAGTTCAGCCCGCCATATTTTTACCGCCTTAATAATAAACAACAAAATCAGCCTTGCCCTAGGGTTTCATGCAACTTTAAAGCACGTTGTACAGTCTTTTACATGGCAATTGTTATTTTCGGCAAACATTGCACTCTTATGATGAAGCATATATTCTCTGGCACTGTTAGGGTAGGCCTAATGCTATACAGCAGTTATACACAGTTCAGAGAGAGAGGGAGGGAGAGAGAGAGAGAGAGAGAGAGAGAGAGAGAGAGAAATGTTACATTTCCCCTGTGAGGACTGGATCAGGGTTATTTGTGAACAACTCCATCTCTCTCTCTCTCTCTCTCTCTCTCTCTCTCTCTCCCTCTGTCTTATACTTTCATTGCTTAGGGATTGTGCATTATTTATTGGGAGGCATGTTTGTTGTGGAGGCTTTTTGGACCTCTTATAAATTTTGACTTGCCTCTGGCAAAACATTCGTTTTTATTTATTTACTTTTTTGTGACCCTGCTTGTACTTCTGAGGGGGAAAAAAAGTTAAATTGCATTGGCCTTACAAGTTATAACAGGGAAACGGCAAGACTTGGCTTCACTGTCAATTCAGCCAAAATTAATATGATACATTTCTGTTATTACAATAGAAAGGATAGTTTAATGATATTTGCTATAGTCTCCACAAAACCATAGGCTACTCATTCTTCGAGGGTGCATGTCTCTCGATTCACAAACAAATGCAAATTAGTAGTTATTAGCAGTAGGCCTATCTGATGAGAAATAAGACTTGACACCACTGTGGCGTAATGTGGATCTCAGGCTTCATGTGTCCAGTCTATGATATACGGCTCCATATTTGGGCACGGTTTCAGCCGCTGTAGTGCTTGTAGTTTTAACATATCATCGTTGTCGGGTGGAAACCTTGTCCAAAACCGTTCGTTTTGTAGTTATACTATAGTGAAAACAGCCGAACTACAAGCACACAACGCCTCGCACCGCGAGGCGTTGTGTGCTTGTAGATCTGCTGTTTTCACTACTTTTGTGCGACGGCCTTGTACGAAGAAGCAGGGCTTTACTTGCAAAAAAACGTACAAATTTGAAACTTGGAGATACAAGGTTTCTGCCCGACAGTGACGATATATTCAAATTGGCTAATGGGCTGGCCTGGCCCACCAGCAGTAGACCACCACAGCCCGTCACTATGACTCAGACATAACCCCGTCATACCATAGAGGTAATATACTAGGGTGGACTGCCCGAATGCCAGAAAAGTCGCCCTCTTTCAAAGTCGCCCCAGACTCGTTTCCCAACGGGTCTGTGGCCTTAAGCTAGATGCAGATTAGACTAAAATCAAATCTGTGCTTCAGGGGGTCCCTGGAACAAAAAGGTTTGCAATAGGGGTCCATCCGTGGAACAAAATATTTTGAGATGGGGGTCCACGGCCAAAAACACATTTTGGGGGTCCTTAACCACTGATAGGCATATTCTACAAATGTCTTCTAAATCATAACAATTTTCTGAAAAAAACTTACGTTGCCATCAGTGTTTCTCAAACTTTGTCATGTGAAGGACCCCCAGAATGATATGTATTTGGCTACGGACCCCCATCACAAAATATTTTGTTCCAGGGACCCCCAGAAGCAAATATTTGATTTTTGTCTATTCTGCATCTAGCTTAAGGCCACAGACCCGTTGGGAAACGAGTTTGGGGGCGACTTTGAAAGAGGGCGACTTATCTGGCTACCGACTGCCCTGCCCCCAGCTATTCATTTCAATGCAAGTTGCTAAGTGGCGTTTGAGGCACCCGGAAGACTGCCAGAAGTAGTAGAATTGGAATTTTGCTGAAGTTCAGGCTGCTTCAACTTTCTACCGTGGTTCTGGGGGCTTGCGTCATACTGTATGGCCATATGGACATATAATGATGACATGGGATCTCATAGCTGGGCGATATTAGGAAAACCTTCGATATCGATATTACTCACGATATTAATAAATACAATTGCATTATATTGTTTTTATTTTATTTTTATTTTATTTGTATCCCTCGATTTTGTAACCCATTTTCTTTCACCCAGTGCCAATTGTCTATGTAATCCTGGGCTCTGCACTCCCTCTGCCGCGCCTGGGGAGACAACGGACTGACCTCATGCTTCCTTCCATCATGCATGAGGAGTCCAAGTTGCTCTTTTTTCACCAGACAGTGGTCGATTTCCCCGGTTTGGACGTAGCACGTGGAAGGAACACGTTATTCCAACCGGTCCATTTCCCCTCCGTCAGGCGCCCAGGCTGGCTAGGGGGAAGCACCACCTGGATGACTATATCGTTTTTAATGTCCACTGCCCGCCCAACCCAGATATTGAATAGCATATCCATGCATTCACAGTTCACACTGCACAGTACACATAGAATAAAGAAATTAAATGCCTTATTTCCATTTTCCAACAATGGTTTTATTGAAATAACCACACCTACAAATGGACTGCTTTTTTGCATGTGCTACGTGCATGCATAGTGTGTCTTGTAAATTAATTTACACCAATACCTCATTTCAAGCCGTCTTCGTCGATATGTATACCTCGCATGTTGATACCTCGATATTGATACATTTTCGATATATTGCCCAGCCTTAGTTTAAAGGGACAGATACAGAGATCTCCATTCATGGGCATATCTGTGCAACCTAGATGTGATGGCCGCTGACACACGCATTCAAGCATGCACACGTATGCCAGCACAAACGCACAAAAGCATGCAAGCACACAAGCATGCACGTACACATATTTACATGCATGCACAAACACACACAGACTCACCAACAGACTCACAGACTCACACACAGACCCATTTCTCACATCCTACGCAGCAACGCCATAAGAAATTATAAATTTAACAGGATGCTATAGAAAAATATTTTCACATACTGTCAGATGTGGCTTGGGATGAGAATTTGAATTCCATGGATGCACGAGTAGCCCCAGGCTGCGTGGCCACCCAGCTGTCAGGAAGACAGCTTCAAACCAAAGCCACAAAGGATTTGATTGTGATTTAACAATATCTGCGTCAAAAATATATAATGTGTTGCAGAAAAACACCATGTCAACTGAAGTAGGCTATATTCTGTATGTTATGTTGTTTAGGGTCTTATTCTGTACTCTTTATTTGCCAGAACAGTTTTGTCTTTCAGTGCAATTCCAAGCAGTCAAGTCATTTGAGATAAGATGATGTAAAGTCTCAATTCCTGCCTTACGTGACTTAAGTCAAATTATAGTCCAGAGTCTAAAGTCTACAGTCCTGTCAAATAATCATACTGGAAATGGCAGTGTCCAGACACCACAATTGTGTGGAAAGCAGCATGCTACGGTAAGCCTGTGATAGTTTTGCATTGTTGCGACCGTCAGGTCGCAGTTAGTATGAAAACGGTCAGCTCATGTCCGTGAGCCAGTCAGTCACGCCTGTCACGCTCATTCCTGTCAGGTCTGTGAAAGCCACAGGGAGGCGGCACAGAGCTACCGGTATGTGAGTGAGTGTGAAATCATCAACACGAGAAGGACATCTTCGACCAGGGCAAGTACACCAAGCGCCGTAAGGAAGTTATCCCTGCATTTTCCCTCGGATCTATTGTGCCAACGGCGACGACGACAAGTTTGTGCCATATTTAGAAGCTCTGTGGACCTGGCCATTAGGGCGTTTTACTTGTTGAATAGCTAGCTATTCAACAAGTAAAACCAGACCATATGCTCTTAGTGAGTGCGAGAACCCGATGTTCAAATCCGACCCCCATATTGTCTTGCGTGTCTCTCCTCTCTCTCTTTGCACTTAGGTTCCGCTCTATAGTGTTATGTCCCGGCTCCCAGACCACTCAAACAGGCAAGGGATAAATGCAAAGAGTTTTAATTTGTTATAATAGAACAATGTATTAAGTAGAAAACACAAGTGTTATATCCAACAAAAATCAGGCAGGGGAACTAAACTGCCAAACAAACTAAGGTCTGAAGCACAAAAAAGAAACGAAGAAAAAAAAAAAAAAAACACTATGCTCTGTGTGGCCATGGACCCCACTTGGTCCTGTGAAGTGTGGCTCTTTTATATGTATTGGAGGCCCTGGCCAGCTGTCTCCAATCCCTGATTGGCAACCAGGACCCAGCACACCAAAAGATATGAAGGCACACACACACACAAACCCTGTAAAAGGCCATAGGGCCGTCACACTGACTTCACTAGACTATCTGAAATAAAGCATAAAATGACAAAAAAATATATAATATACGGTACCATAGCAAGCCACAAGCTACTGTTTATACCGTGGTGCAAAGTAATTCTCAATTTTGTCCTGTAATAGGTCTCATCGTCCAGAAGTGCAAGCATGGCAACATTTGATAGCCTATAGTAGAAAAGCATGTAAAGCATAAAAGGACTGTACATCATTTATTCAACATTCTGTATTTGTGTTCCTGTGTCTCCAAACTCCGATGATGTCGGTTTAATGGGTTTGAGAGCTGAGATGGCCGGGCTCTTTCTGCTTGCAACACAAACACCCTTTTTGCCAGCTTGTGTTCCTCATTCTCCTACTGAGTTGTGAGTACTTCGTCTGTCAACCGTGTGTTATTACCGGCAAACATTTTCCAGCAGAGACAGGGAAACGGGGACTTACTGTAGCACTCCATGTCCACCCAGTATCCATCATTATATTTAGAAGATGGAGAGTGGGTTTTGTGAGGAAAGTGTGAGCACTTTGTCTACGTTTTCCTGCTAGAACACTCTGAAAGCAACATTTTTTGTTGATGGACAAAAAATGCATAGAGTATACAAAAAATACGTAACTCCAATCCAATCCAACTTTATCTATACAGCACATTTTAAAAACAGAGTTGACCAAAGTGCTGCACAGTAGGCATAACAAAAAAAACATATAAAAACATAATGCAATAAAAATTAACACAAAGTACAATTACACAGAATATAAATACTAGTAAGACGCCTCAGGGTGACATGCGACCTCGCCCTACGGGCCAATTCTTGGCCATCTGGCCAGTGATGTATATTGGACCAGTTACCCCATATATGGAGACCCCTGGTACCCATATAAGGAGATCCATGTACTGTACTGTATATGGAGATATGCTGTGAGAGTCCAAACATGCTTACTCAGTTATTCGTTATGTGAAAGTCCACATCATCCCTTGTATGCCCATACATGGAGATCCCTGTCTGTAGTACCAGCCATACAGATATGGGCTGTCTTGGCCATCTGTCTCTAGGCCATGTATGGCTTCTGTTAGTGTGGTATGTGGCCGATAAGGCCTCCATATGGGCATTCCCGTATGAAGTCCTGTTAGATATGGGCTTTAATATTGATGACATCAGGGAACTCCATATATGGGCATAAAAGTGATTCTGTTGTCACATCACAGTGAAGCCAGAGCCAGTGATGTCAGAGCGGCAACCCATTCTGTTAAGAATGGTTCCCCTGACATCACAGTGACATCAGAGCATGATGTCAGAGCGACAAACCCATAGAACCACATGTGTCAGGCGTGACAGAGATACATACCTGTACATACGGACAAGCTGTGACCGTTCACATAGGCTACTAATCTGCGAACTATGGTCGCAATCAATCAGGGTTTAAAAGCCAAGGAATAAAAAATAGTTTTAATATGGGTTTTAAAAACAGGTAGTGTGGGAGCCAGCCTGACCTGTCACGGTAGCTGGTTCCAAAGTTTGGGCGTTATGACTGAAAAGGCTTGCAGCCCTCTTTGTTTAAACCTCACCTTAGGGAAGACAAGCAACAATGACCTCTTTGATTTTTTTCATTTTTCACCATCAGAATCAGCTGCAATGCTTAAGATTAACTATTGTATCACAAAATGTAAAAATTCATTCTCAGTCCTGCTCCTTTTTATCCAGCACCAGAAATATCCTTGCCCCCCTCTCGTGTCTTGGTAGAGCACTGCATGCTATACACAGGAGCCTGTTCTCTCTCCTTCGTCCAAGAATATAACGGCACTATTGCATAATAATAGTACTCCGACTTGACTCATATGAGAAAGTGAATAAATAGGATACTGTGACATTCCTGTCCCTCTGTAAGGCTGGGGGCAAGATGATTTAAGTTTTCCCATCAAGAAATAACCTTCTGCAGGACACCGCTGATGGAATATTCTACATTTGCAGGACAGAATGTGGTCGTGATTTTATGGAAATGAACCACCCCTCGCCTAAGTCAACCTTGACAAACAACAAATAAAGTAATATTACACACATAAAGCGTACCAGCTTGGAAAGCGTATACCCTTCCACTGGAACAATTTGTCCAAGCACAGCAAAGTACAAAAGTGCCTCAGCCTTGCCACAAGTGGTTAGAGTTATACCATGTTAGTGCAGACCAGGGACGTGCTGGCCATTGGGAAAAGCGGGACAACTCCCGAACGGCCGGTTCATTCCCGGCCGGTCCAGGCTGGCCATTAGGAAAAAAATTAACTGTTTTTGCACAAAAGTAGTGAAAACAGCCGATCTACAAGCACACAACGCCTCGCACCGCGAGGCGTTGTGTGCTTGTAGATCTGCTGTTTTCACTAGTTTAAATCATTTTTTAAATGATTAATACAAAACAAACGGTTTTGGACATACAAGGTTTCCACCCGACAACGACGAAATATAACTAATGTAATTGGCCCACTGGCTTGTCACTTGTCATGATCTGAAATGGCAAATCTTTGAGTAGCAGCAGCTACTATATCTCTCTCTATAGCGCGCAATGAGGGCCTCTCCAATTATTTTTCCCGGGCTGAATACAGGGGCCCAGCACGTCCCTGGTGCAGACCATGTGGAATTGTGGGTACCTAAAAAGTGAAACATTTTTTTGTCCTTTTTGACAGGGCATCTATTGTAGGTGCGGTGTAGTGTGTTGTTCTCCAGCCTATACCAGCAGTCTGTGTGGATATTTGGCCATGTGAAGAGCGAGGAGAAAAGGCTTGGTTCACAACAGAGAGCGGTGGATGCTTATGTCCTGTCCCCTGGGCTCTTCTGCATCGCTGTCTCTATCACACCTCAGGGCCCCCATCGTGTTTCCCCCTCCTGGAGACAGCGGTATCAAACTCTTTGCACCGAACTGTCAGAACTAATTCCGTCATGGAGCGAACCACAGATGCAGACAATGCTGCTGTGATGCCGCTTTGCCCACATGAAAAGCAGACAGGGGGGGGGGGGGGGGGGTGGAGGGGCGGAGGTATTTTATTGCTCTTCTTGACCAGGTGTTAGGGCTGTCACAATTATTACATAATCGTCTAATCGTGATTATTTGACATTATCGCAATTATTTTGTCATAATCGTCATAATCGTGAATGTTGAAAAATGTCCGAAATAGTGGAAATAGCAGATCTACAAGCTCACAACGCGTCGCGGGATGCGACGCGTTGTGAGCTTGTAGATCGGCTATTTCCACTATCAAAGTTATTTTTTAAGTAGTAAGTTGTCAAATATGTCAGTAATTTCTTTGTATATTTACTAGGTTATGTGTCATATCTACCATGTACAACTTCAAAGCCTAGAAGCCAAACTGAAATGTAATTGACAACGACAAAAACACAATTAAATCGTTAATCGCCAATTATTTGAGTGACAATTAATCGTCATGTAAAATGTCATATCGTGACAGCCCTACCAGGTGTTTACTCTGCATTTCTTGCATTTGCGCGGTTATAAATGTGTCCCCGTTATGAGCCATTCATAAGCGAGTCTTGGGAGAGCAATGTCAGCTATACGGCAGGCTTGTTAGACGGCGACATATTTCACAATCTCACGTGCCTCCGACAACAACAACGCACTGGGGAGAGAATGGCCTGTTTATGTGTGTTCCACGGCAACCTGGATATCACAGCAGCGATGAGAAGCATTACAAAATAATAAGATTCAGCTATGCTGGATAGCAGGGACGTGCAGAGAATTATAGAGAGGCAGGGGCTGACATTTTATAAAAGGGCCTTTTGGTGAAAATACCGAAAATAGCCGACCTCCAAGCACCGTGATCTTGGAGGTCGTCTATTTTCGGTATACTTGACACTACACTGAACTAAGCATAATCAAGTGAATACTGGAAATGTGGCGAACAACATGAATTTCTACACAGAGAGTGCAATTATTTCAACATAAGATGCTGCATTCAAGTTCAGGAGAGTTTGGACAAGGCAATTTTCTTGAATGCTGCCTTCAGGTATGGCATGGAAAGTGGGAATTTCACATTTCTCTCACCATAGTAAAAACCACATTCATGTTCTAGAGAGGGCACTTTTTACAGACGGGTAAAAGGGCAGGGGCTCAGGCCCCCTTTGATGTCTATGTGTGCACGTGCCTGCTAGATAGAGTAAACATAGAGCGTCATGGCCTCGGGCGGGGCACTGCGCAGTACCTTGGAAAGATTAATGAGCATTCCTGAAGATCCTAAATTAGAATAGCATCGCTGCACATATCACTATGACAGAGGATAATTAATTACTGCCCCTCATACAATCAGTTTCAAAAACATTTTGTTTACTACACAGGATAAACACATACGCGCACGCACACATGCGCACACATGCGCACACACACACACACACACACACACACACACACACACACACACACACACACACACACACACACACACACACACACACACACACACACACACACACACACACAACCCACCAACAACATAGTTTTGATTAATGAATCCATAGGGACATGATGTGCTGGGTTTTCTGATAGACGACTGTGTTGGCTGTGAGCCTGCATGTTGACAGAGCACAACTGGGCAGACACAAAAATACAGGCTTTCAGCAATAGCTCCTCTTCAAACTAGAGCTGTTTGGGGGAAAAAAAATGCCTTTTTTGTCAAAAATGTAAGTGGGCGAGCAACATCAAGGGGGACACAATAGTCTATTGAATAGACTGTAGCCAACAGCAATGGATGCAGAGTTACTGCTATTGAAGTCACGGGACTTGTGGTACACACTGACTGAGAGAGAGAGAGAGAGAGATAGAATGAGAGATATGTGAGAGTGAGAGTGGGGGTGGGGGGGTTGTGAGAGAGTTGATAGACTGCTTTCTTCACGTAGTCATCAATCAGCCACTGAAAACAATCTGGGGCCTGTCAATACAGGATGGCACTTTGCATTGAGAGGTGTTTGCCAACCAGGATTGAGGTATGTCTGAGTCGTTATACACCACACCTAGGCTGTTATATACTGCAATAATACAGCAGGCCTAGATAAAGGCTCAGTTCATTCAGAATCTACATCTTTGTCATTTAACATAATACTCTCGTATAGAACCATCAGATTTTCATGTACTGTAAGCAAAGGAAAAAAAGTGCCAAATTCCTAGTTCTAAATTGTAGCAGAATGAGACAATGACATTATTCTTTTCTGAACAAATACATTTGGGCATTCTGAAATTATCACAAGGTGAATTTAGATGTTAAGGGGCTGAAATAGAAAAAACATGCTAGGCTACATTTAAATAATCTTAAGTGAATTAGACCAGTGAAGTTTGCACAGTAGATGGTTTGTTCTCTTAATTTAAGACACTTTAAGGCTACTGGATGAATTGTGAGGGGCTTATTGTAAACCCAAGTGTCATGCAAGTATAATCTAAGTTCCATTTGAATCAATATAGGCTAAATATAACCTAAGTGTGGGTGAATTGTCAGTGTATTGTTGTCAATGGAGATCTGGTGTAGGTATGAGGAGGGTGCATGGTTCTAGCACAGCAACATATACGGTACATGTTGAGCTTTCTGGAGACATCATCAGACTGATTAAACAAAGCATTGTACAAACAGCAATAACACACCAAATCTAATAGTTAACCCGAATTTTCTCCAGTATCTACGCCTAGTTTCTGCGCAGACTGTCACTCTAAAAGAATCACGAGGTTTCAGGACAGGGTTGAGATTTTTTCTTTAGATTGTGTCTATTGAGCAATAGTAGCACATTTTACTATGTCCAGAGTGGACGATCTGAGAGCAAAACTGATCTCAGAGCAGCTAAAAGGGCAAATGAGATTGAAGCAGTGCAGGGATGAGAAGATCACACCCAGTGTGAAGTGAGCGGTACTTTTTTAGTTAATTTCATTAAGCGTCCCACGAAGCTTAATGACATACAAACGGATAGACGGACAGACATATGGCCAGATAGGCCTACACACAAAGCCATTTGGCGGTTCAAAAGGACCTTCTTCATCAGGTCTAAAGATAATGCTAGCTCTTAGTATCTTGTATTTTCTTCAGTAAAATACAACATAAGCCATGACTTTCGAGTACCCCTCTTAATGTTTGTATTTTAAGACAGTCCAGTCCAGTCCACACAGACTGTATGTCAGTACAATGTCATAAATAGGCTAAGTCCTCAACCTTCTAGCCAGTTAATGGCTTTTTCATTACACTGGCAGTTTCCAAGCTGGTGCCATGTAGCACAGATAACCTTAGATTTATTAATGATCTTACTGATTTCCCACATGAGCTGTAACACACACACACACACACACACACACACACACACACACACACGCACGCACGCACACACACACACACACACACACACACACACACACGCACACGCACGCACGCGCGCGTGCACGCGCACGCACGCACAAACACACACACACACACACACACACACACACACACACACACACACACACACACACACACACACACACACACACACACACACACACACACACACACACACACACACACACACAAATGTAATCAGCGTTGCTTTCTCTACTTCTTCAACTATATTTCCCCTTTTCAGACAAGCAGTCACAACATCCCTTATCTTGCTGCAGGAAGCCTCCAGCGATTCTGTTGTAATTAATCTATGATGACATTGTTGAGACTGAAATGAGCCTGTCATTTCCAAGGTGGAGATGTTGTCCACACAAGCGATGTAAACCTTGAATCTAATATTTAGCTGTGAACTGTAATGCCAAACGCAAAACCGTTACATGTGAGGTTCTATGCTTTTCTTTTTTCCTTTGCTGTTGTTGTAACCCCCAACCCGCCCGCTTCCCTACCCCCATTGTCTTTGTTACTTCCCAATATTCCAATATTTGTTTGAATATGGAGAGGCTGAAAAACAATTGATCTTTGAGGTGGTGCAAAACCAGATACAACAGAGAATCAATTTGAGGCTAGAGAACTGTTTGGTGGGGTATCAAAGGCTACTAGACTTTCCCTCCTCATGAAACAAACAAACCATAAATCATTGCTGATTGGACAGTGTGGTTGTCGCTAGCAAGGCCACTAAGTAATAGCGCTTCACCACAGCCGATACAAGCTACCCATTTTCAAGAGGTAGTAAAGTTTGATAAAAAAAAAAAAAAAAAGTGGGCTGCTGTAATGCTCTGGTGGAATTTCCTTTTACACTGTGCTGTGTACTTGAATGCTCTGGCCCTAAAATATTTTACAAAACGCTCAGTCAAGATTCACGTCTAAACTACAGACTACAGAGGTCTAAAATGTCTACAGAGACTACAGAGGTCTAAAATGTGATATAACTTTTTCATATACATAAAGTACCAAAAGTAAAAGTATTCTTGCAGAATGTCCAATTTCTTTTGAGTTGTACATGCAATGCATAGCAATGCGACGTGTAGATTGTCTATTTCCAAATATCCGAATTATACAATGGGGTTGAGTTGGTTAATGTATTTTGTAATACTGTCTGGGACGTAAGTCGGGACTTGATCAACCCCGGCTGGGTCACCTGGGCGAGGGTGTATGATGTTGCGAGACCCGAAACACCCGTCGACCCCAGGCTACATCACTGATGATACGTCCCAGTTGCATCCTTGTGATATATTTTTTTTCATTATTAGTTCTATTTATAGTGGCTCATAGGAATAGACTATGTGACAACCAGGAATAGTTTGGTGACCACCGGAGACTCGGTTGACGGCCGGAATTTAGACGGCACCCGGGAGCAGGTTGGGTTAGCGCCCCAGCCTGTGTCTTCCGTGAGGAAGAAGCCCAACAAATCCACGGTCAGGCCTTTAGGAGGGCCATTCAACTGCAGCAGCTGAATGGAATGTTTGGATTGGGGTCTGGTGCAACGCACAGGTTCTGAACCTGGTGAGAGCAGGAGAGGACCTGGTGAGACGTAGGAGGAGCCCGGCCAGGAGTCAACCCATAGAGCCTAGTTCTTCCACGCGCCAGAATAGTACCCCCAATCCCGGCAGAGTAGTTCCGGTGCAGCACATTGAGTGACCCTGTCTTTCCCTAATAGGACTGATCGTGGATAGCTACTGGGACGTAAGTCGGGACTTGATCAACCCCGGCTGGGTCACCTGGGCGAGGGTGTATGATGTTGCGAGACCCGAAACACCCGTCGACCCCAGGCTACATCACTGATGATACGTCCCAGTTGCATCCTTGTGATGTTTTTTTTTTTCATTGTAATAATACAAATCAACCACAAAACTTTAACCAAAGGTTTTCAAACTATTGTAATGGTGTAACAAGTATTTGACTCCAAGTCTAGTCAATGGTGTGTAAAGTATAAAACTGGAAATACTCAAGTAAAGTAAAAGTACCTAAACATTTTTACTTACTGTAAGTACATTACAGTACAGTATCTACTTACCACCACTGCTCCTTAGTATGACTCTATTGCAGCAAGAACTTCTGAAAAAGTATTCTTAATTTTCAAGTGCATATTGAATGTCCTTTCGAAGAGGCTGTACTGCAGACCACTCATTGTTTGTGGTGCAGATGTCCCTTTATTTACACTGCAGTTTTAGTAGCTGCATCAAGGACATCAGCAGCTACTTGTGTCTGAATAGATGTGGGTGATTAGTTGGATAGATAAAAGGCATACTCATTTGTATTCAGAGATGGATAAGGAAAGATAAGTTAACACATTGCATGGCCTCGCATCAAGGAAAGACCTACGGTGTACTTGAATACAAAATGAAAACAACCCATAGGTCAGATCAATACCCTATCAAAGATGGTGTTGTAAAGTGGCACTGCAAAGCCTTAATAAGACCCACCTCAGCAATATAATGCATGACCACAACATGATATTCTGCAGAGATTTCAGAAGGGAGAAACCAGAGTGTCACTTTCAACATCAAACACCACTTCAGTTATTGATGCATCTCTCATTGAAGGATAAAGCTGTTCCATCTTAGATTGTTAGAAGCTTTCCGCTAAACTCCAATTCATGTGTATAGCTCTTAATCACTGTTACAGTCTCTGAAGGCTTTACAAAGGAAACAAAACACACCTTCTTAGACCTCAATCTGGCAAGGAAATACTCACAAGAAATAGCCTTGGTGGGAAAATAAAAGAACCTCAGGGAAGATCACAAAAGAGGGGACCTCATTTCAGGGTGAGCAGGCAGGTAAAAGATCCTGGGTTGGGAAAAAAACTAATGTGAAACAAACTCAAATATCTTTGAATCAGAATTGGGTTTATGCTCAAACATGCTTTTTACACATTCACATTGTACTTCAAAAGGCAGCAATGACAGCAAGTCGATTTACCCTCAAGAGCCTACAGTAAACAGTTCCATCATACAAAGTGAGTTGGTGCATGCTACTGTAGATATAACCCTAATAGATATACTATAAACGAAATATAAGATATGTGTATTGTGTACATACATGGCAGTGTGGGTCTTTGATTGAAAGGCATTCTCTGAGGATATATGCAATGCAATAACAGTCATATGGGAGGGTTGGTTATTTGTTAGAGTGATGGCGCGTGGGAAGAAGCTATTTCTGTGTCTGGAAGTTCTGGTGTAGAGTGCTCTGAGGCGCCTTTCGGAGAGGTGGAGTTCAAATATGTGGTGGGTATGATGTGAGGCGTAGGCAATGATCTTCCCTGCCCGCTTCCTGGGTCTGGTAGTGAAGAGATATTGGAGTCAAGGCCGTTTTGGTTCAATAATCCTTTCTGCAAAGCTGATGGTGCGCTGCAGCCAGTGTGTCCTCGCAGTGCCAACCACACTGTTATGGTGGTGGAGAGGACAGACTCAATCACAGCTGAGTAAAACTGCATCAGCATTTTCTGAGGTATAGGTTCAACTTCCTCAGCTTATAAAATGAAGATGATTTCGGTCTCCGATTCTCAGGTCCTGGCAAATTTGAGTTATTAAATGACAGTAATCTACATGTATATATAAATTCACAAAACCTGTGTGTGTGCACGTGCGTTCCTATCTGTCTGTCTGTGTGTGTGTAAATGTGCCTGTGCCAGGCATAACACAGTCACCGTCCAACCATTCAACCTAAAACTTGGCGTGTGTGTTGCAGATGAGTGTCCATGAGTGTGACTCGAGTCGGTAGAGGACGCACCGAATCTCTGTATCTGTGGACAATTTGCTGTCAATTTGCTCTTATTGCCTGCTAGTCATTTGATCTGGGACTGCATGGCATCCAAGGTAAGCTTAATCTTACCTTTCAAATTATATATTGTTGTTATTCTGCCCAATATAGTGTCTCTGGTTCAATTCCAGCTGGCACCATGTGCTGCTTTGCTATCCCCTCGCTACTCTTGGCTTCCTGTATCTCAATACTATTATTCACTGCTACTACTTTTCTTAAGCAAGTCCTCACATGGATAGGACCTATACACAGTGGCCAACATTAGAAGACTGTTTGGCTTTTATCCTACAAAAAGCAGTGTCACTGTGTGGGAGGGTGTTGATGAAAAGGAGCGTGTCCTCAGCAAAACCTTTCCCTGATAAATAGCTAATGAAAGAAATAAAAACAGTTCACTGAGCTCTCAAGTTACAGTAACTGCAGGTCTCACACTAGTACATTTAACATACAAAAGCAACTTGGGCAAATCTACGGTATATATTGCCCCATGATGATGACTTTGACAAAAATCACACATTTGAAAGAATGTCATAAATGTACGTAAACGTGTAATTGTTGATGTGGTAGTACGACAAAGAATAAATGAAGCCCTTTAAAAGCCCAATGATGGTACGTGTAGCAGTGCTTAGAGTATCTAGCATACCCACCTGGACTCTTGTACCAGCTGAATCAAATAATTCCAAGTATTTTCATCATAATTCCATGCTATCTGCTGCATAAAGGAGATAAAGAGGGTGGGCAGGCCAGAAACCTTTACCTTTTAGTGGTTTCTCGTAAAAACAAACAGTGAACTGACTCTTGACCCTCCTATTTCTAATGTGGCCTAGAGTTATGACATAGGACATACAGTACCACCTAGACAAACTGCACTGAGTTGCCTCCACTACAGCCCATTGCACACCCAGATGTATGATCATCCCATTACCAGATCACGGTATGCTGAGATTGATTCCATTCAACCGTGTTATTAGAGGCCTGGAGGGTAGCCAGGCAGCGCTGTATGGCACAGAGGGACGTCTGTGACATTTCAATTAGCTGCCTCCATCTTTACACCACCATCAACTCATCTGTAAGTAGTAAGTGGCATTATTAGCGGTTATTGGTTTATTTATGTGAATAAAATAGATGATAATCAAAACTACTTTAGTCTGCGATGTTAGAAGAACAGTAATCACAAACGTGATTTGAAGAAATCCATAAAGAATACCTTTATTTTACCTTTATAAGTCTTTATTTTTGCCATATATAAGGAACTTTGCACATTTCAAGGTATTCAAGTTGTGTAGAAAACACATGTCTACTGAAGCAATTGCAGATTAAAGGTATTGAAGGGCGTTTGTTTGTTTGTCTTTCATGTCTGATAGATGATTACTGATTTCATTTATTGTTGTAACATGTTCAATAAACTTTAATTTCAGAATACATATTATGGCTCAAATCATTTTAATTACACCTCTTCCCAATCAATATTCACCCATATTGCGACAAAGACACCCATCATTGAATGCAACCAGGTAATTTGTAACTGCTATAATTAAATCACAGCTTTTAATTGCCATCCAGTAGTGGAAATTGACCATTATGGTTGTAATTGAATGAGCACATCTTACTAGGCCTAATACCTTTCACTATAGGCTGACTGGATGAATTTCTTCATCCTTAGTTATCTGTTCCCATCACATTAAAAGCGGAAGACAGCTGAATATCATTTATTCTTTATGTTTTATTACAATGCCTTAGGACAGCTCAGCCTATATTACTGAATATTCACCTCTGTCTTTTACACAAGACTTGAGGTGCTAGTTGGACTGGAGAAAGTCGTTATGAGATTGTGATATCATGCTGATGTTCTAAATCAGCATTATAGCAATGAATTCATAGATGAAGAAGGTACACAATTTGCTCTGTTTTGAATGTTCAACACCCAGAATAAGGAGGGACACTCGTGCTAAAACATGAGAATTTCTAAAAGCTTCAGCTGTGCGGCTTGTTACACCCAAGTACCAGACCAAAATGGTTTGAACCGATTGACATACTATACTTTGAGTGCTCTTCTCTCACTATAGTGTTCTCTCAAAATCATGAATGTGTTCAGAAAGTTTCATCCACCCACCAGATGTTGACATAATACAGTACTGTATGAGTGCAATTAGAAATTCTAGAAAACATATCAGATTATCAATCAAAGAACAAAAAAAGAAAGAAACAAGAAAAACTCTAACCCAGAAGATGTGTTGATGTCAGGGTGGACATGGACAACACAAACAAAATAAGCTAAACCAAATGCAAACAAACTCATCTGAAAACATAAAGACACAAAAGACTTGGGGCACCTTCTTCAGTTGGGCCGGATACACAGGGAAGGCAAATTTGCACATTATAACCCCAACCCGTGGTCTATTAGAGTAATGTTAACTTCATAGACACATACAAAACAGAAAAAGTTCAAAACTATGGCACCACCTCTTTAAGGGCTGAGGGAGGCCTTACTGGAGTGAACCTCAAATGCAAAAGCCTTCTATGGGGAAGTACATTCTCCCTGAAGTCACTGGTCTGTTCTGGGAAAAGGCACCATACTGTAAAGTCATCACTGTCTGCGATGCAGAGAGAACAGAGATTTGCAGGGAAGCAGTGAGAAGACTGGCTGACCTTGATGGAGCAACATTAACATAAAGCAGCCCTCTAGGTCCTCTAGGTGTGTGTGTGTGTGTGTGTGTGTGTGTGTGTGTGTGTGTGTGTGTGTGTGTGTGTGTGTGTGTGTGTGTGTGTGTGTGTGTGTGTTTAGTGGGCTATACACATGTAATGTAACCTGAAGTCAGCATTTCCCTTCTATTCCCTTCTAAACCCAATCAATCAATCAATCAGTCAATCAATCAATCAATCAGTCAATGAAACAAATATTATTTTCACAGTTACAACATGAAAGTGTGAGTGAAATTAATCTTTGTGCCAGCTCTCAACATTCAAATAGAGAATAGAGAAAATAGTCAGTCAGTCAGAAGCAATTGTGTTTAGAGCAGGGGTCTTCAACAGGGGGTCCGGGACCCCTAGGGGGTCCTCAGAGTTACTACAGGGGGTCCTCCAAATCTTTGTGTGATAGCTTTTTTTCTCCTTTTTTATATTAACAACTTAACCCTAGTGTCCATATTCTGAGAACTGTAGCCAAAAATAGCAGATCTACAAGCTCACAGCGCCTCGCACTGCGAGGCGTTGTGAGCTTGTAGATCGGCTATTTTGGGCAATGAGGTTTGGTGTAGAGGGGAAAAAGAGCAGACTAAGTACAGAGTGAAAGGTCAGGTTTATTAAGTATTGACAGTTCAAGTGGTTAAATATCTGAAAACACAAATTGACATGAATCCAAAATACACTGATGATTGTGCTGTCAAATGATTAAACTATATGGAATCTATGAAAAGGTTGTGGGGGTCCCTGCTTCATCTCTCTCTCAACTAAGGGGTCCTTGGCCTGAAAACGTTGAATACCCCTGGTTTAGAGGGCTGTCCCCTCCGTTGCATTCCAGCCAAAAACAAACAACTGACCATTCTTTAATATTCTTTGCACTGTTCAAATATCATGCCCTCCATGCAGGGTCGTAGGCCTATGCACAGCCATGCACACACACAAACTCTTTGTCTGACACACATGCACGCACTTGTGCACGCGTGCGCAAACACACGCACACACGCACGCACGTGCACACACACACACACACACACACACACACACAGACAGACACACACACACACACACACACACACACACACACACACGTGTAGCAGAAGCAGAGGCAGCAGCAAAGAGTGCTGCTTCCACACAGTTCTGTCTTGGAGGTAGAGAAACGCAGGGCCTAATTGTGTCTTGGAGCTAGTGCGCTGTTCATCTCTGGAGATCTCATTATAAGATCCACAAGCTGTTCAGGCACGTACCTAGCGCTCTTCAATCTCTCGTCCCGTCAGCTTGTACGGCCGAACCAATTGAAATCTCCATTGCCCCGGCCTATGTGGTATTGATAGAATAAAGCAATAATTGTTGATTAGGAAATGTTGCCACAGCACCTGAAAGAGAGCTGGCAGAAACACAAAGACATAAGCCACAAGCTGAAGTTTATTGGATGTTGTGCCACTATAGCCGCTAATATTGCAGCCTAGCCAACCGACGACAGCATGGTCTTTCAATACGTGAAACATTAGTCCAATATAATGTACCAGATTTAACCATTGTACTGCCCAAAGTAATGAAACAGTGAATAATGTCTAGACCTACTTTTACCATTCATCTGGTGGCTCATATATTTTGTAGATGTGCGGTCTCAGACAGATTACTTTCAAAGGTGCAATATTTTACTTATTCATGATTCACATTACAGTCAATTATTATATCTATAAGACTATAAACAATATAAGCCCTACCTTTTTATTACCTCTCCTATTCCTTTTAACGTAGCCTACAGTATGCAGCACGCTGTCATATACATGGAGGAACACGTCAAATAGATCATTTTGTTCAGCAATAATGATAGCCCTTTTCGGTAAATGTGAGGCCTAATACATTGTCTCAGTAAACCTTACTGTACTGTACATCTCATAAAAAGTGTCTGTACTGTAGGCTATGTTACAGCACCAATACCAGAAATTACCAGGAAGACAAATGATGTACAGCAGACATACAGACTCAATTGTTACAGTAGTTCAATATTCTTCAAACTTAGGCGGGCACCATATGTCTTGCAGAAATCAAGAAAAAAAGCAACAGCTGGTTTATTATTTCCTCACACACAGAGTGTGAAGTCGGTTAGTCTGACCGTGCAGCCCTGAACCCTGTGATGGGAGTGTGTCGCTATTTCTACAAGTCATCTTATCGACAACCAAACCTAAGCCTAACATCCATGGAGTGAGTAGCTATACCTGCCGACGCTCCGTTGTCGAAATGATGTGCGTTCGAAAAAGATTTCCCCTCTGCGATGCATGTGTTCAGTTTGAAGTTGATCGGTTGGACTCGAAATACAGTACATAAAATACAGACATACTGTACAGAAATACAAGCACGCACAGTCGCACACAGAGATTTGTGAAATTTAGTTAGATGAAATGAGAATTGGATGGAATAAAAAAGTAACAGGAAGGTCAGTGGGCAAGCTTCTTTAGCCATATGCATTTGGGGTGATGTGATTAAGTCAAACCCCCAATTGTGAGTAGAGGTTTTTAGAAGAAGAAGTAGATGGCATGGCCCTAAACAGCGCCATCAGGAAGGCAAAGAAGGCCTTCACTGCAAAGATGGAAGACCAATTTAACATGGCAGGTGGTACACACCTTGACGGACGACAAAGCAAAGTGAACCAGCCTACCTCTCTCCCCAATGAACTGAACATCTACTACGGCCGGTTCGAGACCAGCTCCACCTGGGCAGCCAAGCTGGGCCATCAGCAACGGAGGACAGCACCTACACTACATCAACCAGCCAGCGGCAGTACCAGCAGAGGAGATCAGCCCTATAAGCATCTCGGAGGTCGATGTGCACACAGCCTTCAAACAAGTCAACATCCAGAAGGCGGAGGGACCTGATGGGATTCCAGGCCAGGTCCTAAAAGCAGGCACAGACCAACTGGCATGGGTTTTTACTGACATCTTCAACCTCTCCCTCTCCCAGACTTGGTCTCTGCAGGATCCATTGTGACTATCCCCAAAAAGGACAGATTGACATGCCTGGAATGACTGGAGACCTGTCGCTCTCACCCCAATAGTCAGAAAATGCTTTGAGAAGCTGGTGAGGGAATACATCTGCTCCACGCTACCTGCCTCACTGAATCTGTGGCAGTTCGCATACTGTCAAAACAGATCCACTGATGACACTATTGCCATGGCTTTCCACACATCCTCTTGCACATGGATAACAAGCGGCTGAAGGACAAATAATAGTATGTACGTATGTTGTTCGTGGACTACAGCCTAGCATTCAACGCCATTGTCCCAGCAAAACTTGACACAAGAGAGAGACCTATCCACCTGTTTCCGCGGGAGTTTACTGGAGATTATTTGGACCACACTTCCGGTTTAACAGCAGACATACAAGCTCACGTCGCGTCGCAGATGCAGCCCGTTGTGAGCTTGTAAATCACACTCGGCTGCGGCGCCGGAAGCTCGGTACAACGTCTGCGCAATGCACTATGGGGCGTTGGAAACCCATGGATAGGGCTACTCCCAAGCATGTGCGACTGGATACTAGACTTCCTGTCAAACATGCAGACATCAGGCGGTGAGAATGGCTAGCTTTGGGAGAGCTCTTGTCTGTCTGCATGGATATGCTTTTTGTTGTATTGTATGACTTGTTCATTTGTGCTAAGGACCCCCTAAAAAATTAGACGATGCATCTCAAGGGGTTTATCCTTCTAGTAAAGGTAGGCTACTAATAACACACGTGAGGAAAAAGGCTGTACTGATGTACTGCCCAAGTAAAGAAAAACCTACAGAGCGTGGTGTGATCAGCACTACTGCAACTGCTGCCAGAGGACACAGGTGTTCACAGGTGTTAAATAGTCTTCTTCAGTCCTCTTCGACCAATCACTGGAAGCTGTGGTGATTGGCAGCCAGCAATCAGGAAACTGTCAGCACCTGTAAGTGAACACTCACCCTAACTCACACACAATCCCACACATACACTGAGCTAAACCCATACACACACTGACACACACTCCACTGCATACTCACACCCGTAAAACAAACAAACAGACAACCTAAAAGTACTCAGTACTTTTCAGCTTTCCTAGAAATGTACTTGAGTAATAGTACAAATATTTGTATTGGAAATGCATTTGAGTAAGTGTAATTAATAAGTATCAAAGAAACCTAATACTCAAGTAAAGTACACATTCTCAGAAACTTAAGTACAGTACTCAATTGTTTGAATTATATATTTTAACTTATTCTTTGTTTATTATTATAGGTGAGAACCTTGTATATGCCCTATATGGGCTTCCTTTCTCGCCTGCACCTATATCTATGCATTTTAATAATGTTAACCATGTATTGTTTTTTTTATTGTGCAAATAAAAAATCAAAAAATCAAAAATCAAAGTAAATTTACTTGAGTGCTTTACTGAGCACTGCACGTACAGTATACATCTGCTGCTATGCTCACGCTCTTATGGAAATAACAAAAAACGATGGAGCTTGCACAAAAACGAATTTCACCCACTGTTTAACACCTGTAAACCTGTGATGTGGCAATAAAGCTAATTCTTATTCTGAGTGGAAGGCATTAGGTTGGGAGGAGAACGGGGTGATGAAGGGATGCCAAATCAATAAGCTGAACATTAAGCTTACCAAGCTGCATGTTGGTAAGCTGCACGTAATGCTCAATTAGTCATGCGACAGTGTCCTGCGCCAAAGATAGCGATCTACAAGCTTGCAATATTTGGTGAACTTGTAGATGTAAGCCATTTTACCATGAGAGGGAGTGGGTTGTTGGCTGATTTACCACTGTTTCAGGGTTGTGGCAGGGGGCGACCCTCGAATGGTAAATTGCTTTTCTACCACTTCTACCATATAAATGAAAGAAAACAGTTGTAACTTGCAAGGTTATTTAGTTACAATCAACTGCAACACAACAGTGGGAGGGGTCAAGGTTGTTGACTGATTTACCACTGTTTTAAGCCAATCAGAATCCAGTATCTGAACATGTGACCACAAAAAGTGGTAGAACTGTCATTTTTGGTACACAACGCTGTATACAATGGACTCAGAGAATAAATCAGACATTATAAAGCTCAAGGTAATGGAGAGATATGAACATTTATCATCAACTCACGCAGTTCTGATTTTATTTGAACACTTGCTAGACACATTCTATTCAGTATGTCAGAAAGGACTGTGTCAGGGAGACGTATTTCCTATTATGTGAGCCTTGAATAGTGTGAATAATGTAGGCTGGCTCAGATGAAGACTGTAAAAGAGGTGAAATATTAGATGCAAAAATGAACATTTTTATCTCAGCCGATCCATAAACCGCCTGACATTAATACATGAAGAAATTATCCATTCAACGCTCTGGTAAAAGTCCTGCAGTAATATGCAGTTCATGAACATGAGCAGACTTTACTTTAATCTGTGGCTCAAATTAAAATGATGAAAAAAATCCCAATTAATTTAGATTTCAATATTTTAAGATATCAGAGGGGAAGGATCTTTGCAAACACATTTAAGGAGTGGCAGCGGTAATAGGGCGTTTTTCATTAAACATGAGAGAAATTACCAAAAGGTGACACGTTCTTTTGTCCGACGCTGAGCAGAACATTTTCAAAAGTTGAGAATACAGTAAAGTTTAACTTTTTTGAGAAATGTGCATACTGTAGGATCGATGAGGGCTGCTGTATATTAGCTTATGAATCATAATGACGCAGACTGGTATCAACTCATTTAGCAGTTTTCTGATCCGGTCTACAGCGAACTTTAACACAGGGACATGCTGGCCATTGGGAAAAGCGGGACAACTCCCGAACGGCCGGTTCATTCTCGGCCAGTCCAGGCCGGCAATTAGGAAAAAATTAAAAATAAAATGTCGGCCTTCGTTCCATTTTGGGGGCTGGGCGGCCAACAAAGTAAATCGTCACTGTCGGGCAGAAACCTTGTATCTCCAAGTTTCAAATTTGTAATTTTTTTCGCAAAGCAAAGCCCTGCTTCATCATACAAGGGCTACAGAAAGAGATCTCTCTCTATAGCGCGCAATGAGGGCCTCTCCAACTCATTTTCCTGGGCTGAATCAGGAGCCCAGCATGTCCCTGCTTTAACATGTCACCAGGCGGATGTAAAGAGTGCCTGTGATCCTTCAGAATGATTCCCCTTGACCAGAGGTGTCATCATTTTAGGGCCTACCCATAAACCAGCGCTGCAGGTTAGCTCATCTTTAAAATTCAATAAAAATGACTATAAATGGAAGTGTATCCTACTGTTTTATTCTAACTAGCGAGACCAGGTTACTCAACGCGGCATTCATGTACAATAACATTACGACGCCCAACCCGGATATACAGTACTGTATTGATTGATTGATTGATTGATTGATTGATTGATTGATTGATTGATTGATTGAAAACGTTATTAGAAGTTTGCATATAGGAAAAGGTACAGTTTCATGACTAAAATATTACACCAAAAAAAGCCTATGGCTTGTTTCAATTGAAGACCTTTTTTTTTACTCATATAACATTGAAAGACAGACAAATAAACACTATGCAGAAGATAGCATTAAAAAAACATCCGTAAAACACAATAGAAAGGTCAGGGGGAGGTAATAAGGATAGGCTTTGTTTTCTTTTACCAGTTTTGAGTATAACCGAATACTAAATTTAGCTGGGGAGAACACGTGGCTAAGACTAGCCTTGCATAGCCAGAGTGTCTGGCTATGCGAAGCTAGACAAAGACCAGATCACATTAAGCTGTTTGGAACGATTACGAAAACCAGGCTTTCCAACGTGTGGAAAGCGTGAGGTTAGCCTGAAGAAAGCCTAAGTTAAAATGAGCTTTATTCAGACAGAGGTTGTAATATGCCTCATACCGCGATCATGAACCCACACCCAACTACCACCAGCACCTTCCTCCTCTTCTGCCTTAAAAAGTAACTCCTCTTGTTATTCGACAAGGCCACAGAAAGAAATGCAAAAGTATTGGCTAGAATACCAATTATAGCCATTAAATTGTTTAAGCAATGTTGTTATTTAAAATGCGCATGCATTGCTCAATCCCATTTTTCATTTCCAGCAGAAAAAGTGCTCTAGGCAGTGTCTTTTCTTCATGACAGAAAGACATAACCATAGCCTCCAGCTCTGCCTTATGTGGAGGGAGGATGCACACATGAGAATCCTTTTTATTTTTATTTCTTTTTTTGACACATTGCAGTCACTAATCACTACGTTCTTGAGTCTGCATTTGGCCCTATCAAACTTTGCTCATTAAAATGTTCACACTTTTTCTCTTATTGAGCTGGACATCTGTTCAGGTGTGTGTGTGTGTGTGTGTGTGTGTGTGTGTGTGCGTGCGTGCGTGCGTGCGTGCGTGCGTGCGTGCGTGCGTGCGTGCGTGCGTGCGTGCGTGTGTGTGTATGTGCGTGTGTATGTGTGTGTGTGTGTCTCTCTCTCTCTCTACTTCTCTGCTTTGCCAACACATTCCAGTAATTGCTGACAGTGTATTCTACAGAAGAACAACTCAGACATCCCCCTTCTCACTCTCTCATCCTTACATATTGCGGTGCTGAAAGAACTGATATACGGTCTACATGTAAAATGTGGCATTCGTATCAGCTTGCTCTGAAAACCCAGTCCTGTCAGATTCTGTTGTCGCACGCAGCCCTCCACCACCTCACACCGTACCATCTTTCACTCGTACCGTGAAGGAAATGCATTCCGTAACACTTTTCTGATGAATCTCTATCTCAACCCCAACCACTCCCTCACACCCACTGTCCACTATACTGTATCTCTCCCCCCCTCCCTCTCTCTCTCTCTCTCTCTCTCTCTCTCTCTCTCCCCCTCCCCTCTCCCTCTCCCTCTCCCTCTCCCTGTCCCTATCCCTCTCCCTCTCCCTCTCCCTCTCCCTCTCCCTCTCCCTCTCCCTCTCCCTCCCTCTCCCCCTCCCCCTCCCTCTCCCTCTCCCTCTCCCTCTCCCTCTCCCTCTCCCTCCCTCTCCCTCTCCCTCTCCCTCTCCCTCTCCCTCTCCCTCTCTCTGCAGCTGTCGGAATAATGAAGTCACCTCTCCCTCTTGGCCGAGACCCAGGCTTAAAAATACCATTGTCAGCATGACAATGAGAAAGTACCCTGGGTCGCATGCCTGAGAGAAGGATACGCGTGTCCTTGTCCATGAGGC
Organism: Nannobrachium achirus; assembly: GCF_963921795.1. NCBI lineage: Eukaryota > Metazoa > Chordata > Actinopteri > Myctophiformes > Myctophidae > Nannobrachium > Nannobrachium achirus. Next base: position 26,829,520 of record NC_137832.1, on the reverse strand, counting down.
GTCACCCCTCCCCCTTTATGCCACCGATACCCCTCCCGCCCACCCTGCACCCCCAACCTATCCACCCATCAAACACTGGAACCATCACTCACATCACTTCACTCTGTCATCCGCACGCACGCACTCACACACACACCGCACGCACGCACGTACGTACGCAGGCACGCACGCACGCACACACACACACACACACACACACACACACACACACGCACACGCACACGCACGCACACACACACACACACACAGACACACACAAAGCCTGTAATGCACACTGACCTTTCCTGTCTATCTATCCCCAATGGAGGGGCACAATAGCCTTTGTTTGATGCTCAGGTGCACAAAAATGCTAATCCAACCACAGGTTTGTGAAACACATACAGACAGTATACAGTGGGTGAACACGTGCTATATGAACACGCGTATGCATGCATTGGGTATCCAGTGGGTATAAATGAAACCACTATAGCAGTTCTGCTGAGGGGGGCAACATCCACATCTCTGCTGGCTGCCATCTGCACCAGTCAGCACCATCATCAGCATCACACAGCATCACAACCATGAGCTGCATCTCTTAACAAACAGATACCAGAATTGTAGGCACGTTCCTAGAAACTGTTCCCTGCTGCATCTATTCTAAAAAATGTAATAAAAAAATATAAATAAAAATACATTGTGTGTGTTAAAATAAGTGTTAAATACTGTAGCTTTATAAACTGAGCAATTACGTTTGTTCAGTAACATGACTTCTCTCTCGCAGTCGCACTCTATAGTAAACAGAAAATACATTTTCAGGTTGGGGTAGAAGAAGTCATACAGGATAAAGAAGTAAAAAATTATAAGTGATGGTTATACAGAGATGGGCAGTATTTAAGTGTATTTGTATGTATTTTTCTCAGAAATACTTTTATTTAATTTGCCTCAAGATACTTTCAGATCTTATACATACATTATTTTACTCTCACATTGACGCATACTGTATTAAACTATCCACAACTTTCCAACATCCCATCGTGCATTGCGCAGAAGGTGTGCGGCAGCTTCCGGCGCCGCAGCCGAGTGTGATCTACAAGCTCACAACGGTTGCATCTAAGACGCGACGTGTACTTGTACGGTATGTCTGCTGTTAACCGGAAGTGTCCTACAGATAATGCTACAGTAAATTCTCGCGGAAACAGGTGGATAAATAAAATACAATGTGTAATGTATAATTTGTTAAATACTACTGTAACACTGCCTTATGTGCGCTATACAGTATGTGTGAAATGATTCTCTCCTGTGGTCCCCGGTGGCCCCTGGGTGACCCCTGAAAAGTGTTTGTGCCAAGTCTGGTGCAGACTGGAGACATTGGAACATTGTGTCTGTTGCCCCAGGGGCCCCGTGGGGGGTCCTGCAGTGTTGCATTGGTCGTGTCACACGCGCATACGCTGTCCCCAAATCTTTTTTCAGCAGGAGCACGCGCATGGACACGCATCGAAGTAAATCAACCCCCAAGTTCACACCTCGACAACGTTCACAGACGCTGTAGTGTCACAGCAGGGTGATTTAACAAAGAGACGAGCCTGTGTGCATACCAATTGACCTGTTAACTCCTGTAGATTGGTTGTTTAAAATTAAGCGATGTGCGCGTGACGTCAGTAAATGACTGTCCACCCAAACATTAAATCACCAATGCCACACTGGTGTCCTGGTGTGACTATTGTCATTGCAGGCTCCTGTACAGTGTCCACATTTGGTGTGGATTGGTGTGGCTATTCTGATCTGATGGCAGACCCCTGACCGGTGTTTGGGCCACGTTTGGTGTGACAAATAGACAAAAAAAGGGAAAAAAAAAAATCTCTTCTAGACCGGAATTATCCTTTAATATAGAATACATATAGTTTTAACGAGATTCGTATCTCCTGCCCCCCTAACATGGCAGCAATACTGGAGAGACGAGACCACTGTTACTGAACAAACACTCCCCAGCTTTTTAATAAAAGTTTTCTTTTAAATAAGAATATCCCTTACAGCACCTATAAGGTTGGTATCATCATCATTCTGTCTCAGTGTAAGTGTAGGGGAAATCTCAGATTGATAGAATAATAACTTCCTGTTTAGGACTTTTACTCTGGTCAGTCTGGTGAGACCCTGGTGCTGTGATGAGACATATTGCTCTGGTGCTGTGTTTATAAACCGTGTCTGAGAGCAAGAGTAAGATATTACCAACGGAGGGCTGAGATTCTCTTCGTTTAGAGGACACAGAGATGAGGCATGGTTTATATAAAATGATTAAAGGCAAAGGATAATGATGACGTGTATGCGGGCATGAGGCAATCTTTCAGCAGGGTAAACCAGCTGGAAATCATATTAAAGTGGGCCCCTCCGCAGCCAACACACTGACACGCCCAACTTACATATGGACGCTTGGTCAGTTACTCCTTGTCGTCACTTTTTAACGTATTGGGTACCCCTTTAGCATCCTTTTTCCATCTGCAGCACAGTCCAATAGACATGTCTGAAATAGACCTGGGAGGCATGTGTTGTCACATTGTAAGCAGAATTGAAAACAAAGCAATGTTTCCATTACAAACATTGAATACAAGTTGAAAAGGCAAGCGTGGCATTAAGATCTGGCTCGAGCCCTGTGAGATGCGCCTGAGCAAGGCTTTAGCTAAGTGAGTGCCTGTGCAGAGCGGTGTAAAGAAGTAAATAACTGTTCCCACAGCCTGCAGGTGGATGGCATTGCTGCCTGCAACAGTCCCATCCCACAACAGACCAGGTATCCATTGTTAGAATACTTGCAGACCAGTCTGCAAGTATTTGCATGACTTGCATGACATCAGTACTATGACATCAGCATGTCTGTCTATTGGTACCGGTACCTACTGTTGTCCAGCTTATTGTGTGATAGTTGGAGGCTTGTAAGTTAGCTATGTACTAGCCTCGGAAACCCAGGCTTATTTTGGCGATAGGAAGAAAAATAAAAAGCATGATGTCAGCACTGTCCCTTACACTTACAGGATGTCTAAGTAAACATTAATACAACCTTGTTGTCTATATAATATAACCCTGATGTGAGCCATATCAAGCTCTTTCAACAATCGGGAGGCGTGGGGAAAAGAAATCTATTCAGCTTCATGAGCTGTGAACACTTTGTTTCCTGCTGACTGTAGTAAAACGGAAAGCTTTCAATGGCTTTGTGAAGGCGGGTTGTCCTGTGTGTGCGTTGGCACAATTAGACAGCAGCAGGGCGCGGAGTCTGTAGGAGTGCAAGAGGAGGCTGTAAGAGCAGTCGGCAACAAAAGGGGAGTAATTTGTACCTCTGTTGTTAGTAACTGGATTTCACAAAAGTAACTAAAGAGTGTGGATAGATTTTATGTACACATGGCTAAGGGTGCAAGTGATTTTGTTATGGTAGACACGATTGTGGCCTGCTCTACCAGAATCAATTGGATGTTACAAAACAAATAACAACTAAGGAGCTCACGATGTTTATAATTAACAGTCTCTCTACACCCTCCTCATAGGAATCCATAAGAAAAGCAGAAAGCATCTGTGTCATTTTACATTTATTTGGCTATTAAAAAATAGCAGATACAAACTCATAGCGCGGCACCAAGTGAACTTGAATATCTTCTATTTTTGGATAGTATACAGTCGTCCGGAACCGGAATCGAACGGGCGACGCCACCAGGCATCCATCTATCTATAATGTGGCAATGCCTAAGTGGTATGCACCTGGACCAGTAGGCCAGCGGGCACCCCGAAAACTGTACATTTTTTTAATTGGCCTCCCACACCTTGTTGGAATCCAAGTGAAGAGTGATGAGAAAAATACATTTTCCAAAGCTTGCTTGCTGTTTACAGCCTTATTTTTATTATCTACTAGATAGATAGATACAGTGCACGTTCTCATCCAAATTGGATGAGAACATATTTTATTATTATTTAAAATAAATAAAAATAAAACCAAACATGTTGACACAGATATGTCTTTATCTCCAAAGGAGTTTCATTGACATCGGAGTTTTGGAAGAGCAGGTTACACATGAGTGAAAGAGAAACACGGGGCTTATCATCATAAAAACGGTTTTATTATCTTAATTGTCTTCAGGACAAATACCAATTCTCAGCTTTTTACAATATATTACTATCATTAGACTGTTTTATACATCATATTTCATATATTAATCACTTTTGAAATCATTTTGTACATGCTTGTTTGGGACTGAACATTCCCCTGGTCAGATGAAAGCAGAGAGATGGAAGTAAAAAGGCACATGTTTGCTCCCGTTCGCAGCGAGCAATACAGTTTAAAAGAAACCAATAAAGAGCTGTGGTGGTTCTGTGTGAGTGCAGGCGAATCACGTCCTGTTCAGACCATAAGCAGCCTCTTTGAAACCCATTAAGTCTCCAGTCAGGGTAGCAAAGAAATGTCCAAAGTCATTTTTGAAATCACAGGCTGAAGTAATTAAACGCTGATGTGGCAACTGATTGCAATATCATCTTTTTTTTAATTATTTGCTCAGATGCCTCAAAAAAAGAAAAGAGAAAATCCACTCAATTTCTTCATCTTCTGCAACGAACAGTTTAATTGGTTTTACATCAGAAACGCAGTCTCCGTTTGGTAAGAGTTCTCCAAACCACTTTTGGGCAGGCTATGCACTCGGGGTGTCTTGTTCCTTTGTTTCTGTACATACTGTATTTGTAGCTGGGCCTAAGAAATGGATTAAGTTTCAAACAGTGCAGTATGGTATGGTCTCTGGGAGTGCACAGTAGAATTCAGAACATAATAATTCATCACAGCCATCTTTAAGACTGCTTGAAACCTCTCTGAACCACGAAGGTGAGGGAGTCTCTGTTGTGCACCGCAGTCTGTGGCGTGAAGTGAGTGATCTGAGCTTCAAGCCAGAAACTATAGATCCTCAGAATCACACTCTGATGCGTCCAAAGTCTAACCATCCAAACCGTGACTCAAACTGGAACTCTCTGTCAAAGTCTATTGGTGTTGTTCTCAGTGTCTGGGGTGCTTGATCCAGTTTCGAATCATCCACTTCTGACCAGAGCACCTCTGAACCACCAATCGGAGGCCAAAGTTGGCATCTTTGGACATCTCTACTTCCAGGCACCGGCCAGTATCCCGGCTAATGATCGGACCATTCTGCAACAAAGCCAGAATCAATGATTAACATTTTACATTCCATCCTTAGTGACTTAAGATGATGGGTCTTTCTGTAGAATAACTTCAAACACCTTGATCATCAGCATTACAACTAAACAGAATGAGTGCATGAAATCCAAGCCATTATTGCCAATTAAGACAATTCCCTGGGCCCCCAGAATGAACATGCAAGAGAGATAAGGTTGCTGATGTAAGATCATTGGATTTACATAAGCACTTTAAGCAACAGCAGATGGATACATTAAAATAAAACTGCTCTTATTCTCACCATACACCTTGAATGCTCAGGCTTGCTTTTACAGTACAGTACGTGGCTCTTATCATTCAATGAAGACAAATGCCACAATGCATGTGCCAGTTTCTCAATTCAGCCTTTAATTGTTTAAATCCAAATGCCATTATTCTGATTCTTTCTTTCTATCTTTCTTTCTGGGCTGCAACCTCAGAAATAGTATAAGGCAAGTCCTTCAGTTTGGACAGTCAGTCTCTTGGTCAGTCTGTCAGGCTATATGTTTGTTTTACCTGTGTGAAGTCCCAGAGCCTCTGGGAAACCCGTGAAATAGCATCACATTTTTTCAGGCTGGGCATGCGCCCTCTGCCGTCATCGACTAGACATTTTGTGTCGGGCAGAAAGGTGGTCGACCCCAGGGGTCCTAGCTGAAGGAGTCCCTCGGTGGAGTAGCGGGCCAGCTGAAAAAACAAAAGTTAAATTAATAAGGCACAGGCTTTATCAATTTCACATAAACGTTGGCTAGTGTAAAAGTATATTAACAATATTTGAGAGTTTCCATTATGGTTGCTACTGTACTGAGCTACAGTCAGCACTTCCTGCATCTGTACTTTCAAATTTAACGCACTCCAGCGTTTCACACCAGCACACTGGCATGTATCCAGTTCTTGTTCAATCACAACAACAATAGCATGCTCAAAAATCCAATACTTTCCTTCTTAAAAGGACACTTAATTAGTCCACTCAAACAAACAGTGGGAAAGCCAAAAGGGAATTAGCAAACGGAATACGCCGTGATTCGGTCCTGCAGGGCAAATGTGGATAATAGTGTTTCTATTCTATAATGTGTGTAACTTTAGAGAGGATGGCCTCAACTCTAGACAATGTGTCAGTGTGGCTGCAGCATCACAGGGGAGCCCCAGTTGGAATTGTATTCCTCGGTAATTCAATGCGGAAACTGAATGCGCCGCCATGCCATTTTGCTGCTGACTTTTATCATATTACACTTTCTAGAATACCGTTGCACGGAGCACGTACGGCACGTAAAACGAATGTGTATAGCTTATTAATGCTACAGACCCCCCCCCAACTACAACTTGATCCCTCACCGTTTAATCCTGTACATGAAAGGCTATGTGTATCTATTACGTAAGGATACAGTAGAGATAACATCTATTATTCATGGCAGTGATCCTCTCTGAAAAATGAGATGCCAAAGATGGGGAATGGAGGTGGTGATGGGGTTGTGCGCGCGCGCGCACACACACACACACACACACACACACACACACACACACACACACACACACACACACACACACACACACACACACACACACACACACACACACACACACACACACACACACACACACACACAGTATAAGCACAAATGCCAAAAGAGAAGCATTCATATGCATGCACAGACATACTGCACTGTACACACTCACGCAATAATCCATAAAAGCCAAAGGCAGGTATCTGTATAATGCAGGGAATTTGAAGGATCAATGCACTGTAACTGAACACCTCTGCACCCAGACAGCTCTTAAGCTGACGTACTGTGTATGTGTCAGAGCTCAATGCATGGCAGCGCTGAGCATTTCAATAAAGCGTAAACATGCTTTGGATTCTCGAATGGTTTGATGTGGAGGAAAAGAAATGGAAAACAAGATGGAAAATTAGCTTTTTATAGATTTCACATTATCCTCAATGTGGGCCCTGCTCCCAGCTGTCCACACAGTAAAATCCCCGGCGTTCATTTAGGGTCCATTTGGTTCCATTTGAACACACTCAGTGAAATGAACACTTTACAGCGAGAATCACGACGCAAACAAGGCGTTTGGAGCTTTGAGACATAATTATATACTGTAGCATTAGCCCTCACACTCACATCAATCAATTTCAGCATGTAAAAAAACCTCTCTGCAATGTGCTGTCACTACATTCTGTGTTATTGTAACGATTAGTGTTATTATGTGTGCCTCTTTTGTTTTGCATAAGGCACAGAGAAACCAAACAAGCTTTCAGCGGTAGAAAAGAGCATATAGGGGTTTAAAGCAACTTTAACGTTTTTAGGCCAAGGACCCCTTAGTTGAGAGAGAGATGAGGCAGGGACCCCCACAAACTGTTAATAAATTCCATAATAGTTTCATCTTTTGACAGCACAATAATCAGTGTATTTTGGATTCTTGAACGGTCAATACTTACTAAACTTGACCTTTCACTCTGTACTTGGTCTGCTCTTTTTCCCCTCTACACCAAAGCTCACAACGCCTTGTGAGCTTGTAGATCGGCTATTTTTGGCTAAAGTTCTCTGAATTCCGAAAATGGACGTGGTTAATATAAAAAAAATGTTTCTATCACACAAAGATTTGGAGGACCCCCTGTAGTAACACTGTTTAATGCAAAGTTCTGCCCTTAAGAAACTAAAACAAATCAATTACACACTGAGCGGACATTTAAAACCCCCAGTGCTGCTGGAGACTGCTGAATGTGATTTGTGTTCCATGTGTGTTTTTTTTAATCATTTGGGCCTTGATGAAGGTCAAGAGAGATTATAGAAATCATTTTCAATTGCACCAAATTATTATGATGAATAGCATTCATATGGCAACAACAGAAGGCTGCCACTGAGTGTTTGGAGGGTGCTTGCCAAAATTCTAATGCTGGGGAAAAAAAAGTACATTTGAACAAATAACTGAGAATGAAGGCTCTCATTCAATATTCTATTTGCTCAAGTGCTACAGTCCATTTTTTAAACTGATTGAATAGGACATGAGATGGACCACGACAGCCTTGAACTGTGATTTATTTCTCTAGTTGCTAGCTTATTACACTTTAGTTTCATTGGAGCGTTTTCTTTTCAAGAATTTTCATTTTTATCTTTATTTTTATCTACCATACTTGCCTAGAGTTTTTCTTTTTCTTTGGTACTTCATTCAACATCCTCAAAAAAGTTCTGTCTGGTTTTAAAAGCTCCACACAGCACAGAGTCTGCCCTGGTGAAAGTTCACAATGACATCCTTCTCTCTGGCGACTCTGACCCTTGTGCCATTTCAAGCTTACTTGATCAGCAGTCGTAGAGTAATGACTAGTATACCACTTCTAATCATAGAAACCTGGTTTCTGTACCAGACTACGTCACATGGGAACCCAACCACAAGGTTCTCAATGCCCGCCTTGAACTGACGAGGCTTTCTGGGCTAGATATAGATATATAAGCAGATTTATGTGGTGTATACAGGGAAAACACCCCCATATAATCCCCTACTAATACCTGTTCACGGTTCAGTCTGGGAGCCTCTTTACATGCTAATATGTTGGAAAATGGGACCATAACAAATAATTAACACGAGGAAATGACTCTACCGAGCCAATTAACCTGTTCCTTCTGCAGAGCCATTAGACGCTCCATTGCCTTCCTGGCATCGTAAAAAAGTTTCAGAGACACTTTCTGGGGGTCAACTTAATCACAAGTTTCCTAATTACCTTGTTAATGGAGCGGTAACTTGATGGGGTATTGTATGTGATGCAGTGTTTGTGCATTGGGCTGGAATAGTCTCAAGGTAGAATTCCTCCTACGTGTTAAGTAGCAACAGCTGTGTACGACAAATAGCCTGTTACCATAACAGCGTTATGCCACAGTCACATTTTCACAGTGACAGGAATCAAGGTGGATAAACAGCTAACTGAATTTGCACAGTGGTAAACAGTCACTGTTGCTTTATGAACAACTCTCATCTTTTTATTATCTCTGCCAGTTGGAATTCGTGGCTGAGACTAAGATTTTGCCCCTGTCCGTCTGTTCCTGTGTTGTGTCTGAGAGTGTTTTTGTGTGTGCGTGTGTGTGCGTGCGTGCGTGCGTGCGTGCGTGCGTGCGTGCGTGTGCGTGTGCGTGTGCGTGTGTGTGTGTGTGTGTGCGTGTGCGTGTGTGTGCGTGTGTGTGTGTGCGTAAGCGCGAGTGAGCAAGTGTATGTCTCCTACGGTATGTGTTCATCCGTCTGTCTGTGTACAGCTAATCTGAAACATGCAGCTCCCTGGACGCCAGAGCAGATATGCCTGCACCAGGATGACGATTTTTGTTAAATACATTTCTGGATATTACTACACATTTTGTTCAAACATCACTCTATAGTCATTTGATCAAGATGGATCTGTCAATCTCTTCCTATTTTGTTCAAACATCACGCAAATCGGTACACATTATTATTATATAATCATGTCATCTAGGCAGATTTGTCATATTTCATTCTGATTAGCTAAGATTGACTTCTACTACCTGGCCTGGGGGAGACCTATGCCCCCGAGGAGCACATTTCTTCTAGTTTAGGGTGAGACCACTCTCCTTTTAAAGCGAACTGGCAGGATGCAGAAGACAACTGACATCCTGTCTTTCTGGATGTGAGAGTTTCTGAACTACTGTGGAATCAACAGGCAACCTCCATCATCATATTTGTAAAGATCTTTGCCCTGGCAGTAATCTCTGGGCTTCTCTCTCTTTCTCCCTAGCGCCTTGCTCCACCATGAACCAATGGCACGGTATTGAGTCACTCTTTAGATAAGGCATGTATGCCCTAAAGGCCTTTGTACACAGGGTCTGATTTTCCGTGCGAAAAAAAAAAAGAAAAAACAGATATTGTTGTCAGAATATGGACAAATTCTGACCTGGTGTGCATGAGGTCATAGAAACACCATGTGTTAACATGAATTTAAAATGTTCCTGTTTTTATGTATTTTTGTTGGTGTCCAACCAGCACCTTCTATCCTCACAAAGTCCTATTTCTGACCATTGTGTCTTTCTCAGTTTATGGGCAGATCTGTGTAAGCAGGTCTCAGAACAGGCTGTCTGATTTGCTCCCAAGCGACCTACTGCTAGTGCTTCGCTGAGTGGGGGTTGAGGAGGGGTGCGCAGGACTGAGCAGGAGGCGGGGAGGAGCTGGGATGAGGGTGGGGCTCAATAGCACAGTTTTTTGGGACACAATATGATGTAAATTATTTTTAAATGCATGGTGTAGAACCTTTAAGAAACGTAAGAGACCCGAGAGGGTAAGAGTTGCTAGGGAAGTCCAATGTTGCTATACATGGTAATAAACATCATACATGGCTGAGATTCCTCCTGCTAAGAGAGCACATATGTTTATTTATTCATATATGCTGTGACAGTGCAAGTATGTTTTGTGCATGAGAGCTTGCACCTAATTTCTGCCTTTCTGTGTAGCGCATTAGCCTTCAGGACAAAGGCGATACATTCACCATGATTTAGATTTCTACTGGGAGCTCCCACACGACAAAGAGAGCGCCTCATTCGTCTGAAGCACAATAAAGATTCATTCCATGCAATTACTACTTTTCATGCACGAAAAGGGATGCTGCTAGGAATGCAAAATTGGCTTGGTCTCGACATAATTGAATTGTGTCCGTGCAGGTAATGCCCCTCGTCTTTGTACTTTAATATTACAATGGCACAAAGTTCATCTTGGTTTGGCTTTTTTTGTTCCCCACTGCAGAAGGCAGAGTGTTAAGAGTCGGTGCAGCTTTACATTACGGAGACCCCACTGAGCTCTCATAGATGGAGAAGAAAGGAGGTGACTGGAGGACAGTTGATTTATACTCCCCCGGTGCTGACAATAAATATGTCACTCACAATCCTAAGAAGAGGATGAGAAAAATCAGCCATGATGAATAACGTTTGCATGCTGACTTTGGCAAGCTCTTGCACACTAACTAAAATATCCACAAATAAATACACCCCCCCTCCTCTCCTTTCCCTTGCCATCTTTTCCGCCCACACATGCACATCCCTTTTGCTCTGGTGTGCGCAGCTTAGCACCAATACCTTCCCACTGCGACGCAGGGAAACATATTATATCTGCTGCCTGGCATCGCTAGTATTATCATCATGAATCTCCTGTATTCTGTCCAGTAACTCATCCTTACATTGGTAACATGTTGTCCATTTTGGCACAAAGATAGTCCAGGCTACTGGCCTAATAGAGGCTGAAATGAACACTCAAATTCAAGGCTCAGCCCTGACACCCCATTCGTCCTATAGAAATGTGAATTTAGCACAAAAAAAAAGATTGTTTGAGAAAAGATAGAAATTGGTCAAAGAATGATTAAATTATAGACAATCCACTTTTAAGAATTTTACCAAAAAGAAAATACAAAATTGGTGTAGAGGGTTACCAGAAACATGATAGTAAACCTATCTACAATGTCCAGTGGTGATACATTGATATTTTGCTGAAAATATGTCCATTTCAACTTTTGTTGACCAACAAATAGCAGAAACACTCAATCCCAAAGTCCCTTTGCATGTGCAAGGGCAAAAAAAGAAACAGAATGCAGGCAACATAAAACATGAACAAATAAAAACTAGATTAATGGCAATAAACACACTACTGTATAACTATAACACTGCTGTGTAACTACATTATTATATGTTAATTGCGATTAATTAATCTAATAACATTTATTTATTTTAGCCATTTGGTCTACATGTAGTTAAGGGCACATCTCTCTACGTCTGTGAGCATGCTTCATAATATGTTCTGCTGGTACTGTACAGTATGTGTTGTGGATTTCCATTGTACAGTAGATATTACAGTACCATTACTGTACCACCCCACAACACATTAAGAACTATATTTACCAAATAATGTCTTCTACTTTCAAAAGGATGCTAAATGCTATAGTAGATTGGAATGTAACAGGGAGGCTATGGTCATTAATATCCATTTGCTGCAGCCTGATTTTACGCTAATGCAGTTTGTCATTATTTTTGGGCTGTTAATTGATTTCCAATAAATACACATTCTTTTGCATTAAGCAAGCATATTTTTCACTCCCATGTTGATAAGAAGAAATATCCCTCTAAGGTACATTGTGAACAGATAAAAAAAATGTAGACTTATTTGCGATTATACGTGTGATTAACTCTGAAAAACCCGGCATTAATCCTGATTAAAAATGTTATCGTTTGACAGCACTAATAAAACATATTTTTACCCCCGATTGGTTCGTAGGGAGATTAATAATTATAAATAAAAAATGAACTGAATTAAGCACTGAAAGTCTAAGTCCTGATTCCACTTTGTCTGGATGCTTGTGCACCAGGACATATCAAACAATTAATCTAGGGTCATTTATTTATCCATTATCCATTCCTTGTCATTCAGTGGAACCTGGTCCATTGCTGCAATGCAGCTATATTTTCTTATCTACAGTATATTTTCTTTTTATTATGGGTTCTTCATTCAAGGAAGTCTTATCAATCAGCAATGTCCCGCTTCTCATTCATTACAGTTGCCCAGCGTTGGCAGCATGCAACCACTGACTCTCTATGTCAGTGGTTCTCAACCTGTGGGTCGGGACCAAAATTATTTTGGGGGGTCCCCAGATGATTACCTTAATGTGTAACATTGTTTTCTCACTCAACAGTGAACAAACCAAAATAAAGTTTAAGTGTATAGAGGGTATCTGCATATTTATAAAGTGACAATTTAAGGACTTTTTAATACCTCTAAAATGACAAATTAAACATTGGCAAAAGTGTCAAATATTTTTGAAAATAGCCGATCTACCACGCCTCGCATGTAGATCTGCTATTTTCACAACTGAACCGTGTTATACAAAATGCAATGCCTCAACAGAGTGCTCGTCAGGGAGGGGTTCCCCAGTTAAAATGAAAAAGGTTGAGAATCAATGCTCTATGTTGGCAACTGTGCAACTCTACAGGGGCAGCATGAATGAAAGTGCAACACTCAAAAGCCCCTGCGAGGCACATCATTGTTGCTCAGGGAGGGGAGAGCATTATTCATTCTAATTCACACCAGGGAGGTCTTGTAGATTCCTCCTTTTCTTATTTTCCTGCTGGGGCGATTTGAACTGGCAATCTTCCATCCTCTAGATCACTACGAACCTTCAGGCTACAACTACAACCTATTGGACACGGTCTAATGAACCTTCCAAGGTGCTCTAAGCAGGGGAGTAGATTAAAACATACAAATGAGACCAGAAGAGCAGGAAGAATGAATTATCGCACAACTCGCCGGCATTTCTACCTGTGCACAAAATTACATCTCACCGATAATCCAAAACGTAATTGCATGTGCAGATTTATACCGGCTCAGCTCGAAAATACTAACTATCTCTTACTATGCTGCCATTTTTAGTTTTTCCATCTGGCAAAAGTGGCACTAACCTGGTCCTTTTTTGGTATGGTACATGCCACATACACAGTGGTCTGCTAACCACTAAACTAACTTGAGTGTTCAGGCTGACTATAGAGGACTGATGGCCAGGCTACACAAGGATACTGCACTTGTGACATTGTGTGATAGACTGGGGTTGATGCATACTGTAAATGCATGTCATCTCCATTTGAGGTGTTCCAGTAATCAGGAAGGGGAGGGCTTTCTGTCTCTTCTCACAGTGCTGTCAGTGCAATGTTCTTGAAAGGTTACAAGACAATGATGGGGGGGAAAACAACATGGATGCACTATACATCATTTTCACGGTGTACTTCCTAATATAATTGAATCCTATACTGTAGCTGGAATGTGTACAAAAGGCTGGAGGGATTTTAATTTGAAATGACACTATCCGTAGCATACATTTGAACAATATTTAGTTTAATTACACTCTTCCAGTTCATACTCCTTCCTTTGGGAGGCGCTCTACTGCCGACCAAATACAGAAAACGTTCACTCGTTCACTCCCAGAGGTCAATTCTATTGGCTGATGAAGGGCATGTCAATCATGTTACAAGGTCCGCCTTCCGCGGCGCCTTTAAAACCGGTGACGCCCCTAGTCACCGCCTCTTTTACGTCTTCTGCTCTAACCTAGACAAACGTACACTCACTCGCTCCAACAACCTTCAGGTCAAGGTAAGATATAATCGTCGCAGAGTTAACCTAAAGCGATAAAAGAGGGTTCGTCCACGGGTTCTGCGACTTTTCTTCAATCAATTCTACGTTCCAGTTTTCACTCGGTAGGAATTATCCACCGCTAGCAAGCTTCTTGTCACCTGAACATCGCGCCCCGGTCCTTGCCAAATTCAGTCCTGCTGGTGGCTGCTTCTTCTGTTTAGGGTGTTTTGGACTGTTGTTAGCAGTTATTCACCTTTCTAGTGACTGAAGGACTGGCGGGCTCAGTCCTCTCGGTTTCCTTCCAAGACCAGCGAATTGGTGGTCTCGTGAAGGGGGACCTTTTTCCTTATGAGTGCACTTGCTACTGATTCTTATAAGGGGCGGGCTTAGCCTGTCAGGGTCTCTATTTTCTTCTGATCCCTACCCCTGGGTCCGGTGGGCCCGGGGTCCTGTGTGGCAGGGGCCGTGCACATGGCCTCTGCCAGGAAGGTATGTGATTGGACATTGGCCGTTGTCGCTTCCGGGGGTCTATGGATCCCAAAGGAAGGAATACGAACTGGAAGAGTGTAACTAAACAATAATAGTTTAATAAACTCTGGAAGGAAGTACTCCTTCCGATTCTCGGCCCTTTGTTCGTGTGTTCGAGCAGAAGCCGGTTTTCGAGGAGGTGGTTTTTAGGCGCCGCGGAAGGCGGACCTTGTAACAGGATTGGCCAATAGAATTGACCTCCAGGAGTGACAAGTGAACGTTTTCTATATTTGGTCGGCAGTAGAGCGCCTCCCAACGAAACCTAATTGTCTTGGGTGGTCCTGCATAATGACAATTCAAAATAATCATTTCCACAAATTGCACATAATACTCTCTACTCTTGCTCGCTTGTCTCTTCATTATACCGTCAAAGCAGAAATGCCTCAGCATGATCTTTAAATAAATCAGTGGTTCTCAACCTTTCAGGCCGCAACCCCCATAATAATCCTATTTTAACTGGGAACCCCCCACAGTTGGCATTACATTTAGTTTGACTCGAACCATTCCATTGTGAAAATACCCAATCTACATGCTCACAGCGTTGTGAGCATGTAGATTGGGTATTTTCACAATTTCTGCCTCAGATATTTCACAATTTGACCAATGTTTGACCAGAGGTACTAAAAAGGACTTAAATTGTCACTTTAGAAATGTGCAGATACCTCTCGGATAACGTGTCAATTTTGTAACTCTTGCTAATCTGTTGGCAATAAAACATATTTGACAAAATAAGAAATGTGCAAGAAATGTGCAGATAGATACCCTGTATACACTATTACACTTATACAGTTATGTTATTCTGTTTACTGTTGAATGAGAAAACAATGTTAGCTAAACATCTGGGGACCCCCCCCAAAATAATTTGAGGACCCCTCTGGGGGTCCCGACCCACAGGTTGAGAACCACTGAAATAAATGCATCAATTGTTGTGGGTTCTCACCTGTGAGGACATGCCGTGGCAGGGGTATAAGATGGCTCTGTCGTCATCTTCGGAGCCCTGGTCCAGACAGTATCCACTAGCTTTGCTGTTTCTCACCTGAAACACACCGGACAGACAGGAAGATAAACACCGCTTGTTGTTTAGTATTATCCGTCTCCTCTCCACAGGTTTCAACACAGGCCTGTTTGTTGTTTCCCAGTTACTATGTCTCCTATCACAAGTAGTCATCTTTAGACTCAGAGAGTACAGAACCATCTCTCAGTGGCGCCAGATCCCCCATCCTATCCCTCTTTCTGTCTCCATCTCCTCCAGGCCCCAGATGGTGGCAGCGTGGCACAGCGGCAGCGAGCGAACAAGCGAGAGCACGGGGGCCACGCTTTCAGATGTCTCCGTGGTGTGATTTGAATACATATGACTTCATTTCCAGGTTGTGAGTGCCATCTATCATGCGAGGCTTGTCAGAGAGAGAGGGTGTTCCGTGCGGGGCCGAGGCCGGTCAATGCTGGAAGAAAGTAAGAGCCACAGCTGTGCGCTGGCTGCTGACAGATGATCAGTGGCGTATGTGAGTGGTGTATGTAATGCGACGCATGGTGAGCTTGTAGATCTGCTATTTTCAAAAGATGTTTATACAGTTGAAAGCTTGAAGCATTCTGCATAATGAGTACTTGTACTTTTGATACATTTTGATGCCAATACTTTTGTACTTTAACTCAAGTGCATTTTGAATTCTGGACTTTTACCGTACTTGTAACAGAGAGTATTTCTACATTGCAGTATTGATACTTTTACTTAAGTAAAAAGAGTACTTTTTCCACCACTCCAGATGATCCTTCTCTTCTCTCCAGGCTTCTGCAGCCACCGCTCTACCAAGCTGACAACAAAAGGGTAACGGTTTGTCCCACACTTGTCAGGACGGGACAGTTTGAAACGATACCACCACAATCGGCACAGCCGGGGTTAACAAGAGTGCAAGATGGGTGGATTGGGGGATCTGTCAACAAAAGATTTGATGTCATGTTTGGCGTATCATTTTTCAACCTGTTATCAAAACCTTTGCAACTTTCTTCTCCCACCATCGTGTAAAGAAGTCACACAGCTGAGCTCTAACGAATCTAGGCGGCAAGAAACTGTGCCTATACTCTACTGTAATTGTGTGTATACCGGTATGCCAACTTTGTGTCGCTGTGAGTCAGTCACGTCATGTCATGTTACTACAGCAACAGGATACTTTTATACTCGCAGGCTGACTGGAGTGAATTAAATTGTTTCTTTTTATTTTCTACTGAAATCTTTGAAGTGAAGAAAGAGGCAAAATATGTTGTCAGTGTGATGTTTCAGTCTACACGCATGCACGCACGAACGAGCGCACGCACGCACGCACGCACGCACGCACGCACGCACGCACGCACGCACGCACACACACAGACACACACACACACTCTCAGCACTGCACAATAGCACTGCTTTTGTGTGCTCTATTGCACAGCATAGAATGCGTTTGAACATTCCCTCTGTGCAAATAAAGGGTTGTGTAATACATAGCGAGGCAGATATCTGCTGCTGCATTTTGTCCTCCACACAAACAGCCTTCGAATAATTCAATAAAAGCATGTATGAAAAACATCTAAATAATACAAAAATAAGATGTGGGATAATGTGTCTCATGAATTAATAAGCTCTCTGCAGCTAATTTTACTCAGCTGTGGAATCTAATTAACAGCATATCCAAGTGTACACATGGGTGCTCTTTAAATCATGATTCCCCATTTTGAATTAACCATCACATACCACAAACCCTGTTCTGTAATAAAAAAAATAAAAAACATATCTTATTTTTTATTTGATTAGATTTAAAGTTATCTTGGGAGTTCATAAGTCCAATTCCAAATAAACTACGTGGACAGACAAAGTGACAGCTGCACTGACCTACAGTAGACGGGTGTCTATATATGGACCTTAAGTGTCCATGAAAAATGTCTATAGGCTATACAATAAAACGGGGCTGTATACTAGCATGTTTCCAATAAACTGACTGGACTGTGAAAGGCAAAAGGCTGCAGACAGTCTGCTGGACTATGTGTCTGCTGGAGAAACTAATACGGATATTATGCCTTCACCATTCAGTTTTGTTAGATATAATCATTACAAATAATGATAATGATTAAAATCCATTTTGAAAACAGGTTGATCTTTAGCAAAATGAAAAAACCCAATTTTGTCATTGTGTTAAACAGTTGATATGATCTGATTCTGTTACAGAGAGCTGTGCTATTTAAAACGCTTTCAATATTTCAAATGTTTGTACTGTTTGTGATGTTTTTGTACTGTACATGGATCTAATCATCTAACAACACACACGAACAGTACTGCACACTGATGAAAATACTGTAGCTCTCTCCTGAGGAAAGACACTAGTAATTCAGTAAGCATAATCATTATTAAATAACGTTGAAATAATGGGGATAGAAAAGGTTGTCTATTTAGCCTACCTTTGCTATGGCATGGCTCAATTTGTTTTCCCGATTGTGTGATGCGTTATGCTCGAAAGTATATATCTCCTTCAATATATACAGTATGTACCTTCCTCTAATGTTCAAGTATGTTTCTCCATACAGTAGTTACTCAAGCACAAGGGTTAGATATACCTATATATACCCATACATACTGTACATGACACAATACAAATGGATTTATAATGTCTCACCTCGCCATACGTGATGGTGTTATTGTAGATTCTCATCTCTGGGTACACGTGTTCCAGATACCACCGAAAGCTTTGACACTGCAGCCTCTTTCTGAGTGCCACACGCTCCGACACGTCCCCGAAGTCCACCCCTGGGTTCTGTTAAGCAAAACAGCAAAGGAAAATCCCCATTCAGCAAGTAGGTTTATCATCTGACAATACACATTTTAGCATTTATACAGTATAAGGCAGAACTGTAGTGAGACAGCAGAGAGGTGGTGATATAATATTATTACATCTTGTATACGAGTAGACAAGAGTAAAATTATTTTTGTTTCCTTGACCTTTTAGCAGCAATGATAGATACAGAAACTATAATAAATGGGAAGAGGCACGCAAGACATGAAAGGAGCTGTATTTGAACTGGGTTATTCAGCTTTATGGTCAATGCGGTAAGTGGGTATGACATCAGGCATCCCAACCATAGACTGTAAAAAAAAACATGGACGGTGCGAAGCCATTGCTTTCTATGCTGCGAAAATGACGCTTTTTTGTCCCTTGTATGGGTGTCGCCATCATTGTTTTAATGGTACCCAAGGAATCATAAGGAATGCTAATGGCTGTCAACGGTCACGTGGAACTGCAGGGATACATGGGAGAATGTGGTGTTGAGCCTCCCGAAATAAAGCACACGAAGAAGAACACATACAGCCGGTTGATATCAGTTTAGTTGTCCACGCCCCCCGTAACTTTATCATCAATTTTAACATAAATGGGATCATATTGCACAAAACGCATATCATGGTGATTGAAAGGCAGTTTTTTTTGGCGATCACACTGAGACACGTCGCTAGAAACACGTCTGCAACAATATGTATGTCATGAACAAAATGTGTTACCAATAAAACCATTGTTTTCCTATGGTTGCATGGTAAGTGCATCCCGTTTTTCTAACGGTTTTAGACGTGTATAAAAATGTAAATACTCACACCGCTCGTCACAGCGCATTTAGTCTTGCGTGGCCAGACTGTTGCCTCCCAAAACGTTCAAATGCTTCCGGTCATACAGTCTGGAGCACAGAAGCTCTGTTGATGAGTAAAGGGGGAAAGCGGAACGCTTCCCCTCCACTTCCGTTTCGACTTTACAGTTGCGCAAATTTATCCTAATATAAATCAAAATTATCAAGCATACAGTATGCAGTATAGCTTGCTGTTAAGCAGAATTGGAATTTAAAAAATGATAATAATAATTTTAAAATATATTTTCGTGAACGGGAATGACATACGGATGCCCGCTTCCTCCAAGAATCTATACTGTAGCATTTGGAGATTGTGGAATAGTTGTCTGGCTACGTGAGACTAAAATGCATTTAAAGTGCCAAGTACAGCGGTAGCGCTGGGAGCCAAAAAATGCTTTCTGTGGACACCTGTGTGCCAAGACGTTTCTGAAGCGTATGCACCTGTAGTGATTCTTCTCAGTGTGATCATCCCCTAAGGCAGTGGTTCTCAACCGGTGGGGAGGCCGATTTTTGTGCAAAACACATTTTTAGACTACTGATTTTGTCCAAAGATCATGCAAATCTCTATAGTCATGTGATCGTTAGATTTTTCATATTCCATCCTGACTGGCCCGTTTTGAACAAAATGCCGCAAATCATGAACACAGCATCCAATTGCGATGATTCGCACTACATTGAGGAACAAATGCCACCCTTTTGAAATGGCCCGATTATAGTGGCACCAGGAGGTAGATTTTAGATTTTTTTCCCCCCACAAAATGTGTCAAAAAATCACGCAAATCAGTACACATTTTCTCTATAGTAAAGTAATCAACACGGATCTGTCCGATTCTGCATATTCCATCCTGATTGGCCAATAATGCTGGCCCACAATAACCTACCTTACCTGGTGGAGACCTGTGCTCCGAGGAGCACTTTTTCTAGTTATCTGACGAACCTAGTCAAAAAACTAAATGTAATGCATCAACTAAAGTTCCAAGTGCTTGTCAGGATTCCACTTAGTTCTGTTAACTCTTTGAGTGCCAGCGCCCTCTAGGGGCCAAAGAATGCCAGCGCATCTCTCATAGGCGAGCGCTTTAGCTTCCAGGACTTCAGCTTCCAGGACCTGACGTGCTCACGTTCATGCACGGCATGGAAATGTCCCGGATGAAGATGCTAACAGAATGGCTATTCCCATTTTGTCATCTAAAAGATCATTTTTGGGCGATTTCGCCGTAAATAAACCTCGCGCAGCTTTCCTAAAACACAAAAAAGAGATATAAGCCTTTAAAGATGCGGTCTTTCATTGGATTAGGCGGAGATTGGCGATTGCGTTCGCAAATTACGGCCGGCCGGGACGTTGTTAGCTTTCGGCTAGTAGCTACAAAAATCAAGCCAGGCTTCAGAAGGCCTCTTATCATTTTATTCATTTAATTAAATAAAGCCGAACTACTTCGGGATCGGCACACTCGTGTACTCATCGGAAGCGGCGCCGAACATCGGGTGAACATTGGGGAGCTCAAAAATGTATTTTAAACCATTTTTAATGGAATATATCGTCGGACAGAGTAGAACGGCTAGCTGGCTAGCGGCTAGCGAGCCAGGACCACCCACGACTCTACAAGCAGCTCGGGGTAAGTGAATTAATAAAAAAAAAGATTGTATTGGATTGAAATAAAGCCGAACTAGTTCGGGATCGGCACCAGATGAGTTAAGTGAAGAATAGAATAGAATAGAATAGAATAGAATAGAATAGAATAGAATAGAATAGAATAGAAAAGAAAAGAAATACGTAGATTCCTGCTCCAATTATAAGACAATGGCGAAAAACTGCCATGAAATGTAAAAGTAAACCTACTTAGCCATTGGGAACTTTACTTTAAACTGCCATGTTCCAATGTTAGTTGTAAGAAAAATGGAAGACCCCTGAAGGATGAGAAGCAGAGAGCGGGGTGGGCGGGAAGGCTTACAGGCTTAGGAGAATGGGATGGGGACAGAGAGAGGGAGGGCTGAGAGGGCTGATAGTGTTTGGTTTAGAGATGGATAGATGTGTCTGTCGTGTGGGACCTTCATTGTTCTTTCATTACACATGATCCTTGTGCTGAGCAAATTCTAATCAGCTGCTTAATTATGAGCGCTCACAGCCTCACTGTTGGCGATATGGAGGAAGCCTCCCCTGATTGATGGGAGGGGAATGCCTAATAGCCCTCACAGTGCCTGGCAACGCTGTGGCCCAGCCGTGACATACATATGCATACATGCATTCAGTCACATGTATGCACACACACGCACGTACGCACGCACACACGCCACACATACACACGCACGCAAATATAGGCATTATATACAGTAGAGCTGCACACACAAAACATGCATGCTTTCACACAGACACAAGGATTATGGACTAACTGTATTGCACGTGCATAGACAAATTATTCACGCTTGCACATACACGCCCATGCACGGACATACACGCACGCGTACGCACTCACACAAACATTTCGCTGGGACATGAATAATCCTTAACACAAAGACAACACACCCCCAAACACACACGCATATCACATTATGTGAATACACACACAAATATCACATACAGTATGTGCATACAGTACACTTATGCATATGCAAACATACATACAGTATGCACAGCACATAAACATTTGGTGGCAATCCCGCAGAGAGACATAAAGACACATTAATGTGCATACAGAATTGCAAAGACATAGTGCCTGTTAAAGGTGCAGTAGTTAAGACTAACCTCTGGCACACATGTTCCCTTACTAATCTATGATTGAATCCTGTCTGTTCATTGCTCTCGTGCCTCAAAGTCAAAGTGCAGCCCGGGGACCCCCAGGGGTCCTTCAGGGGGTTCCAGCGGGTTCACAGCTAAATGATTGATAGTCAGGAACCAAATGGACTCTGTCGGCTCTGCAACTCAGTCAGTGTACAAATTGAACCAAATGGACCCGTAATAAGGGTCTGTAAATAACTGAGTGTACAAATGGCACCAATTGCGGGTCCGTTTGTACACTGTCAGAGTTAAATTAAGGATTTTACAGTGTACAGAAAATGATGCAAAGTTCTTTTAGATAGAATTGAAAGGGGGGAAAAATTCTGCTGTCTTATACTGTAGTATTAGGCCAATACCCAAACACTCAAACCAATCAATCAATTACATTATTGCGAGTTAAGTATGTAAACCGCCACATACTGTCAGTATGTCTGCGATTCCGTAACACCTCAATGTCTATAGCTGACCTCAATGCCTATGGCTGACCTGCCCAAATATAGAGAACCGTGATGCAGTAGGAGCGAGATCATTTAGCGACCTACAACCGGGTCGCGGCGTGGTCGGTAGTTTTCAGCGACCGGGTCGCTAAATCGAGCGACCGGGTCGCTAAATCACCGACCGCGCCGCTAAATCGACCGACCCGGTCGCTAAATCTACCGACCTGCCTGCAGTTTTAGGTCGGTAGATTTAGCGACCCGGTCGGAAGATTTTGCGCCCCAGTCGGTCGATTTAGCGACCCGGTCGCTCGCTTTAGCGACGCGGTCGGTGATTTAGCGACGCGGTCGGTGATTTAGCGACGCGGTCGGTGATTTAGCGACCCGGTCGGGAGGTTGCGTGGCAGGTTAGCCTAACTGAGGTAACGGTCGGGAGGTTGCGTGGCAGGTTAGCCTAACTGAGGTAAGGTTACTGAGGTTAGGTTTAGGGTTAGGGTTAGGGTTAGGGTTAGGGTTAGTAGGTCGGTGGAAGCGACCACCGGTCGGTGGATTTACCTACCCGGTCGCTGGATTAGCGTCCCAGTCGGTGGAATTAGCGTCCCGGTCGATGGAATTAGCGTCCCAGTCGGTCGATTTAGCGACCCGGTCGCTCGCTTTAGTGCCGCGGTCGGTGATTTAGCGACCCGGTCGCTCCATTTAGCGACCCGGGTGCTCGCTTTAGTGCCGCGGTCGGTGATTTAGCGACCCGGTCGCTCCATTTAGCGACCCGGTCGCTCGATTTTGCAACCCGGTCGCTGAAAACTACCGACCACGTCGCGACCCGGTTGTAGGTCGCTAAATGATCTCGCCCTCTCTCCCGTGATGTTGTGGACCTCCATATATGGAGCTGACCAACACTGACAATATAATAAGCAAGATAATAAGGCAGTACATCAACAACAATACAACTCATTCATTTCCATATCTGTGAATGCCAATATATATACACATGTCAGTCTAACCACTATGCCCAAATCTCCATATACATGGATCTTCGTATGGGTATCAGGGATCTCCATTATGTAACTGGTCCAATATATATTAATAAAGGATAAAATAAAAGTCCATATAGGCCTATGGGTATTCCCAGACGATGCCCTGTTAGGGGAACCACACTAACAGAATCCATATATAGCCAACACAGATGGTGCGACGTCGCCCTTTAGGGCAAGGTCGCTTTTCGCCCTTAGGCGTCTTACTGGTATATAGGGTTTACTGTAAAACCCTCTCTTTTACCATGTGTGTACTGTAGATTGGGGTCACAATGATGACAATATGGAATTGTAAACCGGGGGTCCTTGAAATGAAAAAGGTTGAGAATCACTACTGTCCTATACGATATCGCAAATAATTATAAATACAAAGGAGGTTCACAGAGGAGAAAGAGCACGCACACGGCGCATCATTTCATTAATGGCCCCGGCATTTCCAACCTACTGTAGATACCTCTCATCCCTTTCTCTGCCTCTATCTGTCAGAGTGCGCAGCCAGCTGCCAACACTCCTTTCAGCATCTGTGAATAATGAGCGCTATTCACCCATTGTCCGCTGGTGCTTATGACCGCAGTGTAACACTGACAACAAATGCATTCAATTTCAGGGGGGGTTTGTTTGGACCTGCTGCTTGGTGTGGAGAATCATAAACACACACACGCACACGCACACACGCACACGCACACACACACACACACACACACACACACACACACACACACACACACACACACACACACACACACACACACACACACAGGCGCACGGACGCGAGTACACAGTCACACACACAAACGCACGCACGCATCATGCACGCACGTGCACAAGTACACAGTCACACCCACACACGCACACACACACGCACGCACCTACCGGTATAACTCTATGGCACGCACACCCACGCACACCGCAGCCAAATAATTGTGTTCTCAGCAGGTGCCCGCAAACCAATAACACGACTCCGTGATTTTGTGCATGGAGGAGAGGAGATGGGAAACAGATTAGCGGTAGCATTAGCTCTTTGTACTGTACACCAAATAACTCTGCACTGCAGGACAGCTGGGGTAATAGCATGCTAGCGCGACTGATGCTGTGTTTGTAATTACATGGGACGAGAGATGGTGATGGTACAGCGACTGAATGGAGCTGGCCGCTGCCAGTGACACTTTAGTCATTACGATGTTTTCATTTCCACCCTTTTGGGTCTGCTCTCCTTATTCTTCATATTAACCCCTTCTTCTTTGACACAATTGCCATCAGCACAGATGCTAAAACTGTCCCCTGGTTCACACTAGTGCAATTACATTCACACCTGGGAGTCCAATATAACCACGCGCAACTGCCATTGAAACAGACAAACCGATGCGAAGCGTAGTCTGTGGACTGGCGGGGCGATAATAGTATGTTTGGTAATACCTGCCACAAAAACAGGGCCATCAAAGTTAGTTTTCTGTGCACTTCCACTTCGGTGGCTAGAAGTTAAAGAATAACAGCATTGTTCAATTGTTTCTCAAAGGGGGGGACATTCATAACACTTTGGGTGGCGCTGGAAGCAATCATTTTGAAAGTGGGGATTCAAAGATTGCTTCGCGATCAATAATGAGAGCTAATTAGAGTGTGTAGCAGTTGTTTAACAATAAATAATGCAATGGTATCTCTGGACTATTTTCAGGTTCTAGTAGTCACCGGCTTTTTTCATTAACTCTGATGTTGGCAGAAACTTTGTTTTTGGAATTACCTTAACACATACTGTATTTATCATGGGTTTTTAGAATACTTTTCGGGCCTCATGCCCCACACTGAAAATCCTCCTATTTGGCATGGTTCAAGAAGCTATTTGTATTCAATGTTAAACTCTCTTTATTAAGGAAATTGTTCTATATATTTATATCTGGCGGGGCATCAGACAAAGATCCCTCGAAACCAATTATTCTCGACTGATGCATATAAAACACGAAACCGATTAAGCGTGGGTGGGAGCCCTACTCTCGTACATTCCAGACACAATCTGCACAAGAGACCTCCAGCTTGCCACTCTGCTCTGCTTTACACCCTGCAGTCTGAAGGTCGAGCCGGATGAAATCTGAATTCTCAATTCCTATTGACTGCCATCTCTGGAGCCCCCGGGTTGCTTGTCTGAATGAACAAGTGAGAACACAGATGGAGGTGAATCAGAGAGAGAAGAATGAAAAGAAGACAGGGAATGAGGGAGAGGGCAGGTAAAGTAGAAGACAGAAAGAGGGATGAAGGGATGAAGAGACGGAGGTAGAATGGATGGAGGTAGAGATGGATTGAAGGTTGGGATTGCAGTAAGGGAAGGATAAATCAATGGAGAAAAAGAAAGAGTTCGCAATGCGCTGTGAGCTTGTAAATCGTGTTCAAATGGCATATACAGATAAAGTGGTTAAACTGCATTTTGATGCAATATTAACACATTCGGCTGGGGACTGATTTTGCTCCAGGACCACTGCTGGGGGCCCCCACTTTGAGAAACCACTGAGATAGAGGAATTGAGAGATTTGAGCTAAATGGAAGAACTTACGTTCATGGGAATGTTCCAGGCCATGTAGACGTGGGACTTGTACTCGTCCATCCAGACCTCAGCAGCGCGCAGGGCATTTCGCTTGGCATAGTAATCGATGTCGTTGTTGTATGGCTTCTTGGTGCGCTCGATGTGGGCCACCCTGGCACACGGCAGGACCTCCATGCTGCCCCCGCACTGCCACACCTGCAGCACACAAACGCAGCAAAACACAGGGGCGTCACAAGGGGGGGAAAAGTGAGACTGAGTTACTTGGGCCCAAGGTGGAGGGAGGCCTTAATTATTCTATACTTTAGCTATTGAAAAATAGCAGAGCTGCGAGCTTGTAGATCTGCTATTTTAGAAAAGTCGTGAAAATGTGTGCAAATCTTACAATATATGTATTTTTTAAGCGAACGTTAAAGGAGCTATGGTCAACTTTTTCTTGAAAAACGGATGCTAAAATAAAAATAATGTTTCGAAAATATTTTATTAAAAAATAAGCTTCATATATTTGTTTCTATTCAAAAATGACCACAAAAAGCGTAAAATAATTATAAAATAATCATTTTGGCCATTGTCAGGCCGACACTTTGTTTACATTGTAGTCTATAGACTAGGATGTAAACAAAGTGTCGGCCCTACAATGAAAAAGTTGACTATAGCTCCTTTAACTAAAATGTTCTCTTCTGGGGGGTCCCTGGAACAAAATATTTTGAGATGGGGGTCCGTGGCCAAATACATATCATTTTGGGGAGCAACACTGAAATAGAAACATGGATATTTAAAAAAATAAGGATTTGATATATTCTATTTGATTTTTCAAAATTAGCATATCTACAAGTAAATCTAAAAATAGCAGATAAACAAGCTCGCAGCGTGGCACTCGGTGCCACGCTGTGAGCTTGTATATCTGCTATTTTTCAATAGTTAGAGCACAAAATAATGCTTATATAATGCATTCCCAGTCAAAATGGGTTAAACCCCCTCACCCTATGAAGAACATTCATAGGGGGCCCACACTGAATCCTTGTACCCAGGGCCCAGAATTTGGTGCGACACCCCTGGCAGCAAAACCACACAAGGTTTCTGCTTGAGCTCACGAAGGGCAAGCCAATATGGAATGTGACATGGTGCTTGACTTAGTGTTTAAAGAAAATATTGGAGACGTCATTAGAAGAACGCTCAGAGATTCTCCTTTGCACAGTGCAGCACACGGCACACATGACTGAAAATGTATTCACGGCAATGTTACGGCTACAAGTTTTCAGAAGAGCAGATGATAGATCTTTACCCAGAACTCTGTTAGACACATCCCTTTTATGTTGTGCTGTGAAGCCCGTATCATAGTCGGGTCCGCGGTGGAAGGCTTTACACCGCGGTGTAGTCTTTTCGAGTCTTTTTGAGTCATGAAACTACAACGTTACATCATTCCTCACGGTGGAGAGCTTTCCACCGTGAGTCCCAACACATCTCTCTGTTTTTACTATCAGACAGGCAGGCTCTACACCCCGTTCACTGATTGGTCGACCTGAACCGGTCTAGACGGGGTAAAGGACTTCACCGTGGGCCGTGACTATGATGGCCTGCACTTATTTTCTGACTTGAGGTGGAAAGCTTTCCACCTCAAATTTGCGGTGGATAGGTCTCCACCGTAGACTCTGATACGGGCTTTAGCATGTATCAGACCAGTAGGTGTACAGTAGCATGATTCGTCATCATCATTTGTCAAAAGACCTTCAGCACAGATGCATTAATAGACGCAGGATATATGTATGAAGAAGACCACTGTATATTATTGCAACCATCAGGTCGCAGTTACTATGAAAGGGAGAAAGGTCCACCTCATGTCAGTCTGTCACGCCTCATGTCAGTCTGTCACGCTTCATGTCCACATGAAGGTTTGGCCACCGAAAAGAGAAAATCAGCAGACTTCACCTTTAACGCTGTCTCTATTCTGTATTGTCAGGTCTTTGCACAGTTAGTTTCCCTCCCATGTTTATCTTTACCACGCACACATTTGCTTGATACAGCAATTAGGTGTTACAGCCCATTATTTTCTGCTGAAGTGAGTGAAAAGGCGCATGACAAATGATTCCGTAAACCAATGGCCTGTAAATACGAGTGTCCCCTGAGAGTTGTTCAGTGACAAGCCCGAAAAAAGAAATAAACTACAGAACATAAAAACAATACCTGAACCTTTGGAGTAATAATATGCAGTACTGTAGAGTCATATTTTTGTTTAATCTTCGTGGTCAGTCTCGAATAAAGTCCTGTGCCACTGCTACACGGTCTCCATTTTGGCTATCTGACATGTTAAAAGAAGATGTATCAACACGAGTGGACGGTCCATTTACTCCATTATTCTATGCAACCTGTGTACTGTAGTAACAGCCTACAGTTGTTACTAAAACAGTACTGCAAAAGAGAAAGACAAAATGAACATTTGAGTGAGAGACATGCATGTAGAGAAAGTGTGGAATACCCAGAGTGTAAAAACAGAAAGAAATGCTAAGTAATACACTACTATAAATGTATGCCATAAGAAATGCACAAGGTATTGATTGACTCTAAACTCTGGGGCAGTGTGACATGTGACTATGACAGGTCTGATACCGAAGGTTTGGAAATAGTGGCAGGCACATCAGCTGATTGAGTGCTTTCTCTCTGCATTCTTTCCACACCCTTAGAATTGCTGTGAAATAGCTGAGGGCAAAAACATTACAGGTACAGTATGCAAATTTTGCAAAACATCCCTCAATGTGGGAAAGTGGCTTAGCAGCTAGTGGCAAACAGAACAACTATAAGAAAGGGACAGCATAATACCCTCCCAGCCTTACAAACTGCTGAATCTCCAACACCGCGGTCTCTTAATGACAATCACCACAATGCCTAACAGATGCTCTGACAATTAACATTTCTCTGAACCTAAACACTGTACCCCGCGCTTGATGTTAATGTGTGGGAAGCTCTGCTGAACCACAGACTCTCAATTAAGTCAAGAGCAAGGGGGAAGTCTTGCTGCATGGGCCATATTTATTTAACAACCAACAAGTAAATATACCTCCTCATGGATTAGGATAAAAAGTATACGGTGGACAGCTTGTGGATTAAAATCGGTGTCGGTGTGTGTATGTGGTGTGGTGCCGTACGTTTTTGGTTTGTACTGTGTTGTTTGAAATGGCAACGCAGGTTGTAAGCCATTTACCATGAGAGGGAGTGGGTTGTTGGCTGATTTACCACTGTTTCAGGGTTGTGGCACGAGGCGAAGCCGAGTGCCAAACAACCCTGAAACATCAGCCAACAACCCACGACCCTCGAATGGTAAATTGCTTTTCTACCACTTCTACCATATAAATGAAAGAAAACACAGTTGTAACTTGCAAGGTTATTTAGTTACAATCAACTGCAACACAACAGTGGGCAGGGCCCATGAGCCAACTCAAGGTTGTTGACTGATTTACCACTGTTTTAAGCCAATTAGAATCCAGTATCTGAACATGTGACCACAAAAAGTGGTAGAAGACATGATATACTGTAATGTGCAGTGAGTTTCATGATACCGTATGTTAGTTATTGTAAAACTCTGGGTGTTAACTCTGAGAAAATAACACAACACATGTGCATATCTCCTTGTATGGGCCGTTCTGTCTGTCACATCAGCTGTGGTGATGTCGGTCTCTGCGTACTTTCTATGATGTTAGTCTCGTGTGACCACAGCTGTTGTTACTGATAGGGACATGTACCGGTATGCGTAGGAGCAGTTAGCACCGCACTAAAAAGTAACTAAATGTACCCTTTATTTGTCTATCAGTCCTCCTCAAATGTAAACATGACATGAAGTTAATGCAATGCCACCCCAGTTGCCACCCCAGTTGCCGCCCGGTTTCAATGCAAATTTCAAACATGGCCGCCAGGTGAATAAGGCTAATTGGTCGAACGTTTTCAGAGTTACGCCCGGGAAAGAGGTCAGACACACACACACACGCACACGCACACACACACACACACACACACACACACACACACACACACACACACACACACACACACACAGATTTGGTCAATTATAGTACAGATTAAGCAATGCTCAAGTAGAAATGTGTGATTGTGAAATGGGTGTCAGTCATTGAGTACTGCTGTTTGCTACAGTAACCTCATACACCAACCTCCCATCTTCCCCACTGATGACTCACAGTGACCTTCTAAGATTCCTAGTAGAAAGCGTTATCAGACTTCCTCCATTTTAGTTTCAACAAATTCGTTTCAAAACCACTGGGTGGGATAGAGGGGGGAACCAATAGGAATACGGTTTTGTCATATAGTCTACAATACTGTATACATAGGCTACATAACTTACTGATCAATGGATGCTAAACGTGTGTGTCAGGATCAAACTAATTGAAAACAATAGCCTCTTGTTAATTCAGCTACAGTATATGCCTTGATGCCTGACCCATACGTTTGGCAATGTGGTGTCTCTTGGGTTTCATTATCCAGGCCTTTGGTTAAAAATCAATACTCTTTATTGTGTACGCATACATGTAATGTAAGTGCACATATCTGTGTGTTAAGGTGCATGTGGCCTTACATATGGGGTATCTTTTGTAGATAATTGAGTAATTGCAGGCAGCCCAGCACTAAAAGCAGATTGTGGATCAATAATTGCCCTACACACATTTCCAGAAGGTCAGATACCTAGCTGGGTTTATGAGAGCTACAATTTCCTTGCATGACCTTATAGAAGCATGGATGCAGGTTGCTGGACACAAAGAACCCACAGTATCTTGCAAAACCAAGCATTTCAGGAATGCTCTTTGACTGAACCCCATGTCAATCTTTAAAGCAATACTATACAAGTTTGCTAGACTTGTGTAGCCAGATGAATCTGCCATTGCAAAGAAAAACAGCCCTTGGCAGATTAGGTTTGGCCCCACTCAGTTATTCAAATATTTCACGGCTCACAAGTTGTGAGGAACCAACCAGGGGCCCCGTATGCAAATGTAGGGCGGGGGTATCACCTTTGCGCTACTCTGATTGGTTGTAGTAGGTCTAACCACCCCAGTCTATTTGAATCTTTTCCTAACCGCCCCTTGGGAGAAAAAATATATAACACTGAGAAGAACCAGACTAATATCCACGCATTGTCTGCTATGCGAGGCAGTAATTTCTGCTTTCAATCCTTTCCCCATCTTCTTCCTCTGTTGCAACAGTGCGAGAAACCAAATTCAACACAATTCCATTGGCAGAACACAATAAGAGAGAACTCAGCGGACAGCTCGGGTACAGTAGCACTTTCTCTCTGGCTGGTATAAATCCTTACTCTTTCAATAGGATTGGCAGATCCCAACCCCAACCATGGCCCTACAACTAACCTTAAGGATGCATTGGTTATTATGAGCATCAAACTTAACAACTTATTATTACAGTAAGAGCTCTCTCTCTCACAAGGTCACAAAGCAACCAGCTGTAACAGATGACATTACCAAGGAAGGCCTACCTTTCCCCATAATGAGCAAACTATTCTCTACAACAAATATTGTCATCTCAAATAATGGATCCATTTACTTGTGTTCTCATTAAAACCAGTAAGGGGCGGTTTGCTGCTAGGTCTTATGCACAATAAACCCTGTTTACATCAGGGAGCAGAGCAGACATTTAAGAGCAGTCATCTGTGTGTGGCTTTCATCTTATGCTGTTTGCTGTTGATCGACAGTGATACCAAGTGTGTGTGTGTGTGTGTGTGTGTGTGTGTGTGTGTGTGTGTGTGTGTGTGTGTGTGTGTGTGTGTGTGTGTGTGTGTGTGTGTGTAAGAGAGAAATGAGAGAGAGGGAGAAAGAGAGAACAACACCAAACTGTACTGTATACCATGCAGGATGTGTATGAGCATGCGCCTCCTGGATGGAGAAGATGCTCCTTATTACAAATGATATAGAAACAGGACAGAGAAGTAGCTTTGATCAACCTTTGATCCTATGTGAAAACATATTTTAATATTACATTATTTTATATACTACATTTAAAATAATAACTACCCTTGTTTAGAGATTTTCAAAATGTTCTTTTCATAGAAACAAAGGTGGTCATGATTCACTGCAATCCTGGATGGCTTGTTTCAAGGCTTAAAATAATTGTTATAAATATATTTTCGTGAAAGTCTATGAGGAAAATGAATGGGAGATTTTGTGTGGCACCAGTAAACCACTTCCGCTGCGATGCTCTATACTGTCACGCTCCAGGGTCATCTTGTCTCTCCGCTCCATGCACACGCATGCAGGTAGTTGCGTACATACAGTACAGTGCGCACCCATTCACGCACGCACTCAATGTCTGGTTCCAGCCCGCCAAGCTATTAGCAAAACAAATCAGACCAAATGGCTGATGTCCTTTTTTTCCCCCCTCGACACAAAAGACATCATGATAATGCAATGATTGCTCTTCTCCTTCTGCTGGAAAACACATTGACTCCCTGCTGACAGCACCTTTACCACTGTGTCTCTCTCGCCTTGTACACTCACATGGTAATTCATTGATCTGGAGGTGCAATTATCTAAGCTGACAAGTCACATTAGAGCGTGTTTGTTCTGTATTAATTAAACCAGCCACTGCAAAGAGAATAATAGCATTCACAAACTGCCAACACATGTTGTACAATACAGAGTTAAACTATCAGTTACTTCAGTTAAGCAAGGGTCTGTGATATTTTCCATTGTGATTTTGAAGAAAGTTTTCAGTTGAAACATTTGAAAGTATAAAAGACATTTTCTTTACTGTGGTGTCAGTCTTTTATTCTGCCAAGACCTGTACCTCATATATATATGTATATATATATATATATATATATATATATATATATATATATATAGGGGCGTACAGTAAAGTGAATTGTTTTTGTTATATACATTCGGATAGCAATCATTGTTTGCTCACTCAAAAACAGAGGTGTCCTCATCTCTCCAGCTGTCTAGTAACATAGAGGTACACAGACCTGTATGTGTAGCCTTTAGAAGCACTTCCGTATACGAAGTGCCTTCATCCCTTCATTGTCTGGAGGAAATGTAGGTATAGTATGTAGTAATTCATTCACAAAATACAAATTATTAAAACGTAACTAACGTAACTGCATGCACACACACACGCACACGCACACGCACACACACACACACACACACACACACCGACACGACACACACACACACACACACACACACACACACACACACACACACACACACACACAGACCGAGAGAGAATGATATACTTATCTCATAATAATGACACATCTCAAAAGTAATGAGAAACTTTCTCAAAATAATGGCTTAGTATGTAAAAAATAATGACTTTGTATGTGAAAATAATGAATTCTCCACTAAAAAGTTACTATTCTTGAGTTTTCTCAATTTTGAGACACTAACTCAGTGTTGTTCTTTTGAGACATTTGTCATTATTTTGACACAGCTTCTTATTATAATAACTTTTTTCATCACATTGGTGGAAAGGGGCTTGCATAGGAAACAAAAGCCACTTGTCAGGCAACAGTTTTACAATATGGAGCACCATATTGAATTAGCATAAAGTCTAAATACCAAATAATATATTTTCTCTAAACGTACTCTTTTGACATCCAGCACTGTAGGTCTTCCGTGGTATATATATATATCTTTTTTTTTTAAAGCCCATTTGGCTTTGACCCCAAATTAAACTGCAGAGCACATCATTAAAAGGCAAGCACTTAATAGAGAGCATTCACTTTGATGTACTGGTAATGTAATTGCTAATTTAATTTGATTGCCACTGTACATGCAGTTACTTAATTGGGAACAGGGCCATTTGGGTGATATGCTCCACGTCGACCCGCGGAAAACATGAGCCGTAAAGAAAGCACAAAGTGCTGTTAACAGTGGTAAACAGGCTTCAATCAGTTAACACAATAATAATCAATACAGATGCTGAGTTACAATCATTCAGTCAGTAGTAGGGAAAGGCACCACAGAAGGAAGAAAATATGTCTAAGAATTCATTTTTGCCTGTATCATTGCTGTGAGACGTATTGGTTACATTCACATAGCAATGTAAAAAATTATCTTATGACTGAAATGTCCTGAACTAAATCTGAACACAATCCCTAGAGTAGAGGGACACAGATATGCATGGGAGGCCAACACATTCAAAAGTCTGGTCAGCAAAAGTAACCTGAAAAACAACACAAGATTGGCCTTGAAGTGTACAAAAAAACCACCACCACAACAACCATCAAGACAATCTAGTTCCGACATCAAACTGAGTTATTCATATTCATTCATTCATATTGATATGAATATATATTTAAAAAAAAAACAGAAACACCAAAAGTTCCCCTGTGGGAATACATTGTGTTCTTCTCAATGTTCGTGGATCTGACGTGACGCAAACGAGAGCAGAATCCAGCATTGTTGCCGTGTAAAAAGGCATCTGGGACATCCACTGGACGAGTAGGACGGTGGACGAACACAGTGCTGCCGAGCAAAAAAAGAACATCCCGGGAGATGGAAACAACGTCTTAAAACCAGGAGGACAGGAGCCGACGGGAAGGAAAGAAGGACGGATCGTAGACGAGGGAAGCTCCACACCGTAAACGGGTAGCACATGTCGACTGCGTCACACTGATCCATGCAGCTGGATACCTGCTCACTGTAAAGTACAGTATGATTTGGGCCAGTCCCCCCCCCCCCTCCTTAAAAACTCACTCCAGTCTGTCAGTATTATGGCAGTAATAGGGTTTCTCCTCACCTCTCTTCAGCTTGAGGTCCCCTAAGGGCATAATGCTCCACTAGTTGCAATGAACATATCCTTTTGAGGCACATTTATATCCAGTGTGCCTTATGGTACCTGTGAGCACAAACATTTCCAGCTTGGGTGGTCCCAATGGGAGTAGAACCTATTAACTCTGTGGATGTATTTGTGCCATGTGCTTTTCACCGAAGTACTGTACACTGTGAAAGGAACCCCTGACCCTAAGGAATATTGGTGTCATGCTCACTCTTTTGAGCAAAAGGAGTCATGCTTAAGCACATCTGCCTACTTGTGGTACTAAAAAGTATCTACAGAGTCTTCTTGTCATTAAAGGTAGAAAGGAGGCAGAGAGGGAGGATTCAGAGAGGAAAGAAGTGGCTTGTGGGAACTCGGTTAGGATGATGAGAGAGCTGCTGGAGGTCACATGGCCTTAATATTTCACCTTGTTCCGCCAGGCTGCCGAGCGATTTGACAGACAGGCTGGAACAATGTCCTGAAGGAATGAACAGGGGAGAGAGAGGCCTCGGGTTTGTCTGAGTGACTGGATCTGTCGCCAGGGGGTCACACAGAGTTCTCTGCTTTTATTGCCTGTTCTCTATGCATGAGTGACGTCAAGGGCAACAGACTTGGGACCAGGGACGTGCGCACATAGGCATGAAAGGGGGCATGATGAGCCCCTGCCCTTTATACCCGTCTGTAAAAAGTGCCCTCTCCAGACCATGAATTCAGTTTTCGCTATGGTGAAAGAAATGCAAATGCCCCTCTTTCCATGCCATACCTGAAGGCAGCATTCAAGAGAATTGCCTTTTCCAAACTCTCCTGAACTTGAATGCAGCATCTTATGTTGAAAGAGTTGCTGTGTAGAAATCCATGCTGTTACACCACATTTCCTTTTTTATTCTTACTTCAGTGTGGTATCAAGTACTGAAAATAGCCGATCTCCAAGCTCACAACGCGTCGTGCTGCTTCTGCTATTTTCAAAATTTCCACCAAATCTTCCCTGCTTGGGACTGCTCGCAACGCTATACAAAACTTATGACGGTTAGTGATGTTGGATGGCAATGAACATAGCTTGTCCGATATTATTGTCTTGGCAGCATTCATCTAACAAACAAACAAATAAATGTATATCTAAAAAAAAAAGCAGAAATACAAAATGCAGATTGACAGGTGCTGTCCTCCTGAGAGTTCTTGTAATACATTGTGCATTGTTTTGAAAATTGATTTGGTAAAAGTTTATCAATGAGCATGCTCACGTGCTGTCTGTGCAAGGTTACTCGTGTGCACCCAAACACATTTGACATTTTGTCATACTGCAATGAAAATCAATGCCTGAGCTAACAGCTTCTTCCTATGAGCCATCACACACCATCAGATAATTGGCATTATGGACTCATGGCACTTGACACATGCAAAAATCAATGAAGATGTAATGTCAATGTTATGAGTATAGCTATGGCAGACATGTTTCTCCAGCAAGCAGTCGCAGTCAAGGTCGCTCTCAATAAGGTCACATTAATCACTGTTGGGTCATTACTCCAAGGGTTTCCTTGGCATCCCATCAGGAACATCTCCAACTGTCTATAGTCATTATCCTCGAGGTTATCCAGTGCCTATTTTCCAAAAATGTATAGTCCGAAACAGACACACGTGCTGGTCCTATTCAGAGCATGCTAAAATAAACCCACAAATAGTTCTGTATCCTTTTCAGAACCAGACCCCTCAAAAACACAATGCAGGTAGAGGAGACACAAGACTGCCATGACCCAAACCATTGCGAACAATAGATACAGGATCGATCAAGGCGTAACCCTGGCAAGGTCTACCCATTGAGCTTCATAGAAGCACATAACTGCACATTGTCATTCTAAAAGAATAACTGGATCCCAGTGGATTACATGGGAATTCCAAAGCCGTATCGCTTCCAAACAAACGTGGGCGAATCTTTATGAAAACCCAAGCTAGAGGATTTGCACTAAAGCTGCTCTGAAATCTTTACAATTAACAGGAAAGAATAGCCTCACATGTACATGTAGCCACTTGAGCTGATGAGTTGTGTGCACTCGCTTGTGTCTAGGGAGTTTAACACTTCCCTCATTTTAATATAAATGCTTCTAGACCTTTTGTGCCCAGGGGACTATGCAGAAGACTACCCTGTTTCAATGAGACACCAAGAAATGCTCATTAGACGAATGGAATATCCAAGCAGCATAGATGACATGCAAGCATGTCTTCCTTCATCCATCTTCTTGACTTTACAGAGAAAGAGACAGTTGTCTTGTGTGTGTCCTTAAATTCTCAGTGACACCCTGACTTTGAAGTCAATTTGTAAACATTGCTGTGCCACATTGATACCGAATAAGCTATCTAATCCCTGGTAAAACAATGATGTAAAATAATAAATAATTCTAATACAGAATTCTTTGTTATTATAAACATGAGACCAGAAATGTCAAAACCAATGTCAAAACAGGCAACAATCAACTATGTCCTTCTGTACTGTGTACTATCTGTGGATTGTCCCTTCATTCACACTAATTCTCATGTCTCTTTTGGTTGATATGTTTTTCCACTGTGCCTGTGAATAACAAACAGTTAGCATTCACAGTCTTGTTCAAGTAAGTGTTAAATATCTCTATATTCTGATAGTAATCATTGCTATGGTGTTTGTTCAGAAACGGGGATCTCCCTGTCTCTCCAGAATTTTAGAAAACCGAAAATGCATTTTCAGGTCAGGATACCACTTTTTTTTTTCAATAAAGAGAGGGAACTCACAGAGGATAAAGGATAAACAAGTGAAATTGTTATTGATGGCATAAAGAAATGAGCAGACAAAATGGAACTGGAACGCTAAAATGTAATCTCATGAACGTGTACTCTCTAATGATTGTCAAAGATTTCGCCACCCACCTGGACATTTATGTTCTGTTTATTGTAGAGCTGGAGAGACAGGGAGACAGACCCCTCTGTTACAGAAAAAACACTTTAGCAAAACTATCACGATATAGAGCTTTAACCGTATAACAAAAATATCACTTAACCTACCTTTACCAGTACAAAGGAATGTGCTCTTAATTCATGCCAGCACTAATCTTAATAATAATTGATGTCAGCTCTTTTCCCCCAAAATAATTGATTCATCTCTTGCAGAAGGCAGTGCTGCGATGTTAGGCTGCCCCGCTACTCCCTCCATCTGTAGCACACTCCAGATGATGAGGCTCAAGGAGCCAGCCTCCATCTAAACACTAGTATTAGCCAGCTGGGTTGTGTTGACAGACGGATATAGAGGGAGAAAGGGCAAGATGGAAAGGCACAGAGAGCCAATTCTATCATAGTGCCCCATATTCACAGGAGGGCCTGTGAAATTGCAGCTGAATCAGTGCATCTTGCTGCAGGTCCGTAGATGCTTTTTGGCCCCTGCCAAATAAGTCTAAGACATCTACAGTGCCAGTTAAGCATACAGTACAGATTAAAACAAGTACATAATAATTGGTATGAGCTAATAAACTATCGGCACTAGTCAAAAGTGTATTTCCTTGTGTTTATGAGCAGACTTTTAGAGACTGTGTGTAAGTCATCTGTGTGTGGCTTTCATCTTATGCTATTTACTGTTGTTCGACAGCGATACCAAGTGTGAGTGAATCTGTGCACGCATGTGTGCGTGTGTGTGTGTGTGTGTGTGTGTGTGTGTGTGTGTGTGTGTGTGTGTGTGTGTGTGTGTGTGTGTGTGTGTGTGTGTGTGTGTGTGTGTGCGTGTGCGTGCATGAATGCGTGCGTGTAAGACAGAATGATAGAGAGAGAGAGAGAGAGAGAGAGAGAGAGATGCTGATGCTTTTATTATTCATTTTAAAGAAAAAAAGGATTGTGAAATGCACAATCTTTTTGAAATTATGTTAATTACCTCATGAGTGTGTATTTAAAGATAGGTGGGGAATACAGTACATGCAGTCACACTCGAAAGAGGTCCTTAATTAAGTTTATGATTCATGCCAGATAATAGGTCCACACTGACAAGGTCTGTCTAATTAGTTGTCCCTCTGGGCCCAATCACCACCGTCTTTGAGGTATACAGCAACTGTAGCTTAAGGAAGTCAATGTCATGCAACAGTAATTCAGTTGGTTAAAAAATTGAAGGAATATGCTACCTATCGCCATTTGTAAGCACCAGCAGTGATATGAGGTTTTCCAAATGCAGTGGACTGCATTCCGGCAAAAGCACAATCTGAAGCCACCACAACAAACAAGAATACTGTATCTGATTAAGTTATCCAAGCACAATGCCTGCAGATTCATGAATCATAAAACTGTGTTTTAGAATGGCAAGCCTATGGTAGATTCATGTGAAAAACACACAGAGCAGATGTAAAAAAATATGTGCAACACCCAGGGGCGTCAATTGGGTATGGCAGGGGTATGCAGCTGCCATACCCTGGGTCCAGGGGGAAAATAAAAGTTACTTTTAAAATATAAATCCATGAATGTCTCTTTGTCTATCTGTGCTGGTTATTATGTTGTTAAATTACAGTAAAATAACTACAAATGTAAAATTCTCCCCAACTTGACAAAATGGTATATTCCCAGGTTCCGCAGGTCAGCTACACAAGTGCAATTCATTATTGTTAATTGTGGCACGTTTACTAAACATGCCAAGTTTAGCTGCACTTGAACAACCATTCCAGGCTGCCATATCCAGCCCAAGAAACCGTAGAAACGGAGGGAAAAATAGAATGTACTTCTTAAAATAAATGTATCATGCCTGTTGCTAAGGTATGGCAACATGACTGGTGTCTTGCACGCGCGCGTGCAATACACCAGTCATGTTGCCATACTTAAGCTTTTTCTGAACTGACGCCACTGGCAACACCTAATTTATTTAGCAATAAGAAGATATCCACTTTTCATATTTGTAGCTGTTCTTCCTGTCTATCATCGTCTCAGAGCTGCAAGCTGAAACGTATACACTATTGAACCGGGAGTAAGTAACTCTCACTCCATTAAGCCCCGGTTGATTGATCCAGGCCACTAAATAATGCAGGCATTGAAAAAGACAAATGATCGATCAATAGCCAATGCTCTCCCTTATTGTTACCTGTGCACAGGAG
Source organism: Nannobrachium achirus (assembly GCF_963921795.1). Taxonomy (NCBI): domain Eukaryota; kingdom Metazoa; phylum Chordata; class Actinopteri; order Myctophiformes; family Myctophidae; genus Nannobrachium; species Nannobrachium achirus. The sequence goes on along the minus strand of NC_137832.1, from coordinate 26,789,452 downwards.
TGTATTGACGAAAAGCAAGGGACTCCTCCCATGTTCCAGCTATAATATGAATAAATGTATTCTGGGAAAAATGAAATTGGTCATGCACCAGGGCAGTAAGACTGTGGCCAATAGAGGGAATTCACATTACAGTTATACACAGCAAGAAGTCAATAATTGATTTATGGAAGGGACCAGGTTTTCTGCTAGAATGATCCCTCCCATGCTGAGGATCCAGCCGCATTCCTCATCATGGCATTTATCCGATAACTCTCCGCTTCCATCGTTGCAGTCTGATGAACCTCTATGGCCGAATTGCTCAGCAGCCTGAGATTTGTACCGATCTTCAGGAATGGCTCTGTTTGTTACAAAAGGCCCACATATGGTTAGCCCCCTCCATCATTTGCTGCTCACTGGACGCGTCTGGTGGTGATTTTGCAGCTGTCCGAATGGTCGGTGTCCACAGATGGTTGGGACTTAATGTCGGGTCCTAACGACATCGCTACCCTTTCCAAGATGACAGATTTTGTTATTTTATTTTTGCTGTGGAGAGCTAGGAGGTCTAAAGCACATATACACCACAGAGGTTGAATCTCCTTGTTTCTCTTGACTACATTTTGTGTGTATTCACAGTGTTGTTGTTTTCTTTTCTTTCCTTTTCATATCTTCAGAGTTTATTTTGCAATAGGACAGTGTATTGAGATAGGTTATGGGTAGAAACATGGAAAGCGACATGCAGGACATGACAGGAGCTGTGTTTTAAGTGAACTCGGGTCCTTAGTGACTCACAAGTAGCATATGGTCATTGCGGTAGCTCGCTGTGCCACTAGGCACCCCCACATGTTGTTTGTTTCATACTTTATTGTTGCAATTATTTCAAGTCTCTCTACGTTTACCCACTGTACACTAAAAACACCAACATGCGAGCAAATCATGTAGATTGTAAACTAATTCTGACTTGATTATGTTTTTGAGATTGTGAGATTGATAGAAAGAAATAGAAATCAATTCAATAAATCACAATATTGGAGAATGGGGTAAGATCAGCCATTCTTCTGCGTTTTCCATTATTGTAGCCAGAAAAATACAACTTTCAAAACGATGTTCCCATGCTACAATCATTATAGAATACGATTTTGTCAAAATGCTTTTATCTGTCTTCATAAACGTTATGTATGTAATATGTAACAAGTAATTATTCATATGCAATATACTGTATATTTTAAAAGAAATATATAGTTTTCTAATTGATCTAATAATATTATAAGCTCAATTTAATTCAAACCAAGTTGCCAATCTCACTCTATAGCCACAGTCATAAAGAAATTGTACTTGTGCAGGATAGAACAAATAACCTCAACTTGCAACTAGCATAAACACTACCTGATGTGTGATACCACCTTACATCTCGTCGTTGTCGGGTGGAAACCTTGAATCTCCAAGATTCAAATGTGTATGTTCTTTCGCAAAGTAAAGCCCTGCTTCATCATACCAAGCCGTCGCACAAAAGTAGTGAAAACAGCAGATCTACAAGCACACAACGCCTCGCACCGCGAGGCGTTGTGTGCTTGTAGATCGGCTGTTTCCACTAGTTTAAATCATTTTTAAAATGATAAATGCAAAACGAACGGTTTTGGACATATCACAACGATGATCTACTCCCCTCAGACACATTACTGTATATCAGGAGCTCAATAAAATCACTTCAGTTTGTAAAAAGGCACCATTTTGGCTCTATTTTACAAATGACATGATCCAAACCATGACATGGCTGCTGTAACGTTAATATAAGTTGGTATTGCATACAGCACTGTTTATTGTTTTCTGAATCCTTAAATGTAGGGTGGCTTTTCTTGTCCAGTGGCTCACCGTAACCCTGTTCTCCCTACTGTCCATTTATAACAACAGCAAACCATCTGCATCTCCTTATCATGTTGCATGAGCCCAGCAGACCCAGATGTGAGGCAGATGTCACAACAACCTAAGAGCAACATACAGTATCAGACAGCATCTGACCAACTTTATTTCTGCTTTGAAGCAGCACCTGTTAGGAATTACACAGAAAGAATGGTTAGCGAGATGGAACTGAGCCCATTTTCATTTCAGGCAAGAAGCTTTTAAAAACGAGTATGGTGTGTGGGCCTGTGTAATTGGCTCAATGTTCACTTGTTGACCTGTATGTGTTTATTTTCAACACATACAGGTCAACAAGTGATCCACTTCCAATTTCAATTTGGGTATAGTTAAGAAAAATATTAAACTAAGCGTCAAATAATTATAAACTAGATAAATAGAAAACATTTGGAAATTAAAACAGCAAGGTCATCCCTCCAAGAATAACTTGATCAAATATCATATCAGTATCAAAGCCCACAAATAAAAGTCAATTCCATCTGAAAGCAAAATTAAACTGAAATGGAAATTCTGACGGTTACAAAAACTATCAAACTGTATCAAATTGTAACTAGTAAGACGTCTCAGGGCGACAAGCGAACGGTCCCGCCACAGTGATGTGGACATCAGGGATCTCCATATATGGGCATAAAAGGGATTTGTTCCCTGCAGGGATCTCCATATCTTCATATGGGCATAAAAGGGATTTGTTCCCCCTGGCATCACAGGGATTTCTCTAACAGGGCATCATTAATATTGATGACATCAGGGAACTCCATATATGGGCATAAAAGGGATTATGTTAGTGTGACATCACAGTGAAGCCAGGGCGTGATGTCAGAGCGGCAAACCCATGATGTCAGAGCAGCAAACCCATTGACCGTAAAAGTGTGTACACGTCTACACATCTACCCGTCTAAATGTGTACACGCAGACAAGCTGTGGCATTTCTCATGGTAAACTGCGACCTTCGGCCGCAATAAACCTTAGATGCTCTGTGTGAAGTGAAGTGTAATTACAATCCTCCTCTGAGGTACCTTGTGTTGCAGCTACAGCCCACTTTAATTAGCTTTATTCTCACTGTGGACAGATTATAACCACAGATGCCTGGAGGCTCAGCCCATGAGGTTAAAACACAGGCCTTAAAACAAGAAGGTGTTTATTAATTACTGTGGAAAAGCGTTCTAGGCCTACTTAAAAAAGTACGGTAAGTGCACATGGGGTGTGTCAAGGGTGTCAAGCTCAGAGGACTCTGTGACACCATTATGCCAAAATTAAGAATTCCTGTTCTTTGTTGAGGGTTCTCCAGCAGGAAGGTGGGCCCTCTTGTGAGATTTTAATTTGTACAGTGCTGTGGAAGTTGAGGTTATTGATTACACTGAAATATTATGCTACAATTACAAAGCTTATTTAAAGGTTAAAGGTTGGACTAAATGGATGGATGGTGGCTCTGGGTGGCTTAGAGGTCTTGGGGGCTCATTGCTTGGTGCGCAGATCATTGCAAGTAGAGTCCAATTAATAGTTGCCACAAAGCTAGAGTATGTGTGTCCTCTGGGGGTAATATTTCTGTGTACATGAGAGAGGGTTTAACCACATATTTGTGCATTATGCTCTGTTGGTGAATGAGGCTGAGTGTCATCTTTGTCACCATTCTTCACAGTCTGTGTCTGAACATCATGAATAAAACTAAGTACGTTTCATTCCACTGTGTAATTCAGTGTTAATTAGCAGTACATACAATATCTAAAAAGCTATAGCCAATGGTATGAGGAGGATCTTGTAGCCACCACCTTCTTCCAGCAAAGAATATGTGCTTGTGTCTGCAGTTTAGGTGAAGCTGGGATACATCATGTTAATAAATACAGATGGAGAAGGTGTAATATCAACTTCCAAAAGTAATGAAAGTTTAGCGGCAACCATATTCCAAAATGAGAAAACATTTGGACAAGCTCCCAAACCATATGAAAGAAGAAGGTACCAAGAATATTTGGAGCGCAAAAACTGCACTTGGGACTACTTAAAAGAAAAATAGTAAATAATCTGCAGGGAGTCAAATATGTTCAGTGAACACATTTCTAATTAATCTTTTGATGATCTGGATTTGTAGAAGACAAGAAAAATAGTAAAACACCCTAAATGGCGACCATCAGGTCAACAGAGAGTTGGCCAGCCGATCGATCATCTGTTGGAGGTAAAGAAATATTGTGTATTAGCGTGACTCACAGACAGAGCTTGGGGTTCTCATAGTAACTGTGACCTGACGGAGGTAATTAGCCCAAACCGTGTCCCAGCACAAATCAGGATCTAAATTCACTATGTCATTCCTCCATAAAGTATCCACAGCTATAGGGACCCATAATTCGATTCTAATAAAAAAGCATATCGTGGTTGTCGGGTGGAAACCTTGTATCTCCAAGTTTCAAATTTGTACGTTTCTTTCGCAAAGTACTGTATAGCCCTTCTTCATCATACAAGGCCGTCGCACAAAAGTAGTGAAAACAGCAGATCTACAAGCACACAACGCCTCGCTGTGCGAGGCGTTGTGTGCTTGTAGATCGGCTGTTTTCACTAGTTTAAATCATTTTTAAAATGGTAAATGCTAAATGAACGGTTTCAGACATACAAGGTTTTCACCCGACAACGACGATATACTGCAGTGTGGAAACAAGACCTCTTGATCTACTAACATCACAGATGAGTTTATGTAAAGGGTGCATTGTAAGGGAGGTCTGCCATTAGCCTCGTAAACCAGACTCTCCTTTAGGAGGAGTCTAGTTTACTATGCTAGTCTGCCATGAAACCCATATGAGCCCTCGTGGATGATCTCAGTTGTAAATGGAAGAAAAATGAGGTACCTGGCAAATTAAAAACGTGACATACTGTGAATTCTGAAATGAACGTAAACCATTTTCATCAAGAAAAATCCCTCACCTTTGATAGAGTTTATGGAGATGTCCATGTGGAGCTGGAGAGCTCCAGCTGTACAATACTGCCCGAAGGGACATGGAAATAAAAGGCAATGTTCTGCTCTCCTGCGGTTGCTATATCAGCAAAGCCACAGCAAGACAGAGAAGGGTGAGGTGAGAGACGCATGATGCGACAAATGTGTATTGACAGTTCTGGCAGAAGTCATCATCTCCATCCTTGGCTGTGGCCCAGTTTCTAAACCCATCCTTGTGATAAGCAGAATTTTAATTTCCTGACATGTACAGTAGGTTGTGAACAAGGTTTTGAAGGGGGGAAATAAATGTTTTAATAATCCAAATCGCACGCCACACTGGGACAAAATAAGCTTCAATTCCGTCTTGCCATAGCAAATGCGATGCACCTGCATCTGAGATGAATATAACGGAGTAGAGTCTGGCTCATATTTGAACAGTTATTTGGCAGCCTGCAATCTATTCAGATGTCATCTTGATGGAATAGACTACATGTGTCTGTCCAAAACTATGAATTGCACTCTGTTACATCTCAGTGAGCTAGGCACAGTGATGGACGTACTCAGATATTTTACTCCAGGAAAAGTAGCAAAACCACAATGTGGGAATATTCCGTCCTGCATTCAAAGGTTTAGTTGAGTAGAATAGAATTTTAAAAGTGTACAAAAATTAAAAGCACTCAGGCAGAGTGGCCCATTTCAATTGGGATTATAATTAGCTAAACCTGCATTAATTTTTCAGCAAATGTATGTTATGTATTAATAATCGAAATCTGCAAAGTAACGTACTGTAACTAAAGCCGTCATTATGATAAAGGAATTGTAGTGGAATATTTACCTTATCAGATAGTATAGTAAAGTATTATGTAATGTATATTATTCTCAAGTAAAATAAACGTACCTCAAAATTGTACAGTACTTCAGTAAATGTGCTTAGTTATTTTCCACCACTGGCGTGGCCTTTGTAGTAGTCTTGCCATTGTTCTCTGTGCTCATCACTTCTCTTTCACATCCTGTCCACTCCAGTAAATTATCCCTTTCTAAAGAAAGGAAAAGAAAACTCCAGCGAGATCTGTCTGATCTAATTTCCCTCCTCTCAGCTGTCTATTATTCTCTCACATGATACTCAAAATTGACAACCACCACTTCACAGTGCTATACTAGTGGTGGAACATACTCAAGTACTGTGTTAATGAGTACAATTATGAGGTAGTTTTTACTTTACTTATTTTCAAATTTCAATACTTTTACTTTTACTACAACTATTTGAAAAATATTGTTACCAGTTACTATTTCAATTATTATTTCAAAACATACATTAAGCCCTATTTAAACTTAGGCTATTTGAAAATAGCCAATCTTCAAGCTAACACAGTGTTAATCGAGACACGTTGTGAGCTTGTACATCTGCTATTTTCTGAAGATTTTAATACATTTTACACATAATGATACCTTGTGATATGAGACATTCTGCATAATGAGTGTGTTTACTTTTGGTGCTTTAAGTATATTTTGATGAGTATTTCTGAATTGCAGTGGTGATACTTCTACTTACTGTAAAAAATATATTTGTACATCCAACCAACACCACACACTGCTATGTACACCCAACCACCACCACACAGTACTACTGTATGTACATCCAACCACTACCACCCATTATGTTTTCTAATAAATTAGAATCTTGTAATTTATAAGAAGGCCATTGCCTGGGCTTCAGGAAGCCTTTTAAAACCACGTAAACCCTATACCTAGTTGACTGGAGTCCCCCAGGACTCTATACCAGGCCCCTTCCTGTTTTCACTCTACGCCTATATCTACCAGCTTGTGAGCTTGTAAATCGGCTGTGTTTTCCGAAAGGTTCGGCCCCGAACAGGGACACTAGGGTTCAATGGTTAATACTCAGAGAGTGTTCTACAGAAGGCAGAATGAAGCAGTAAATTATAAATAACGGCATAAGACCTCTCCTTTCATCAGGGGCCCCTGCAGTGAAACAGAGCTGGGCAGGCTCTGCTATTGAGAAGCGGGACCGGGCTAATTGTTAAACATGTTCCTGTCAATCATGCGTATCCCAAATGGCAACTCCCTCAAGCTGACACCACAATGAGCTTGAGCGGGGGCCGTAGAATCGTCTTAGAGGAATAATTGCCCTCCGTCAGGCAGGCGCCCATCTCCATTCCATTAGTGGCTGTACATGAATGGGTTGAAGCCAGGCTGTTAACTGTGGATCTATTCAAGCTTGTGCCTGTGCTTCTGAATGACCCCTTATTTTGGGACGCCGTGTGCCCAATTTCCTGCACACATGATTCTAAGGCCGAACAGGACAGACGGTAATTGCATTGGTGTTCACGGGCACTGTGTTCACAGATGTGAGGGCATATTTGCTCGGTGACTCTATGCCATAAACAAATCAAAGCGATAAATATTCCATAGTGTAAATGCCAGCGCCTCAATGAGAAGTGATTGTGTGCCAGAGGATAAATCCAAGCAACACTATTATACTATATGAAAGTTCAATAGGTTTGTTTCTGACTTCATTCATCTAGTTGAGGATGGATAAATCTCTCCTATAAGCCACTTCTAACTCAGCTCTGTGATTTGTTAGGCACATATACTACAGCATAAGCAAACCTCTTGAATAAGAAAACACTGAGTAACCTTGAGTGGGAGCGATCGAGGTGGCTAGAGCTGCATTCCCTGTAGTGATGACTCACAACAATGTAATAATGCAAGAACAAGCTTTAGATAAAGACACTCGAGGCTAGATGATCGTTACTAATGGCAGAAAAATGATCTTACATTTGATGAGGTTGGTGTCGGGGGGTGGTGTTGGGTTGTGTATGTGGGTGTTACTCCACCAGTCCATTTGGAATCATGGGAGAGCTCTTAAATGGCCATCAACAACTATAACTGTCTTGTGCACCAATAAAGCACTGAGTACAACTGAGATCTATTCTCCAGTTGCAGTCATTGCCGTCACCTCAACTGCTGCTTCAGATAGGTGCTGTGACACTTCTCTGAGGTTTTCGTTCAGAGCCATCTCCAGATCTGATTAAATGGATGCGGGGACACCGTTAAGTGAAGCAGCGGCGATCTCTCAAGCATTTCTCATTCCTATAAGCCCAAGGAGTGAGGGGGTTTGGATTCAGAGAAGTTCCGCTCGGGTGGAGAGAAACATTTAAACACTTACTGATTCTTCAGACAGCCCTCTGCTCACGCGAAGCGTTAAATTCAACTCAAACGCTGGCAAAAAGAGATTTACATTTCTTTATAGTGGCTTTAGAGGATGAAGATTTGCATTAAGGCAGCTATCCCCCCCCCCCCCCACCCAACCCGCACTATCTTTTCCTCTACTCCCATCTAAGACTTTCTAACTTTCAGAAGTTTAATAATGGCTTCTGTTGACGCCCCTGGGTTTTGTATCTTAAGCCGCATCTGCCTCAGGGTACAAAACATAGGGAAGGTTCATCATAAGTGGTTACAAACTCTGAATATAGATTTCACAAGTTGTTTTCCACCACTACTGTGTGTTCGTCTGAATATTAACCTCCCCAAATATTGGATTTTGTTGGTTTCATTGTGATTTAAAACTGCATTTGGAGCCCTCCAGCGTGTGGAGGAAGGTCTTTTTAAGAAACCCAAATCTCCTCACAGCAATTCTCTCAACCATTTAATTTTCTGCTTATGGTGGTCTATTTGAACTTGGGGGAAAAAAAAGGAAAGCCTTTATTTTACCTGGACCCTAAAGGGGTTTGAATGCAGTTTTGCTGACATAGCACGCATCTCGAGTGGTTGACTCAGAAGTTGACCTATCTAAATAAAAAAACAAATAAAAAAATAGCTGCAAGCAGCAACTAACAGGGTCCTTTTACCCGTTTTGGTATATGAGCTTAATTGATTTTATGTGTACCGACTGAACCGATAAACACCATTGTGAGACACGCAGCATGGCAAGTAAAAAATAGTCTACAACAAAAAACTTGTACCGACAATGTCGCATTTACTTACAGACAACGCTAAATTAGTATGGCAATATGACAGTGTGATTAACATTACTATTTTTGTGCACAGGGCTTCATTGGGAATCAACATCACCTTGATTCACTTTGAGACATTCTGTAGGTGACTCGATGGTATAGTGTGTTGTTTGTAGTAGAGACAATCATATGTAATACAACATCTTGTGGCGGCTATAGTTGTACACAAATACAACAAATCTAAAAATATACAAAAAGATTGACGAAGATCAGATTTCACTTTCACTGACAAGAAAAGTTGTTGACAGCAGCGGCTGTTTTAATAATTTATTGGACCTGAGTTGAAACAAGAGGAGACCTTAGCGGAGACTAATTTAGTGCCAAAGAAAACTGCACCATTATGGAAACATTGGCATATTATTATTATTTGAGGGCCAGGGTAGCTTGTGGCTTGTGTCCGAAAGGTTCCCAGTTAATTCCCTGGAGTGGCAGAAAATAAATCAGTGTGAGGAAGAGAATAACCCAACACTTACTCCTCTCTGTGCCCTGAGCAGTTTCCTACAGTATCAGACAGTGTTTATACTGGGCAGTTGCCCAGGTTGTAATTTCTGTGTGTGAAACAGAGTAGCTGGAAAAGAGCATTCAGGCTCAGTGAAACTCCCGATGATAAGCAAAGATAAGAAAACAACAGCTAATGAATAAATAAAATGGATGAGATGAGCTGAAAATGTGTTAAAGAGATCCCTGTCTAATACGACAAATATGCCTTAATACATTATAATTGTCCTCTATAAATACAATGTAAAATTTAAAACATCTTAATTATTAAATTTCTTCTAGAAATAGCTAATCTTTCACTCAATAGGGGAAATGCCTGTCGCAAGTTGATGATGTCATAAATGTCATGTGTGATCTATACCTATGGAATTTATGGCATGCATGTGCAAATAAAAACAAACTTAATACTTCCTATGGTTAATATGAGCATCAAATCAATATTTCAAATGTGGTTTTTGCACATGCATGCCATTCATTCCATAGGGATAGATCACACATGACATTTATGTCATCATCAACTTGCGACAGGTATTTCCCCTATTGAGTGAAAGATTTCTAGGAGAAATAAAATATTTAAGGTGTTATTAAATTTTACATTGTAGTTATAGATGGCAATTATAATGTATTAAGGCATATTTGTCGTATTAGCCAGGGATCCTTTTAACACAAAAAATTATAATGGGAAGGGGAATGAAACAAAGTATGCCGTCAATGACGATACCGATCCGATGAGGTAACCCTGAAAATCTGACTGGTTTGGAATCAGATGCAATAGTAATTCAATATAGTTGTTTTACAAAGGAATAGAATTGCTGGTTAGTACTCTAATACTCATAATCTAGACCAGTGGTGTTAAATATTTTGAGGGCTAATGCTCACCAATGAGCGCGTGCACGCACGCACGCACGCACGCACGCACGCACGCACGCACGCACGCACGCACGTCGCACGCACGCACGCACGCACACACGCACACACACACACACACACACACACACACACACGCGCGCGCGCGCGCACGCACACGCAGGGCCATACAATGATCAGCAGGGTAGCATATATTTTCCATGGGGAGGGGGGGGGGGGGCTTATTTTTACACACTAGATAGGCTATAATATAGAACAAATGCTCTTATACAATATGACACATATCCTGTATACACAAAGATGCACTGAAAAACACTACCTGTATGTAAAATGGTAAAGCGACAACATTCAATAACTTTAATTGAACACAATAAAAACTAAACATTGGCAGACAAGCTGAGGTCCAAAGCAGTTATTATTCCTATTAGTAGGCTTATTTCAAACTTTAAACACACTCATGATATGTGTTTTCCATCCATACAGAAAACACACTAACAGAGTTGACAGTATGAAGAAAAGAAGAGAAAGAACCTGCGTCTCCACAGTGGAAGTGTGTGAGTGACCGTTCCAGGACCATGGACAGCTCCTCAGCACTTAACACCACAGTTCAACACCAACAGAGCAACACAGGGGTGTCGCACCAAATTCTGGGATTCACTGCGGCCCCCCCATGAATGTTTGTCATGGGGGGGTTTAACCCATTTAGACTGGGAACGCATTATTATGCATTATTTTGTGCTTCAACTATTGAAGAATAGCAGATATACAAGCTCACAGTTCCAGGGACCCCCAGAAGCAACATTTTAGTTACAAATGTTCGCTTTAAAAAAATTACCATACTGTAGAATCCTTTAAATAAAAAAGTTGGTTATTAGAAAACATTACATCCCATATCCTGGAGAGATGATTACTCTGCGATTGGCTAGTTCGTTGTTAGGCCAACCAATGGTGTAACATCATGATGACTTGGTCAGTCAGAAACATTGGTACAGCTCCGTTCTAACGGTCCAGCCAAAAACAAGTCTAGGATCCATAATCAATGAGGGACTGACAGCTGTTGTAAACCATTGTATGCTCATGATAACTTGAAAGAAGTTAATAAAACACATACTGTAGTTACAGTAGTTTAACTTTAGGTGCATATCAAAGCGAATGTGTCTAAGGAGTTATCAAGCAGTCCTTACCCGCATGCCGAGCTCAATGTTCTCCCCTCCGTACACCTCCATTCCAGGATCCAGCAGGCCAATCTCTCCAAAGTATTCACGGTCAACAACAAAGGAGCACCCAATCATAGCCGGCGTTCTGGATAAGGAGAGACAGAGAGAGGGGCGGGGGGAGGGTTAGAGAGGTAGGGATTGGTAACAAATGGAGAGATATCAGAGTGAGAGATAGAGAGAGGAGGAGGGGGCTGGGGAAAAATACGTGTTGAAATCATGGGTGAAGTGAGAGAAGCATAGAGATATGGGGGCGGTCAAAAAGAGAGAGTAGCAGAACAAGTCGGAGCGATAGAAATGGATACGGCCAGATGGAGACCAAGAGACCAGCGAGAGAAAGAGGAAGTCAGAGAAAGAAAGAAGAGACATGGAGCAAATCAGATAAATACGCAGACAGAGGGGGAGTAAAGCGAAAAGGCTAGAGGAATGGAGAACGGAAAGCTTCTGAAGCATATTCCCATGGTACCACTGATCTTTAGATGCCCACAGATAATCTTGTTCGCAGTTGTTAACTAAAAAAGAAAAGCGGCAAAATGCAAGACTGAGAACATTTAGTGAAGATGTTTAGCACAGTAGGTCGGGCCCCAAGCAGAAACACAAAAGATTTGATTCAGAATATTATTAGAAGAAGTCTTTTCAGACTCAGTTGTAGACAGAATCAGGCACGCACGCACGCACGCACACATGCACTCACACACACTATTTATAGTGTATAAGAAACTATGGGCAATATGTCTTTATTGTTGGCTGTTTGCCGTTTCTGGGATTTAATAGGTGTGCGACAGCCTATACAGGAAGGTTTTATAAGAAATCCAGTGTGATGGGTCTTTTGAAGTATTACATGAAAAGGTTTCAATAATCTTTTTTGTAAGGCATGTGTCATATACTGTATGCCTGTTTGAGGAATGTAGTCCATGTGGTACACTGCGCCCATGTACTGTATATTGTACTGTAGTGTTTAAAACCATCACATATTAAGAGCGTTTATTTGGCACTATCACGTTTCTGCTGGTAGGAACTCAAAACTGTTTAATGCCATTTCAAAACCACGGCACAGAGAGAGAGAGAGAGAGAGAGAGAGAGAGAGAGAGAGAGAGAGAGAGAGAGAGAGAGTACATTTAAAGTAAGTACAATTTGATTGGCTGACGATAAACGCATAACTGGAATTAACAATCAGATTAAAGAGGCGTTTGAGTGACAATAATCCTTTCAGAATTACATACCGTATCAGACTGCGAACATCATGCTGCCACATTTCCCCACCAAATGATTATAAACAAAGATTTGATTCCTGTCAGTTTGTAGTTGTGTTCATCTTTCTCCAAATATTTTGTGTGCATACTGCATATATTTATTTTAATTGATCGTTTCAAATTTCTATGACAAATTAAAAACATTATACCCTCCCTCGGACAAAACATTAAACACACTCCCCTGTTTATCTCCGGTGGAAATCTCCCATAAAGATCCAATTAAGTACTATAAAACACTTCCCTTTACATTGTACCAGGGGCGTCACAAGGGGGAGAAAAGTGGGACTGAGTTACTAGGTCCCAAGGTAGAGGGGCCTTCATTATTTTATACTTTAGCTAGCTATTGAAAAATAGCACATATACAAGCTCACAGCGCGGCACTCGGTGCCGCGTAGATCTGCTGGAGCTTGTAGATCTGCTATTTTTGAAAAGTTGTGAAAATGTGTGCAAATCTTTGAATATATGTATTTTTTAGGAAACATTTGTAACTCAAATTTTGCTTCTGGGGGGTCCCACTCCCTGCCCTGGAACTAAATATTTTGAGATGGGGATCCGTGGCCAAATACATGTCATTTTGGAGGTCCTTCACATGAAAAGGTTTGAGTACCACTGACATAGAAACACTGACATAGTTAAAGCACAAAATAATGCATGTAATAATGCGTTCCCAGTCTAAATGGTCCCCTTATGAAGAATATTCATGGGGGCCCGCAGTGAATCCTTGTAGCCAGGGCCCAGAATTTGGTGCGACACCCCTGCATTGTACTGTTACATTCAGTTTCACCTTGGCCTGTTCTCTTCCTCCTGGAACTGCAGTGTGTAAAGCACCGTGGGTCAGAGATCCATAAACCTTACATTCATACCGCAGAGAGCTGAATTAAAAGATTCAATTCATTATGACCACACAGTGGCTCTTTGCTGTATTCTGGAGTGATGGCTGCAGTAATAGTTCCCCATAATGCTATCACAGACAATAGGCCAGGGCATGCATACTGCCATTGGACTTTAATGCACGCACACACACACACACACACACACACACACACACACATGCATGTGTGTGTGTGTGTGTGTGTGTGTGTGTGTGTGTGTGTGTGTGTGTGTGTGTGTGTGTGTGTGTGTGTGTGTGTGTGTGTGTGTGTGTGTGTGTGTGTGTGTGTGTGCGCACACACACACACACACACTCACACAATTCACACAACTGAGTCTGAAAAGACTTCTTCTAATACTATTCTGAATAAAATATTTTGTGTTTCTGCTTGGGGCCCGACCTACTGTGCTAAACATCTTCTATGCACTAAATGTTCTCAGTCTTGCATTTTGCACACACACACACACACACACACAAACACACACACACACACACACACACACACACACACACACACACAGTCCGGAGGGTCCCAAACACTTATGTTGAAGAGGTTTTACAGTAGGGGCTAAAGTGGGACCTCCATTATGGGTCATTGAGTCTGTATTAAAAAGAGAGCACTGTGCTTATATGTGGGGACAAAGAGAAATATGCTTTCAACTTGATGTAGTCGATCTTTGACCCATAATCATTCACATCCTGTACCGTGTCCCAGTTTTTTATTCACAGTATTATAACTAAGCAAATCATGCATGACTATCTCTGCCAGGAGATCATACAAATGTATATGCGAAGGATGCGTATTATCTTGCATATTACTTGTCCAATCAGAATATGCACATATTTCCTGTGCACCCTCACAGCAGGCCAAGGACATCCATTAACATTCTTTTTTCCAATCTGTCGATGACAACTATGTTATCTTTGTGAACTAATAATTGTAGAGCATTCGTCCCCCCTGGCCATTGGATATGTGTTCTGCGAGGCTATAGACTATAGCCATGGGTAGAGAGGGCCCCCCGGCTCCACCGAGCGCGTCGAGCGCCGCGTCAACGTCAACGCAGGGAACGCTCCCGTTTTAATCAATGAAGGGTGCTCCACTGCCGACGTCAACGTCCGCGTCGGACGCTCAAATTCGCCCCGGTTCATTTTTTGACGGCGTCCGACGCCGGCACGACGCCGTCATTTTGGTGGAGCCCTAGCCTGTTTGGACGTTCCATTAACAAAACCAATCAGCGTGCCATTGCCTTTAAGAGCCGGCTGCGCGATGCTTATGCCTAGCTGCAGTGCTTAAGACTCCCTAAATCGGGAGATAAGCGACCGTCAGGTCGCATACACAAACTTTAGAAGGCAATGGTAACCAATCAGGAGGGAAAATGGGAAATGGGAAAGATCCATGTTGATGATATGACTTTAGAGTATATGGCTTTGCGTGATTTTAGGGCAAAATTTCCAAAAAATTGTTTTGCAAGAATCGGCCTCATGGTGGCACTAGAAAAGGGGCATGTGAGAAATGAGGGGTGGAGGTTTGGTGTTTTAGAGATAAGGCTGGGGTCGCAAGATAGCAACTCGGCAACGGGAACACCCCTTACGCGATGCCAAATCCCCAAAAAGTCGGTAGCACGACTTAATGTCTGTATATTCAACACCTTGAGCTGTCTTACAGTAAGTCAATATTTAGCCCGTCAGAGGTTAGAGTGTCGAAGTCTAACTCATGCACCAAAACGTAGCCGAAAGGGCTTTTCAGACAGGGAGAAACATAACATCTACATTCTAGCCACAGCCTGGACACGCACGCCCGTGCATGCACGTGCGCGCACAGCCGCACACACACACACACACACACACACGCGCACACGCACACGCACACACACACACACACACACACACACACACACACACAGACCGAGGGAGAGAGAGAGCTCTGATGTCTCTTTTCTGAGAGTATGCTGACATAGTCTGCCACCTTTCAGATATAACTGTGTACATCTCATCCTACATGCCATTCCTTTTCAGTTCAATGTACAATTGAATGTCAACTTGTGTAACCATGAAGGCATTACAGAGCTTACTTGTAATGTCACTTGGACTGTGGGGCAGCGAAAACCCGACACTTACATTTCAAAAGTGTAAAGGAAATATATGTTTCATGGTCAACAATGCTTGATGTGATCCTAGGAACACGCATTCCCTCAAGAATTTGTGTTCCCTGGACCGGGAACATCTCATACTCTTGTGTCGGCCATTCTGGCAGGCCAGGGAATTCACGGTTTTCGTGGTAAGCTGTGTGCATCCATTCCTGCCACAAGCCAACATAAAGAACTGTAAGGACAATCAGAGGAGACGAAGCAGAGAGGGGGAAAGCCTGTTATGATCTCTGCAGAGCAATCACGGCAGTCCAAGAAGCACAGCAAGAAGATTAAGACACTGATAAGTGGTAATTATGACCCCCATAGTACGTGGCAACATCGGACTTGAAAGGAAAACCTTTCTGTGCATCTAACAGTGCTGTCTACCTGTTTTGAGAAAACAACAGTCATTTTAGAATTTAATGTATAGGTTTTTTAACCCCTACAATATATTACTGTAAGGGCTAATTAAACTACCTCAAGACGTCACAGCTAATGATGATGATATCATCAATTTTAATTATATTTCAGAGAGGGCAGTATCATTAACTATTCAATATAATGTAGATTTTCCTCCACATTAGTGTAAATTAAATGGTGTTTGCTGCCTGATAGGGAATGACACTGGTTTATATGCCATCTTTTTTACATGAATTATAACTTAAGGAACAGGAAGCCCTTTAAGTACCTTGTCTTTGTGTCTAAAAATATAACAATCCTCTCCTTTCTTCGCCCCTCTCATCCCCTGCCTTGTTTGTGCTGTATAGCATGTTGTCAAACAAACCCTTTAAGTATTATTTCCATCTCCAATTGTGTTAAAGATATGAGATTTAACACACACTGAACACCTATCCTCCATTTCCTTCCAATATCCTCTCTTGTCCTCTGCTCCCCTCTCAACAAATCCACCACTGTTTGTATGCACTAAACATACTTTGTGCAAAAAGGCAAAACTCAAAAATAGAAATCACTTTAACCTGAATGTTGAATATGTTGTGGCTGCATGAGTTGGCATTGCTGTTGTTTTCCATCAATTCATTATTGTTTCTTCCTGCCAACATGAGGTAATTAAGTACAGACCCAATAAAGCCCATTTGTTTAGTATAGTGTAGTAGAGTAGTGTAGAGCAGTGAGCCACCAGCTGCTCCTGGACACCCGTTGCTGACCTGGGCATCACTAGGACGTAGGGGTGTAACGATATAATAACTGTATCGAAATATCGTTTTTAACTTAAAAAATCGAAGTATATTGAAATGAAAACAGCTAAAATCGAATTGTATCGTTTTATTTTGTATCGTATCAAATCGGCAGTGCAAAGAATCAATTTTTCTCGATACTACCTACTTGTGAATTGTATTTAGCATTTTTAAGAAGAAAAAATTAAAAGGAGGGGTTAAATTACTTTTCTTTTCCATATAGCTACACTGGTCTATCGATAAATGTGTGTAATCTCTGGGTTCATGTCAAGGTGCAGGTTTGTCAATATACAATGTCCATGTATTTGGCAGATAATCACTGTGTTTACTTATTTATATCCATAATAATACATGTTTCCCTTAAAAACCTGCACTAGCCACACCTTTTACACAGATCTAATGTCTTTGCTAAATAGTTACTATATCGATTTTAAATCATTGAATCGAATCGTATCGTATCGCCATGAATGAACCAATATCGTCCATGTATCGTATCGTCAACCATGTATCGTGATATGTATCGAATCGCTATTAAAATGTATCGTTACACCCCTACTAGGACGGCACTAAAGTGGTTCTCCTTCTACCTAACTGACCACACCCTACCAGGTCTCGTGGAAAGGTTTGCTTTCATCCCCCCGCACCCTCCTAACCGGAGTCCCCCAGAGATCTGTACATGGCCCCCTCTTTTTCTCCTGTACATTAATCCCTTGGCGCTGACATCTCTGATCACAATCTATCCTATCACTGCTATACCGATGACACTCAACTGTTTTTATAATCCCCCCCCTCTGCCACCCAGGTGGAAGAGCGCATTACCGCATGTCTGGCTGACACCTCAAGCTGAACCCAGACAAGACAGAGCTTCTCTTATTCCCAGCCTTCCCCATGGGATCTCATGCACTATTTCTATAGACAATGCCCTGGTGACTTCGGTTCCAAGTTCAACTACTAAGAACCTTGGTGTTGTCCTAGACAGCCAGCTCTCATTCAAGGCACACATTGCATCAGTCACCCGATCCTGTAGGTTCACACTCTATAACATCCGTAGGATCAGACCTTTCCTCACCCAGGAGTCAGCCCAGCTCCTCATCCAGACATCAGTCATATAAAAACTCGACTATTGTAACCTTCAAAGCCTGATTGAACCCTACAAATTGTAAATTGTAAATTGTAGACCTCTTTGACAAAAACAGACAATCTTCAAGCTCACAACGCATCGCACTTGAGCATGTACAGTATACAGTATATATATGCTATTTTCAGCTAATGTCCATCCATCCATCTTCAACCGCTTATCCGAAGTCGGATGCAGGCCAACAGTTCCAGCAGAGAGCTCCAGCCTTTCCTCTTCTGAGCAACATTAGTCTAGACCCTAGGCTAATGTTCCCCTCAGAATAGGGATGTTAGAGTTCAGGTGGTTAATGTAAAACATTAAGAAAAGGTTCCTATCACACAAACATTTGGCAGCCCCCCTGTACTAATAAGCAGCCCCCCTGTAGTAGTCTGTTACCCCTAGACCCCCTACTCTACTGGGTACAGTACAGTAATCAGCCGGGGTGTTTGTGTATCTATCGGTTTCTATGGTTAAAGGAGTAACATCTGAATTAAGCATTACTGTGAAGTCTCTCTTTGTGTTTTTCTCCACCTGCTTTTCTTTCTTTCTTTCTTTCTTTCTTTCTTTCTTTCTTCTTTCTTTCTTTTTGCAGCGTAGCATTTCTCCATGGAGACCAGGGACTTCTTTCCAGTGTTTCAGCCATGAAAAAAGTTTTCAGTGGTCTGTAGATATTTAGGAACATAGCTTGAGGAGGGGGGCTTGCTTCAATGAGAACACTGTTATGCGACTTCTTGTACCCTTTCGCTCGCCGCATCCAGGCAACCAGAAAAGGCTTTTGAATAGAGCACAACAACACAGGACTCTGGCTGCTGATGGCTAGAAAGCTCGGGGAAACAAGTGGAGGAATGATTTCCAATAGCAATCCACAAAGCCGACACACTTCACTTGGCCCTCGAGGCATTCTGTCCATCTGCAGCAATGTGTCAATACTGAGACAGAACAGAAAACAGCACTGCAATGTCTGCAACCGCTCTCTTATCATTTGCCTCCATCTCAGCCAAGGGATTGATATTGAATAAAATATCTCGACTTTCGTAGTACTTCAATACTACAATATGGAAAGGTATCTGATAATATCCTCCAACTGATTTAAAATGATCTGATTATTTATTAATATCTAACAATTATTGCCTTCCGTATGCTGGGCAAAGTACAGTGATAATACACCTGTGGTATTACATTTTACCTCACCTAATAGGCAACAAACTAAACTTTGCATAAGTTTAAGCAAAAAAAAAAAAAAAAACTGGCTAACTTTTAAGAACCCATGGACCAACGTGCCCTCTGGCTGAACATTAAAATGGAATGCATGAGCAGTTAAGCTTTTTTCCAACTTATTTTGCGCTGCAGCAGTCTTATCCTAAGTCAGCCTACAGTAAATCATCATGCAAGTTACCAGCCTGTGATGTATCTATGATGTACAGTATCACTACAAATGTGGGCACTTGGTTAAGAAAAAGTGTTTTTAATATAGCAAATAACTAAATTATATATACATATACACGCTGTCCATAACCGAAATTCAAAAAATGTATGTGTTTTGGTCTTTGCTATATCTTTAGTAAGCACCTTTGGTCTTCCTGTGTAGCTCCTCTGAGACACTAATTAGTGTGGTTGCTATAGGCAACACACTATTGTATTCGGTCCGAGATTTTTTTGCCAGCAAAGTGGACCTGTGTTTTGTAAACTTTTTGAGTGATGTTATCGGGGTTGTAAGGCTGCTCAACATAAAAGTAAAGCTTTTGTCATGCTTCACTTGCCATGACAATATATAATAAATAAAACGGAATTCATTTCCCAGTGGATTCCTCGTGACTTGTGTCTGTGTCTTTTTAAGCACGTAGCCCAATCAGGGACCAGCATTTCTGGCGTTCAGCTGCGTAAGTACGTATATACGTATGTACGTATGTACGTATGTACGTATGTACGCAGTGGTGCAATGGTGATTCAATGTTTGAAGGTCTATTGATATGCATATAGCCTCGTTTCTTTGTTAAAACAGTTGTCGACGTGTGAACTTGGGTGGGTGCGAGACCCCGGCTCAGAAAAGATATGGGTCGTCGGGGGCGCTCGACCCAAGACTACGGCAACATTGTATGTACGTATGTAGGTATATACATATGTAGGTATATACGTATGTACGTATGTACGTATGTGTAGCCCACTCAGGGACCAGCATTTCTGGCAACGTCATCATTAACAGCCAATAAGGGACCAGCATTCCTGGTGATGTCAGTGGTGATGTCACTAGCATCACCAGTGGTGATGCCAATGGTGAGCACACCAAATGGCATGCTCTGCTGGCGCACAAGTAGGCCATACAAGGACTACTTGTGCACAAGACGCAAGTTGGCACCTCGACAGAGTGCAGTTCTAGTTTACTCTGTTGTAACCTTTACCCAGGAAATAGTTTGCCAAGCATGCTCTCCCCTTTTTATCTTTTTTTGCAGTGGCCTGCATCACACTTATCACAGGCACTTTCACTCCTGGGCCCTACCCAGCATTATACTTCTACCATCTTTAGAACATCGCTTGAGTGTGCAAATGCCCAAGGGAAACAGGCATAAATACTGACAACCATACAGTCATAGACCCTCTTCCTTGGTACGTAAGTACAGTAAGTAAGCCTTGCCGAGCCATGTGGCCCATAGGGCAGGAGCCTATCTCCTGTTTCTGTAGCGTGAGACAGCTACAGCCCCTGGACATTCCCTGGACATGATGCTAGTATATGTTGAAGGTCACTTAGCCCCAATTCAGCCCTCCAACCCTGAGCGCCAAGCAGGGAGGCACTGAGCTCCATTCTTTTGTCTTTGGTATGACCTAACCCGACCTCCCAATCCCAGGGCGAACACTGAGCTGGTTCTAAAGCAGGAGAAATAAACCTAAATATTTTCACGTATTATTTTTAAAGAAATTAAAAATATTCTCTAGCACTTACTGTACTATGAACATGTTAACTGTACATATCCTGGTGACACACACACACACACACACACGCACGCACGCACACACACGCACGCACGCACGCGCACACACACACAGTGCAAATGACAGCTGGGATGGCACCCATAGAACAAATACCGTAGGTGAATTCATTGCGTTTAAGCATGGATGGATATACTGGCTGTTGAGGAGAACCTTTGACATTGTGATTATGCCGCTATATTGCTAAATCTCTGAGCCAGTCTGTATCATTCTGTGCAGACAGAGAGCAATAAGCAGACAAGTGAAGTGCCACAGCCGCCTGATTGAAAAACTCAACAATGTGTGAAATTTCAATCACAGGCTAATATTGTTTAATGCTCAAGTAAAACGCTCCATAAGCTCAAACAGTAACCTCTGGTCCCTCTTATACCGTGTTCCCTTCATGAATAATATATAGGACCTTTGCAATGGCCTTCATAGTAGGCTACTGTAAGTGTTGCCCTGACCTTGCTCCCGCCAAACCTATGTATATCTCAAATGGAACACTGGATATCTGCATGAAATATGATAAAACTGCTAAAACGGCTGAATAATTTCAAATCCAATAATAATTTACCTGCTAGCCTATCCCCATTTATGCTTTTTTTACAGCAACGATAATGATTCATGACACTTTATGATGACATGACACAAGCCAGTGCTTCTGTTCTGTGCATGCTGTCGTGTGAACGACCATGTGGCTAGTAATGTTTCCCACGCGTTTATCCTAATAACACCGCAATGGCATAGCTTACAGTACATCAAACAATGTATATGTCACTGGAATTAGACAGCTTTCCGTGGGAGGCTCCACTTGATCCCAGGTCGTGTACATTTCTGTGAGTATACTGTATGCACATGTGTGTTTTGTGTGTGCGCGCGTGTGTATGCATGTGTGTATGAGTGTGTTTAGGTTGTACTGAGTTGTGTGAAGCCCATCCTCTGTTTTTAGTTTTGATGGATCCTCACAAGTTTGAATTTTGTTTAACAACACACCTTACTATCTTAGACAAAAAAAGAAAAAAAAGATTTTATAGAATAAACCTTTTTTTAACGCACCTTATCTGTTTGTCAACAATACACAGAGAAGGAAACCTCCGTAGTCGACCTTTAATAAATCAAATACCGTGGGGCCTCTTCATATTTACACTCTCATTCATTAAGGAGGGCTCAACCAATGATGATGTTTGAGACAGACAGCGCCGGCGGCCCGTAAACGCATACTACGCAGTCTGCGTGAGGCCCCGCGAACAAAAAGGCCCCCACCGCCCCCTCCTCTGCAGAAAAGAACTAGTGCTGCACGGTTAATCGTTTTCAAACCGAAATCGCGATGTGAAATCTCGCGATTAGCGAATCGCAAAGACTTCCCAAGCAATATGGAGACGTTTTAATTTTTTAAATCCCTTCATAATTGACCTAGCAATGATCAAATCAAGCTGTGGTGACTTGCTTTGCTTCCACGCATCGCCGCACCGCTGAAAGTGAAAGTGAATGTGATGTTTTGGCACAGACAGTGGCTCCGGCCATAGCCGTGGGAACTAGGGGTGCTGCAGGTGCTCCAGCACCCCTATGGGGAAGTTTTAATTTTTTATTTAAATAAGAAAAGAACAAATCAAACATAGCAAAAATACGTTGCCTGTTGTTGTCGTTTTTTATTTATTTATATATATTTTTTGGGGGGGGAGGCGGAGGATTTAGTGCTATATGTATATTTACAAATTATATAGCCTAATATAATATGTTTCAGATCATCGCCTTGGCATAGCCTACATCTATGCTTATTTGGGGGTATTTGTCCAGTCCTTAGTTAAATTAGGATATTTGATGCATGACGATTCTGCAATTTGGCCTATTTATATTTAAAAAAAAAACAGAATTAAACCCATTATAAAATGGATTAAAAAATTATAAAAAAATATTATTATTTTTTTGCGGGCGCCCGCAGGAAGGCCCCATAGCAGAATCATGCTTAGGGCCCCCGTGGGCCCAGAAACGGCTCTGGAGACAGATGTAATGGGTTCTATCCCAGGCACCGCCAACTCAGCGCATGAGTAGAACGACTGGTCCTCCAAATTGTGCGGTAATCCATCTGCCAAGGGACTAATGCAGTGTTTCTCAAATGTCAAGGTCTCCCCTTAACACCTTCTAAGCCTGGCCGCACTCCCTCGGACTTCCTACTGGGTCCCATCAGCCAATCGTCTATTCCCGTCTATTGCCGTAATTTATGAAATTAATCATAATTTTTTGAAAAATACAGTCGCAGGTCGTGCTCTGTCTCTTTAAGAGACGTTGCGCAATCAGATCACGTCAGAAACGTGATGACGTCATCGGCTGGCTCTGCCACTGGCTCCACGAGCGGCCATTACGTTCCCCTTCACTGTGTGTGCTGCAGCCTGGTTTAGCCCATCCCCTCAAGAGTTTCGACCAGACGAGAGGCGAAATCAAGGCTTCGGAATGAGTGGAATACATGGAATTAGATCGATGTGCGTGCGACGAGGACGTAATGTACTTTCGAACGCTGTTTTTTCTCGCGGATTACCCCATCTCGCTCCATGCAAATGAACGGCAGAAATACAGCCAGCAGCAGCTTCTAAGTAAGTGGCCGCCCAAACACGTAGTGTGTGCACGTCCTGCTGGCTTGCACTGAACGACCCGCGCGCGTTGTTTATCATTTGGTGTGTTTGTTTTTTAAAATATGTTTATAAATAAAACGCTGATTGCACGGCAGTACCGGGGTTCAGGGGGTTCTGCCGGGGCTTGGAAGGTGTTTTAACTCTGACAGTGTACAAATGAATTTGGTTCCATTTGTACACTGTCAGAGTTACAGACTTGTATGGGTTCATTTAGACCCCCGTAAAGGAATCCACTTTGAGAACCACAGGTCTAGTGCATCGTGAAACGGGTAGACTACTGCACTGATAACCGACAATAAGCCTCTCCGACACATAAACTGAAACTTTATTTAATTTAACCCCTATTCAAAGATTTTCCAAAATGTGCCAATCTGCTAAACATTTAAACCTTTCAAAATAGGGACGCCAGGTTGAAAGTGGTTAAAAATTGGGACTCTGCAGCTGCATAATTGCACATAATCAATGTCATCAATAAAGGCCTCACCGATATATCGGCTGATATGCTCAGTTCTCTCTTATCTAAACAATCTCTCTCAACTCACCTGATTGGTGCTGTCTCATCGCCCTTGTCCAGCCACTCCTGGGGAGGGATGATGTACATGCACCACAGTCCCCAGTTGTAGCCATGGGCTGCGTTGGCGTACTGCTGCACCTCGAACGTGTTGTACTTGATGTTGTCGATGGCAGGGAGGATGATGCGGGTGTGGTCCTCCTTCACCCTGGTCAGAATGGGCTCTGCCCTACAGACAGGAGAAGGAGAGTTTAAGAATTGGCTTAATGCCACGTAAGGCATGCATGACTTCCATCAAGTTCAGGAACAGCATGGAGCAGTAGTTCTCAAACTGGAGGTCTGGGAATCAAACTAAATCAAGTCTGAATAAAGCAACCATAACCTTTACGGTGGTGTGTGTCCAGTCCATTCCCATTTGAGCTTTTTCCAAATAGTTTACAAAGCCGAGAGGCAGACAGAGGAGAATGGCTCTGCTGGGATTCCATCAAAGGGCAGCCAACAGTACAGTACATGTCGGTCTGGAGGCAGTGGACTTTCAGCTTCACAACTGTTATTTGCATACATAATGTTTCTGGAGTGGACAGTTTCAGGCTATAATTTAGGCCATGAGGGTCTATGTTAGACCAACTGATCCAGAATGCCACAACACACTTGCTCTCCAACCTCTCAAAAATGTTCAATTCATCTCTCTCCCCACTTCTGTGCTCATTCCACTGGCTCCAAAACAGCAGCCAAAAACTGATGACCTAAAATCAACCAAGGATATGGCATTCCCTCACCTCGTCAGAAATGATCCAGCTGATGATGATCCTACACCCCTTTCTGCACATGCACTTTTATCAGCAAACACAGGCCATCTGTCCCTCCCTTCCCTACAACACCCTGGACAATGCTCCAAGCAGCTTAGACTATTTTCCCTCCTGGCTGCCAAGCTGTGGAATGACCTCCCTCGTCATATCGGATGCAGATTCCTATTTCATACTACAGTTCTGCTGGCTATGCCATTCAGATGCTTGGTCTCGGAACTGATTCCGGGTGTTCCTTGCCTCCGAGATGTTGTGACTAACCGAAATACACAGTGATTGGTCAGAAGTTGGTCAGACGGTCAAAATCTGTTCAATATGGGCGTTCAGCCCAGCTCCATTCTGTCAGCAGTGAAGCGAGTAAAAAGCAGCGATAGTTTGGAAGAGACATAAGCCAACTTCCAGGAGGTACAAACACCTCTGAAATCTCTCGCTAGGGACCATTCATAAACACAACCTCTCGCTAGAAATGGCAAGACCTCCAAACCTTTGTCGTGATATCCAGCTAGGGTGATCACTGAGTGAGTGCTAGAGTGAGTGTGCGCCTGCATGGGCTGCTCAACAGCGCCACTGGTCACCCAGAGGTACTGCAGCTCATGCTACAGACAGACAAAGTTACAGACAAAGTTACCTACACACGCAGTCACACATAGGGGACGGTGTGCCACCGCTCAAAAAGACTCATGCGCTCATATAACAGAGAATGGGCGAGTAAATGTGGGCGAGATCTGTTTCAGACGATCCACACAGAGGGCAGAGTGTAGGATTTTGGTCGGGGCTTGGATCAATGAAAGGAATCTCTGCAGCATTGATCTAATGAATCAAAAGTGAAATTCAAGTGAAAGTGAACTACAGCTGCACATGCCAGGAATTGTACAAGTATGTACTGAAGGAGATGCTGCCTGTTCCAACAAGAAGTACAAGTTCAAGCTCAAGCAGACTGAATAACTAACACTGTGTGTGTGTGTGTGTGTGTGTGTGTGTGTGTGTGTGTGTGTGTGTGTGTGTGTGTGTGTGTGTGTGTGTGTGTGTGTGTGTGTGTGTGTGCGTGTGTGCGCGCGCGCGTGCGTGTAAAGCTACTTGGTTGCTGTTATTCATTTCAACTATGCGTCTCTCTGGCCGTAGTTACTGTTCAATTGTGAATGCGGATCTTTGTGTTAATTGGCAATTTGCAATAGTAAAAACACTATACTTTCTTTTATGGCGATATGTACTGAAACAATGTGATGCTATGAAAAGAAGTCCAGTTGTTTGATATAAACAATTAGTATTTGAGAAATTGTCTAGTTGCTGTGTAATATAATTCACAAAATAATTAAGTATAAGAAGTATAGACACATCCCCACCACCCCCAACCAAAACTGGCCTCTCTATATCTTCTTTATTCTCACTCTGTGTGAAAGTATTGACATCAGGATGAATACAGCCAACAACAACAAAACTAAGGAACTCCAATAATACAAACTAACTTACAATTACCAAACATGAAACAACATGTGGTTACTATGCTACCCTACCTCCCTATGATAAAAAAATCACACCCGTGTGAACTGAGCGGTGGTTTACCCACCAACCCCCCCCCCCCCCCCTTCCCCCCTGTGTGTGTGTGTGTGTGCGCGTGTGTGTGTGTGTGTGCCTGGCCTGGCCTGAAAACAGCGCCCCTCCCTTAACATGTGTGGTCATAAAAGGTACTACACCACATGAGGCTACATACAGACCCACAGACCCACCCACATACCCACATACCCACATACCCACCCACATACCTACACACACGGCCACGCTATGGAGACGGTGTGACCACCGCTCAACAAGAGAAAGGGACATTGACCCAAAAGGCCTTCCACCCCTACTATTTTCTCGACTGTTATTAATGGTATTTTATTAAAAGAAATACACTAAACAAAAATGTCACGAGGACAGACTCCACACCGAGTTGTTGTTGGTCATGTTGGGAGCCAGGTAGGAAACAGAGAGTTTCACCTGCACTTATATGCTGGAAGCTGTCATCTCCAGGCCAATCAGCAATCACCTCCTACTCAATCACAGTCCACCAATGATCACACGTCATGGAAACTATCATACACACACAAATCGCACAACCTACTTGCAATCACGAGTCACTGTGACATTGTCAGTATACCCCCTCCGCCGTGCCACACACAAACACACACACACACGCACACACACGCACACACACACGCACACACACACACACACACACACACACACACACACACACACACACACACACACACACACACACACACACACACACACACACACACACACACACACCCACAACCAACCCCCCCCCCACACACACACACACACACACACACACACACTCTAGTCTCCCATATCCAAATTATCAAAGATCTGCGCCTATACTGAAAGGTGAGATCTAAATTCAATGAATGGGCTATAACTGGATGGAAACGAGATTAGAAAAAATAATAATAGTAGTAGTAGTCATGCAAAGACTTTGAGGACTGGTTTTCAAAGAAGTCGGTATGCAGTAGGTTTGTCAGCAGCCATTCTGGCCACTGTTCTAGCCTATATTGAATTTCGATATCACCAGCCGTATCAGTAGGCGCCAGTGGAGGTCTCTGATCGTCTGGCTCTCACACACGTTCCTCCTCTACTCACTGTAATAAGCGACCATCTCGACTTAAGAAAGACACCATAATTGCTCCCGGTGAGTAGGTTGGTGCCTTGCATGGTTTCCTCCGCCACCGGTGTATGAATGTGTGCGTGAATGGGTGAATGTAATGCACAATCTATGTAAAGCGCCTTGGATAAAAAGCGCTATGTATGCAATATTTACCATTTACACCAGGAGTCCTTAAGGATGAATGATGGATAGTTATGAACTAAATTGACCTTATTGTAGGTGGCTGTAACTCAGAGTGTACAAATGGAATCAAATGGACCTATGGTGGTCCGTGGTCTAATGCAGGGGTCCTATACATAAGCTATTTTCTAAAAATCTTGACATTCTTGGAGAATGTTTGAATATTTTTGTTATGTTTAACACCACAAATCTTGTATGAGTTTGAGAGCTATCACTCCAGATTCACTGTGATATTGGCCCGGGGAATCTATGTCTCTGACCCTTGTACGCCTTACAATTGGTTGTTTAAGTTGTAATGTTGGAAATCCATGTGAAATGATGCTTAGAGTCGCTCTGGATAAAAGTTTAAGAAATGTACGATAAAAGTAAATGTCTGGAGGGCACACTGCTGAATCCAAATTGCTCGAGGAAAAATAGAAGCTGCATTTACGTGTTTTATGTGATAAATCTATACACACATTCCCACACTCCATCTTCTCTGTATCATCTTCGCCTATACTTTCAACCACTACTACGGTATCTCTCTGCCTCCTGTCTTCTTCATTCTCTTCTCATCTCCTCCCCGGCCCCTGCTGTCCCTCCTCCCTCCACTCTTCCACCTACTTTCTCCCTCTTAAATACAGGGCCATTTATCTTCTAAAAGCAAAATTATTCCTTATCACACTAAGGTAGGGGACAGGGGAGTATAGAGGGAATGGTTCCAAATGGAACTGTAAGTAGCGATGCCAGTAAAATATGGCCCTGAGAAGCAGTACTTTAAAGAAAAAAAAATATCATTTAATAACGGCAGGAGTGCTTAGTAAAAGTACTTCACCGTCACTGCTCTAAAAGATTGGCAGATGTAAGACCCCGTCTCCTCTTTACCTCGTTGGTATAATAGCGATGATAAAAGAAATGTGTCCGTCTGAGATTGATTTACACTGTCATCTGCCATTTCTGACTTTTTAATCTATCATTTTGATGACAGAATTCAGTGGCTACATTTTTATGCAACTTTTTCAGCAATTACAGTAATCATGTCCTGAAATAACACCTGCAGTTATTTTCATTATCATTGTTTTAGATGTTTAGTGCAGTTTTAGTTTTTAGTTTTAGAAATTTGATTAAATTGGCAAACACTATAGTGAAGACTTTTGTCTCATGCTTGCACATTACCTACATTCTGGAAGAGAGAATATCCTTTATTCTTCACATACTATCAAACATATCCCTGACAATACAAACAAATTTGCACTAATTCATTTGCATTGTGAGATTATGGGAATTAATAGTTTAAATGTATTCTTCCAGTGATATACCAAATACTGTAGTGTTAAACAGCTCTCTGAAACAACAAAAATAGAATATAATTCTTAACTGAGGACCCTCACAGAGAACAAATGAGTTTCAGATGAATATGTGTATTTAGTGATTTAGTACGATGACATGACCTTTTTAGCAACTCAAAAATGAAACAAAGCATTTAATGCTAGAGATCTTAAAATGCATATCAACAAAACAATCAACTGTCGACGGCCGAGTGGTTCTCATTTTTAATGACCTATTCAAAACGCTTGGTTTGTTGGGGTTCAGGGCGCGTACTGTGTATTGTTTGGTTCACCAACGTTACTGGGGGGAGAAAGCCTTGCACCAGTAACCCAATGAAACTTCTCAGTTGGCATGGATGAACTGTCGAGTGCAGCTGTCAGTCATTCTTGTAAATGGAAGGTGGAAAACACAAAGTACATGCAGTGGATCCACCCAGGGACGTGCTGGCCATTGGGAAAAGCGGGACAACTCCCGAACGGCCGGTTCATTCCCGGCCGGTCCAGGCCGGCCATTAGGAAAAAAATTAAAATAAAATGTCGGCCTTCGTTCCATTTTGGGAGCTGGGCGGCCAAGAAAGTAAATCGTCACTGTCGGGCAGAAACCTCGTATCTACAAGTTTCAAATGTGTAGATTTTTTCGCAAAGCAAAGCCCTGCTTCATCATACAAGGCCGTCGCACAAAAGTAGTGAAAACAGCAGATCTACAAGCACACAACGCCTCACGGTGCGAGGCGTTGTGTGCTTGTAGATCGGCTGTTTTCACTAGTTTATATAATCTTTTAAATGATAAATACAAAACAAACGGTTTTGGACATACAAGGTTTCCACCCGACAACGACAACTCATGTAATTGGCCCACTGGCTTGTCACTTGTCATGATCTGAAATGACAAATCTTTGAGTAGCAGCAGCGCTATAGAGAGAGATCTCTCTCTATAGCGCGCAATGAGGGCCTCTCCAACTCTTTTTCCCGGGCTGAATCAGGGGCCCAGCATGTCCCTGGATCCACCAGCATCATTTCAGTCTGCTGGTATGGGAGCATTACAGATAGTGTGACCTAAGACAATGACCAAAAGTGAGGTGGATAAAACAGTGGCTGTGTTCAAGCACTGCGCAACACACACACGTCTTGTGCTAGCAGTAATATGATTCCTTATTTACAAAAGACATCACCCCAGTGTGCAGGGGTGTCGCACCAAATTCTGGGCCCTGGGTACAAGGATTCGCTGTGGGCCCCCCATGAATGTTCTTCTTCGGTGCCGCGCTGTGAGCTTGTATATCTGCTATTTTTCAATAGCTAAACAAGTATAAAATAATTAAGGCCCCTCCATCTTTGGCTCTAGTAACTCAGTCCCACTTTCCCCCCCTTGTGACGCCCCTGAAGACATCACCCTGGTGTGTCTGTTGACAGCACAAGGAGGAGAGTCAGGAAGGAAGGAGAAACGTCCTCTCCCCACAGCGTTTCATCTGCATGTAGATTCTGACAGGGCAAACTCCATAGCCAGAATGGTGGGATTATATTGAAAGAGCCTTATGCTATCGTGGAGGATGCAGGATTTCAGCATATGATTAAAGTACTAGAACCGTGTGCTATAATATCCCCCTGACACTTCAGCAACACGGTAATTAATAGGTACGAAGCTGTTACAGTATAGATGGAAGGACCTCCATATGTATGTTACATACAGTGTGTAGCCTACAATCAGAATCTTTAAAGAACGCATACACAAAAATGATGATGAACCGGTAAATGCCTCTGAGATGTCAACTGGCAAAAAAACAACATTAACATCCCAAATTATAATAAAATAACTAATACATTACACTGAGATGAAAACATTTCAATTGCTCTAAGAAAAAAATGCATGTCCCTATATGCTAATGGTGAAATGTCCCTTTAGCAGATCTCAACTAAACAACTATCCCCCCAAAATACATGCTTAGTTTTTGCTGCTAACAAATCGCTGCCTACATACGCCAACGTTCAGAATCCTGTAATGAGACCCCAAAACCCATCTAGCAGTGCTCTCACCAGGAGCCTGTCCTCTACCTGCCTGGTACATACCAGATACAGACTACACAGAGGTGAAAATGAAGAGGCATCATTGGTTGTTGTGACTCATGAGCAGGGGCAGACTGGCCATTGGGATCGTGGGAACGGCCAGTGCATTGCAGTGCATTGCAGTGCAGTGTCAGTGTTTTTTCCCTTTTTTCTTTCCTTATTTTCCTTCTTTAAATAAAACATACCGGTAACCATACAATTCATCACAAGTTCAGGAAAAGATAATACTATATTGTATATAGTATATACTGTAGGCCTACTAGGGGTATCTATATCATATAACAAGCTAAGCAACAATAATGTGACATGGGGCCAGCCTGACTTCACAGACTGCAGACAGCACAGAGCAGATATCCCACTGTCAGACTGGCCCAAACTACTTTCATTATTGAAGGTGGATTATGGTAAACGAAAAAGGCAAAAGGAAAGAAGACAGAGATGAGAAAGAAATGGCTGGTGAAGGAAAATTAAGAGGCAAAAAGAGACCAAAAAAAGTACCAAACTGACAAACCTTTTCTGCAGTGTAAATAAATGGTAAATGGTGCGTTTATATAGTGCCTTTATCCAAAGCGTTGGCTATCATATTCTCTTTATACCACAAAAACCGTATTAGCCATAAAAAAAGCATTTTCATCATCCCATATTGTGAAGTATGACCGCAGGTCTTGCCATCTCTCTCTAATTTTGAAAACATGAAAAACTTCCTCTTCTTCATGTCCCCAACTTTCATAATACCATACTTTAGTATGCAGCCAAAATGTCCAATTTGGGACAAATAAAGCTTTAACTTGTTTTCATAATACCAGAGAGGGTTTCTATTCTGTGATTATAGATACACACTGGTGCAATAGGAATGAAGCAGTTAGTTCCCCTGTTGATACATTTTTATGAAATGCATTGATTCCCTCGTGTGTCTGGTTTAGTGCCTGCAGGGAACGCCATGCGTTTTGTAATTACGTTCTTTTGTTAAACTTATTTTTAATGCATTTACTCTAATTGAATAGCAGTACAAAATAAAATCAGCTCACTCAGATTCTTAACCCTGTGATTCAACCCCTTTTTGCAATGTTGCTAATGCACTTTGTCTAATGAATAAGCATACATAAGAATTGAGAAAGAAAACGGAGAAACTGAAAAGGTCACTCTCTCCCTTTTTATCAGAAGGGCTGGCATAGTAACCAATGAATCATAGATCGCTGCGATGGGGAAGCGGCATCAAGTCCAGGAGCTGCACGAGCTCAAACAAGCTGTTGAGGAAGGCGAGTGTTGTTGAGCAGTGGCAACCAATCAGTCGATCTTCAAGGCCGTCACATTCGATCACAGGTTTGTGTATTGGGAGAGCAGGATGCGGGAGGCGGTGCTTGCGCCCATTCATTTCAATGAAAGTGGCAGACGCCGTGGCTGGAAGCCTTTTTTAAACTGTGAGCCAATCAGATCTCGGTAAAAATGTGAATTAGTCCTAAGGCGCCGCTCGTGGATATACCCCCTCAAATTATTAAAAGTTGATTGACCCAGGCACCCAGCCTAGAGGCAACGGCAGCAGCAGTATAGGCTCCTATACACGTCTGTCTGAGTTGATAGTAGAGCTCTTGTTCTGCTTCACGTCCTCCTTCTCTTCTTCCTTCTACCGGTATCTCTATTCTCTATAGGATAGAGAACGACCGATGGCTCCCTGAGCTAGAGCAACGATGGCCGTCAGCTCAGCCGTCGGTTTCACATTCACCTCATTACGTTTCAATAGATTAAGCTGCATGTAGCTTAGCTACATGCTTAGTAGCTACATTTTGCTGCAGCCTGCGGTAGTTGAGCTACATTCATATTTGTGTACCTCGTCAAGTAGTTCATCTACTTTTTGGGTAATTTTTGTAACTTAGCTACTCAATTTACAAGCAACAATTTTGAGCAATAAAATGAAATGAATATATTCATTTTGATTTACCATTGCTGTCATAGCCGATTTTTGCCTCTGCCAACATGGAATATATGAACATAATGTTTTATACAGTATGCAACATGTTTATCATAATTGATGTGACACATTCGAGTGAGTAAATGTGGAGTATGTGTGTCTGCAAGTGAATATACAATAGGTTGTTCCTGTAACTGTTGATGTACAGTATGGTTTATTGCTGTATTTATTGTTCATTTGTGCACTAGTTATTGTGGTTGCTATAGGCAATGCACTATTGTTCTCGGTCCAAGAACTTTTATGCTGGCTAAAGTTTTGTTAATCTTTTAACTGAAGTTATCTGGGTTGTATGGCCAGATATCTTGGACAATATAATGTCCAATCAGACAGGATTGCTCATGCTTCACTTGACATCACAATGTATAATATAAAAGGTAAGACGGAATTCATTTCCCAGTGGATTCCTCGCAACCACACTTGCAATCTCCCAGAATTGCAACTTTCTAGTTGTAGTGTGGTTGCTCATCATCTGATGTAACCCTTCACCCAACCAATCATGATACCTTGATATCGTGATGTCATCACAACCACACTTGCAATTTCCAACCGCATCTTTCTAGTTTACTCTTTGATGCTGTAACACCCTGAATTTTGATTAATAAAAAGATCCTATATCTTGTCTTGATTTATGAACTCCTTGTATCTCACCGAGTATCCTGTTTAATAGCATGTGTATCTTAGGATGGCTTAAATCAATCTGAGCACACATTCCCCCCCTACCTTTAAACAAACACATGGTCATCTCATAGAAGCACATCGTTCCAAGATAAACATCCCTGTGATCTCAGCGTCTCTGTACTCCATTCAGCATGGTGTCTTGGTGTCTGAGCCGGCCGCTTTGCTATCTGCCCTACCTTTGTCCTCCAGCTTCACAGTGCTCAGCCGCACGTCGCCTTTGAGATTACAACTCCAATTTTTTATTTACTTACCCCCTCTGGAATAATGGAATTACCTTGTGACTCATCTTGAATGTGGGCAAGATTCTCAAACATAGAAACTATCAAATAATGGGATCTAGCTGCATTCACAACCATGCCCCGAGAACATCAGTCCCCTGGAGTGACGAAAATAGATCCTCTTTAGTAATTCTGCCTTTCACCGGATTCCCCGCGTGAACATGTGAGCTGTCCGCTGCATGATGCAGAAGGGTGGAGATTTCATTTTGACATGCCATACTGTAGCTTCCATTTCATTTATGAGCTTCAAGGATACACGTGTCAACACCATGCCACATGTGTGCCTCTGCAACCCCAATGCTATGGGATGTACAGTACATGTGTATATGCGTGCCGCCGTGCACACGTACAGGAGCATGTGAGAGACGAGCCTTTGTGGAACAGTCACGCCTCCATCGCCTATAGCCATTTTCAAGCGCATTATGGCTTCACAGATCTGAGGCCATCCAGTCGTCTATGATTTCTTGCTTCTCTGACTATATCAGCGTTACCGCATACGTATGGAGCTAATGTTAGAATTGCCCAATCCCCAGCCTCCACCATAAAAAAAGAAAGCAAAGATGTCAGAGGTAGGGTATAATAATAATTGATATTCTGTATGTTATACAGAATATCACTTCCACTATGGTGTCAGGCCTTTTTGAAGTTGACTGCCTCTGTGATGTAGAGGCATGAAAAAGGTTTATCCTGTGTCGAGCTAAGATTTCATACCAGCTCTAAATGCATTTGCTCTTTGTGTGATACCACTGTAAAGGCACCATAAATATGTGTCATCGTTTTTCACTGTTTTTGGAAACATGCCTGGGTTCTGTGTGCTCTGTGAAGCACACACTCACCGTGTAAGCCGTTGCAGCCTCCCCCGCTTTCCTAGACGGATGGAAACCATACCAGAGCTATACAGCCAGTCAACCGCAGTGAGCTAGAGTAAGTCCTGTTTCACTATAGCTAAAGAAAAAGGAAATTAATATTTTCCCAGCTCTCACGGACAGAGGGAAATCTTTTTGATGCAGAGTTTAAAACAACAGCACAGGTGAGTGGTGGTCATAGCTGAGTGGATAGTGCCTGCCTGGGGAGCCAGTGCTGCCTGGGGAGCCAGCGCTCCTGGTTGTCCCAGGTACGATTCCCGGTAACATGTCATTAGGTCGAACACCCTTTAGATCGACCAGCAAACTCTAACCCTAATCCTAACCTCAGTAAAACTATGCCTAACTCTAACCCTATCCCTAAACTTAACCTCAGTAACCGTGGCGCGGGTGATTATCTAACCTACCGACGCTCGCGGGTGATTATCTAACCTGCCGACGCTGTTCGACGTAACGGGAGTTCGACCCGATTCCCGGCCAGGCCAGCAATGTGACAATGTGTCCCTGAGCAAGACTCTTAACCCCTAATTGCTCCCCGAGCACCACACATGGCTGCTCACTGCTCCTAGTTGTTATAGGATGGGTAAAAAGCAGAGGACAAATTTCACGTATGTGCAAATCTACTGTGACAAAAAAAACACCCCAAGGCCTGGGGCCTATATTATTATTATTACTGGGCCGCCCTTCGCCCAGCGTCTAGTCGGCGACCTGGCCAACTCGGAACAATGTAAATAGGGAATGAATGCCCCGCCCTTTAATGCAAACCCCATTATACCTGTTTTTTACCTGGTCATAGGACCCGTTTTGACCATCTGTCTGCCTGTGTCCATTTATGCCCATATATGGAGATATTTGTATCTGTCTGTCTGTCTGTCTGTCGGCGTCCATTTTATGTCCATATATGGAGATCACTGCAGTTATAGTTCTGGGTCCATTTTATGCCCATGCATATATGGAGATATCTGTCTATCTGCGTCCATTTTATGCCCATATATGGAGTATCTGTCTGTGCCTCCAACTGTGTTGCAGACACAGTGCCGGTTCCCCCTTTAATGCAAACCTCATTATACCTGTTGTCATAGGACCCGTTTTGAACATCTGTTTGCCTGTGTCCATTTATGCCCATATATGGAGATATCTGTATCTGTCTGTCTGTCTGTCTGTCTGTCGGCGTCCATTTTATGTCCATATATGGAGATCACTGCAGTTATAGTTCTGGGTCCATTTTATGCCCATATATGGAGATATCTGTCTATCTGCGTCCATTTTATGCCCATATATGGAGTATCTGTCTGTGCCTCCAACTGTGTTGCAGACACAGTGCCGGTTCCCCCTTTAATGCAAACCTCATTATACCTGTTGTCATAGGACCCGTTTTGAACATCTGTTTGCCTGTGTCCATTTATGCCCATATATGGAGATATCTGTATCTGTCTGTCTGTCTGTCTGTCTGTCTGTCGGCGTCCATCTTATGTCCATATATGGAGATCACTGCAGTTATAGTTCTGGGTCCATTTTATGCCCATATATGGAGATATCTGTCTATCTGCGTCCATTTTATGCCCATATATGGAGTATCTGTCTGTGCCTCCAATCTGTCTGTCTGTCTGTCTGTCTGTCTGTCTGTCGGCGTCCATTTTATGTCCATATATGGAGATCACTGCAGTTATAGTTCTGGGTCCATTTTATGCCCATATATGGAGATATCTGTCTATCTGCGTCCATTTTATGCCCATATATGGAGTATCTGTCTGTGCCTCCAACTGTGTTGCAGACACAGTGCCGGTTCCCCCTTTAACACATGGGCGGCCAAGGTTTATAACATTTATAGCTGTTGCTGGTGCCACCATTGACTTACGTTATGTTTTGATGAGCCCCGCAAGCTTCGTGCGTGTGCACGTGCGTGTCCAGAGAAGATTGAGGAGGTACTCCATTTGTTTACAAACGCTCGCGAAACTCGCGGTAAAAAAATCGCGGTAAATTCGCGGTAAAGTGTCGCCGTGAAAACAATCAGCTCTCTGCCTCCATGGGGCTGTTTTTACCTCATTCTCAGATAAAGCCGTTCTTATGTTTCAAAGTAGAATCTAAAGCCATGTAAAATCCTTCCGTGTGGGGAGAGACAGGGGGCTTCCTGCCCTGGCTGGGTGACGTAATGGATTCAGGGCATGCAAAGGGAAGCTGCGGTCTCGAAAAGTTAACTATTTGTTGACTCGTCCCTCGACGATATAACTTCCTGTGGCAGGGTGACATCTAGTGGCCATAACTCGTCCCTGAACGCGTTTGGCTCCCCAAGTGTTAATGCAAACCTCATTATACCTGTTGTCATAGGACCCGTTTTGAACATCTGTTTGCCTGTGTCCATTTATGCCCATATATGGAGATATCTGTATCTGTCTGTCTGTCTGTCTGTCTGTCGGCGTCCATTTTATGTCCATATATGGAGATCACTGCAGTTATAGTTCTGGGTCCATTTTATGCCCATATATGGAGATATCTGTCTATCTGCGTCCATTTTATGCCCTGCAGTTATAGTTCTGGGTCCATTTTATGCCCATATATGGAGATATCTGTCTATCTGCGTCCATTTTATGCCCATATATGGAGTATCTGTCTGTGCCTCCAACTGTGTTGCAGACACAGTGCCGGTTCCCCCTTTAATGCAAACCTCATTATACCTGTTGTCATAGGACCCGTTTTGAACATCTGTTTGCCTGTGTCCATTTATGCCCATATATGGAGATATCTGTATCTGTCTGTCTGTCTGTCTGTCGGCGTCCATTTTATGTCCATATATGGAGATCACTGCAGTTATAGTTCTGGGTCCATTTTATGCCCATATATGGAGATATCTGTCTATCTGCGTCCATTTTATGCCCATATATGGAGTATCTGTCTGTGCCTCCAATCTGTCTGTCTGTCTGTCTGTCTGTCTGTCTGTCGGCGTCCATTTTATGTCCATATATGGAGATCACTGCAGTTATAGTTCTGGGTCCATTTTATGCCCATATATGGAGATATCTGTCTATCTGCGTCCATTTTATGCCCATATATGGAGTATCTGTCTGTGCCTCCAACTGTGTTGCAGACACAGTGCCGGTTCCCCCTTTAATGCAAACCTCATTATACCTGTTGTCATAGGACCCGTTTTGAACATCTGTTTGCCTGTGTCCATTTATGCCCATATATGGAGATATCTGTATCTGTCTGTCTGTCTGTCTGTCGGCGTCCATTTTATGTCCATATATGGAGATCACTGCAGTTATAGTTCTGGGTCCATTTTATGCCCATATATGGAGATATCTGTCTATCTGCGTCCATTTTATGCCCATATATGGAGTATCTGTCTGTGCCTCCAACTGTGTTGCAGACACAGTGCCGGTTCCCCCTTTAATGCAAACCTCATTATACCTGTTGTCATAGGACCCGTTTTGAACATCTGTTTGCCTGTGTCCATTTATGCCCATATATGGAGATATCTGTATCTGTCTGTCTGCGTCCATTTTATGCCCATATATGGAGATCTTTGACCATCTGTTTGCCTCTGTCCATTTATGTCCATATATGGAGATATCTGGCTATCTGCGTCCATTTTATGCCCATATATGGATATATGGAGATCACTGCAGTTATAGTTCTGGGTCCATTTTATGCCCATATATGGAGATATCTGTCTATGGAGAACGCGCGTGCCCGTGGGACGAACGGTTCTCGAGATACGCGGATTACCTACATACATACACACTCACAGATATTTTTTGTTGACTCATGTGGCGTACGTGATGTCAGAGCCTTTTATGAAGTGATGTCACAATGAGTCAGAGCTTTCGCCGATTTCCTCAGAAACAGCCTGATGTCAACAATCAACCCCGCATAAGGAGATTCCGAACGTTTCGCGCCGGTTCGGGAAAACCGCGCGTCGGGTCGGGTCGAGACCCGGCACTGCACTCCGTGCCGCGGCGGGGAACGCGCGTGCCGAATCTGAAGCCGGTGGGACGAACGGTTCTCGAGATACGCGGATTACAAACACACACACACGCACGCAGAGACTTCTCGCATTTATAGATAGATGACATCAGAGCAGGATAATATAGATAGCAAAGATTCACAAATGAGTAATTGTAACCACTGTTGAAAATTGTTAAGCCTTGTTTGACGAATAATATGTATATTAACACAGTTTCAAAAACTGATTAAGATTAAAAACAATCTCTTTAATGATTGAGAGGAACTTTCTTTCTTTCTTTCTTTCTTTCTTTCTTTCTTTCTTTCTTTCTTTCTTTTTTCTTTCTTTCTTTCTTTCATTTCCATCACTCACTCTGAATCAAAGCCAAAGCTCAATAGGTCACAAAGTACAGCTGAGCAATTTGCCCACCATTCACGTCCTCAAGGAGCTGCTCTCTGAACCACGTATTTCATTATAAGCCTCGCCATGACGAAGGAAGCTCTCTTATCTGCAGCACACACTCAGTGGGAAGTCGCTTCTGGCTACACGGCTAATCACTAATCATGAATAAGGCGGCAGATTGCAATATAGCAGAATTTAGGGGAGAAGAACAAAATGAAACAATATAAATGTATTTGCATTTACACTGCACCCCATCCATGGACCTGAGAACAGTTAAAACGACACCTCTCATTACAATCACTGCCTTTTCCTCTGTTTAATGCTATTCATTACAACCAACAGAGTGAGTGAGAGAGTGAGAGAGTGAGAAAGTGAGAAAGCGAGAACAGCTAGAATGGACGAGCACATGTCACAGGGCAGGCATTGATGCGTGCGTGCGTGCGTGCGTGCGTGCGTGCGTGCGTGCGTGCGTGCGTGCGTGCGTGCGTGCGTGCGTGCGTGCGTGCGTGCGTGCGTGGCGTGGCGTGCGTGCGTGGCGTGCGTGCACATGTGTGTCTGTGTGGGTGGCAGAGGAGATAAATTGCACACATTTAGTTGATGCAACATCACATTAACCATAAGCAATGATCTCATATCCTCGTATTAAGGCAAAGACGATCTTGGAAATGAGACTCCACTGTCACTCCACTGCTCCACTGCTCGTTACCCCCTCATGAACTAAAATGGTTGTGGAATTTGCTGCATTGCACAGAGGAAATGTTACCATAATAGGGATTCATGTGTCAAAAATCTTATTATGAGTAGGCCTATGTGTTAGGCTGTATAGAATGGGGAGTGTCCAAATTGATCTCAAACCCTGAAAATGCTTAATTGCATTGTATGTTATGTGTCTGTGTGTATATATACGGTATATATCTCTTGTATTAAATTGGCTTGACAGGTACAGACATGTCAAAGGTGTGATTCTTTTAATAAGCAAGAAATTACACAGAAATGACTCCTTTTATGCCAGCGTGCGCCCTTGTGGACTAGCCTTGCTGAGGTGGTGACGTCACCGAGAACGCTGCTCCCTCATTGGCTAAAGGCCCAGCCAACGAGGAGAAAGTAACGCGAAACGACGAAATGACATACTGTGGCGGCTAGGTGTTTGATGATCTATAGACCAGCTTTGCAAGCTGGTAGAAATCTGTCTTGCAACCTGAGTACAATGTCAGACCCTTTCTTTACCATCACTTTGATGCCGTTCCACAGTATACTATATAATCAAGACAACTTTTTAAAAAGACTATAGCCTCATTTATAATGCTGCAGAACCACCCACTCAATGAAAGTGGCTGATTTTTTACTGAAAAACGTTGTGAGCCTTAGGCAATCTCCCCAGCTTAATTTGTGATAGTGTGTGGGTTTCATATAACTACAGTATACGTATCTGCACACCTTAAAAGGGACTGTGCTTTGACACCGAATAATGCGAGAAGTATGAGCGTCTCATAGAAAACTGAAGCAGCTGTAAAGTGCACTGTAGTATGATGAAATTATGTCTGTTTTAACAGCAATGCAAATCAACAATTCCACTGCAAACACAACCCCATAGGAATATAGCAACAGCAACACATTCACAGTAAAATCCTGTGCAAATTCACAATGGCATTGCACTGCACAGCCTTTGCGCCCACTAAACCCACACAAAAGACATAAAGAAACTGTATAATTCTCAAAGCACCCGCAAAATGTGAAATGTAATGCGCTGGCAAGCAAGTAGTGTCTCTGTGCTCCAGTGCTTGCACGTATTTAAATTTGCTAATAATTAGTGACACATTTGGCACAACTTCGGCCTATTTCAAGGAAAATGGGCCTCACTGCTAAACAATTTCCAATTCACAAACAACAGCGCAGTGAAAGTTATTATTAGGCTACCAGTTACAGTACCACTAGAGAGGTAGTGGTAACTGAAGCAAATTCATAAGGGGTGTTTAACCCAGACTTCCACAAAATGAGGCCAAACTGCACTCAGTTGAAACAACGTAACATGTTTGTAACCGCATGTTATTAGCACAACATCTTCTGTGAATCGGCTCATACTTCTCCCTAATACTTCTTAAGACGGGGGCAATTTATATGCAATTCACGCACACGCACACGCGCACGCACACGCACACACACACACACACACACACACACACACACACACACACACACACACACACACACACACACACATACACACACACACACACAGTCACAAACATTTTGAAAGTATCAAGTTATTGCTTCCGTAGGTCGCAGTTTACTGTCAGAACCGGCACAGCTTGTCCGTATACATGTAACGCCTGACACTGTTGTTCCCCTGACACATCATTATGACATCACAGGTGACATCACAGTGATGTCAGATACCCAGAGCAGGGATAACGCCTGACACTGTGGTTCCCCTGACACATCACTGTGACATCACAGGTGACATCACAGTGATGTCAGATACTCAGAGCAGGGATCTCCATATATTGGCATAAACAGGTGAGATCACAGTGGAGTGGCTGGTTCAGACAGGGATCTCCATGTATGGGCATAAAGGGGATTGTATGTTGTGATGTCATGGGAACCACTCTATGCCCATATATGGAGATCCCTGATGTCATCAATATTAAGCCCATATCTAACAGGAATCCATATATGGGGAACTGGTCTGATATACTGTATATCACTGGCCAGACGGCCGAGACCTCGCCCTTTAGAGGTCGCTTGTCGCCCTGAGGCGTCTTACTAGGTAGTTAAATAATATGTAATTCATTTTGCCTAAAAGCCATTCAGACATTTTAATTTCATTAATATGTTCTAATGTTTAATGCCAAAAGCACAATTCAATTCAGTTAATCACAATTATTTCTGTGAGAAATTAATCAAGTAAAATGTCATGATGGTGACAGCTCTACATACTGTATACAGTACGCAAACTGTTTGCACTTTCTTGCTGGCGGTGCAGCCTTTATCTCGCCATACAGTAGAGTAGGGACAGTGCTGTATACTGTAGTTGATGCAGGCGCTGGTACTGTGTGTACAAGGTCATTCAGGATGGCTCAGGACCATGAAGAGCCTGAGGTCTCATCCATCTCACTTATCACTGCATGTGCCATAGCGAATAATCATAAAATGATAAATAGCTCGACTTCCTCACTGTAACTAAGGGACGTGGTAGATACCGCTAGTGAATCTATTTCAATAAAGGGCAGCCACACAACTCCATGCACATGTTAGGAAGTTGTATTATGACAAAAGGGCAACATGATGCATTTTATATTTGTAGCTCCTGCAAACACAGGAACTGCCCTTGTGCATGCATACAGGTCATGTATGCACAAGCGCATGATGCACGCACAAACACAAACACACAAACATGCAAGCACGCACGCGCACATACACATGCACACGCACACGCACACATGCACAGACGAACGCACGCACGCACACCTGACATTATAGTACATGTCCACAACAACAAGGAAGCCTATATACCTGTATTCTATCATCCATTATCACAGGCCTTTACGTAGATAGAACTCCATCTCAACACAATGAAATCCTTAGTCTTAATTACATTTTGTACAAATGACACCAAGAGTAGAGAACCCAAGCAGGGGCTCAGCTCAGGACTAATACAAAGTAAAGCAAATGTGAAGCAACAACCAAAACGTAATGTATCTTGTTA
The DNA here is from genome assembly GCF_963921795.1 of Nannobrachium achirus. Classification (NCBI taxonomy): domain Eukaryota; kingdom Metazoa; phylum Chordata; class Actinopteri; order Myctophiformes; family Myctophidae; genus Nannobrachium; species Nannobrachium achirus. The sequence goes on along the minus strand of NC_137832.1, from coordinate 26,746,488 downwards.
AAGAAAGAAGGGGTGTGTGCAGTGGCATGTGTGAGTGATGCATGTAACGCATGACTGCAGCAGATGTGTACCGACTACGAAACCGCCATGACGTGTAACAAAAGGTCTGCCTTATAGTGTGTGGGTGTGTGCATGCCTACGTGTGTGTGTGTCGGGTGGCCATAAGCCGGCAAACAGAGAAAATCGACGAGGAGGATGTATTCATCCATATTGAGGCAACAGGGACGTGTGTGTGTGTGTGTGTGTGTGTGTGTGTGTGTGTGTGTGTGTGTGTGTGTGTGTGTGTGTGTGTGTGTGTGTGTGTGTGTGTGTGTGTGTGTGTGTGTGTGTGTGTGTGTGTGTGTGTGTGTGTGTGTGTGTGTGAAAGAGAGAGAGAGAGAGAGAGAGAGAGAGAGAGAGAGAGAGTTGGGGGCGGAGAGGCAAAGATGTGCTTCCGTTTTCCGAACAAAGAGCAGATGGGGGAACAGATGAGGGAACCACCGGGGTATCAATTACCATCAGCAGCACCAGCGCATGATGCTTGGGCCAATAATTCAACCCTCTCTCAGTGTTGCTGCCTGTTTGCTGCCTGGCTTTGCTTGATACTTCTGTTTCCACTGAACCTATCACATGCATACCCAACAGCACAGACATGTGAGGATCAAGGAATGTGGCTCATACAATACAATCATAACCTTTAACAAAGGGGGTCAAACGTGTGACCTGGTGTTGTGTGTGACTGACCTGCTCGACTGCACAGCAGACAGCACGTTTGAACTTGGCTGTGTGCCCTTTTTGTGCCCTTTTGCCCTTTTTTTTAATGGCCTGCCCAACATCCCTGGCCCTTATCAAGATGATGTGCTGTATTTCGGGAGGCTTCGACCACATTCTCCCATGCATGTATCCCTGCGGTTGCACGTGACCGTTGGCAGCCAATAGCCTCCTCTGATCGCATTTCAATCTATGATGGCAACACCCATGCCAAGGACCCATATTGTTTCATTTGCGCTGCATAGAAACCAATGGCGTCGCTTTGTCCATATCTTTTATACAGTCTATGAGTGCAGTAGATCTTGAAGCCACCAGGGCGGCCACCTCACACATGTTCTGAAAATCTTCTAAATCTTGTCACAAAATCCCGACTATCATTTTTTTTGTGCCTTAGGGCAGTGATTCTCAACCTTTTTTCTGCATGGGCACACTTTTCATGTCCCAATAGAATCCATGGGCACACCAACATAATACGGGGGTGTAGATATCGTCACTGTTGGGAAGAAACCTTGTATCTCCAAGTTTCACGTTTCTTCGCAAAGTAAAGCCCTGCTTCATCATGCAAGGCTGTCGCACAACAGTAGTGAAAACAGCAGATCTATAAGCACACAACGCCTCGCACTGCGAGGCGTTGTGTGCTTGTAGATCGGCTGTTTTCACTAGTTTAAATCATTTTTTAAATGATAAATACAATACTGGCTTTCAAGCAGTTTCAAGGGGCACACTTGACCCTTCTCAGGGGCACACAAAGGTCCCCAGACACAGTGGTTGAGAAACACTGCCTTAGGGCACAGCTAATGGGGGTCCTAACAAATACACTAGATGCAGAGACGTCAAGTGCCCTCCCACCTCGTTAACCTTGCAACTACAAACATTCCTCTTTGTAGCCTGTTGGCCATCATTAGCAGTCTTGGAATAATTGCCAATAGGCTACAAAGAGAAATGTTTTCATTTTTACATGGTAATGACAACGTATTGCTTATTTTACTGTCCAATGACATGGGCCAAGTTTTTGTGGGACATCTTGCCCTATTAGCATAAGACATCCAATGTACTACATTATTTCTGGTGTGAAACGGCACAACGTTTCCCCCCCTTTTCCGGGGTTTGAGCACCTGCCCTCTCAGTGCTCTCTGCACGGCCCCGCCCTAGAGTGTGAATAAAGACAATGGGAAACTAAGACATAGCTTACTGCTTTTATAAAGCGTTCTTTTTGTGTTATCCTTTTAGCCTAAATGCTGTACCTTCATGCTGTTTCCTTTTTTTATTATTAATTATTAAATACAAAATTATATATTACATCAATCAATCAATCAATCAAAACATGCAAATTATAGACATATTTACATGTCAGTAATGTCAGAACCAGCGTAAAATGCGAATTAATCTACTTTGCATTTTTGTAAATCGGAATTATGCCTAAGCTGACGTCAGCAAGGGGGAGAAGACGACAGCCAGCCCCAAGGCCTCCCCTAAGTAACAAGAAATCTTGTGAAATAAAATGTCGTCAACCAATCATCAGGGATGATGATACACGAAAGAAGAATAGAATCCGCCGACGGTTTGAAACCGTTTGTTTGGCACAGTAATAGTGATGTAATGTGGTCTCAGGTGTGTGTTTATTATATAACAGTTTACAATGGCTTTGAACACAGCTCAGCCAGTCATAATCAAGGACCAGAACTATTTGTTTTATAATTGACATTTTGCTGGCATGTGTATGCCTGGCATACGTCATGTACTATATTGAGTAATGCTAATGTGAAATTTTCTCATCACACGTTATGAGAGCTGAAATCATTGGTAAAATCTGTTTAGCAAGCTCTTCCCCCTTGTTTCATAGCAGTAAACAATTTATAAGCCAACAAACGTTTAACTAAGACCACCCCCACCCCCATCACCATCCCAACACACACGCACGCACACACACACACGCACGCACGCACGCACACACACCACACCACACCACACCACACCACACACAAACAATGCACACCCCCATCTGCCTCCCAGCCTCCCTGGGAGAAGGCTGCTCTCCATCTTCAAATGCAGACAGGGTTTGGGTGACAGGCTCAAATTAGGTGCCAATTACACGCATTTGAGCAACTCGTTTTGGTGGCAACACCTATAAGTGGCAGCCAAGACATTGGGCTGAGACCCCCAGAAGTAATTTCATAACGTGCCAGAAAGCCTGAAAGCCAGGCGTCATCGAGAGGAAAAACAATGTAATAAAAGCACGCTTGTAGTTCTCTTCTCCCCCTTCCTCCGTCTCGCACGCCCTCTCTAATTATTGCCAACATGTAGGACAATGTTTTTGTTTCTCAGGGGCAGGGGTGTCACAAGGGGGGGGAAGTGGGACTGAGTTACTAGGGCCCAAGGTGGAGGGGGCCTAGTGACTTTAGCTAATGAAAAATAGCAGATATACAAGCTCACAGCGCGGCATCGAGTGCCGCGCTGCAAGCTTGTAGATCTGCTATTTTTGAAAAGTCGTGAAAATGTGTGCAAATCTTTGAATATATGTATTTTTTTAAGCGGACATTTGTAATTCAAATTTTGCTCCTGGGGGCTCCCTGGAACTAAATATTTTGAGATGGGGCTCCGTGGCCAAATACATATCATTTTGGAGGTCCTTGACATGAAAAAGTTTGAGCACCACTGACATGGAAACATAGGTTTCTTGCACACATTTTCAAAATGTTTCAAAAATAGCAGATCTACAAGCCCGCAGCGTGGGCACTCGTTGCCGCGCTGTGAGCTTGTATATCTGCTATTTCTCAATAGTTAACATTCATGGGGGGCCCGCAGTGAATCCTTGTTGTACCCAGGGCCCAGAATTTGGTGTGACGCCCCTGTTCAGGGGTGTATATTGCTGGACAGGAAGTGCCATTAAACACGACGTCTTTTCCCCCAGTCCAACCCATATTGGCCATTATTCACAGATTAGAAAGGGAGGCGTCGGGGGTGATCGAGGGGGAGAGAGCTTATTAGCTTCTTCATAATAGGGGTCATTCTGTGGGAAAAGTGCTGCCTCTGGTAGAATTTACCAGGGAATGTATTCACCGCCAGGCCTGGCGCCGCATCAAAACGCTTAGGCAAGACAATACAGTGCATATTTCACAGTTAATCATTAATGATGACACGCGCTGCGTTTGAAAACATGAAAATGGCCTAGGTCAACAGCCAAGGTACGGAGGGGTTGTGAAGAGGGGGAAAAAAAGGTGAAACCCCGCGTTGTAAAACACATGACCTTTCTCTTACCAGACAGCGTTGAACTCGACGTGTGCATCAAAGAAACCCACCACGGGGGCAGTGGCCGCGTTCCAGCCGTGGATCCGTGCTCGAATCAGGCCCTCTCTCTTGCTGTTCCTCACAATCTTCACCAGGCCCGGGTAGCGCTTGTTCACATACTGGTCCAGATTAAACTTCAGCTCCACTGTAATGCAGAAGACAGTAGAATAGAATAGTAAGTAAGGAAGTAAGGAAGCAGGTGGGAGATGCTTACAGAATAGAATAGAATTGTGAGAGTGGATTTCACCTCCAGTGCAAAAATGAGAGATGAAAGACGGAGAGACGTTGTCACAAATTGTGAGAAATTGAGATTTTACACTCAATAGAATTGACGGATTTGCACTCTTTTTAGAGTTTAGAAAAGGCATGTTTGTGAGTTGTCATTGGGAAATAATTCAACAACAACATTACAACAAACACTCAGACACACAAATTGTTATCCATGCATGTTCTTTGAGTTTTCAACCCTCCCCAACTGTGCTAAGCTGCGAGTGCCCCCCTTTTGTACGCCGGAGGGGGACAAAGCAGTGATGCTTGCTGTGTAGGACTTCTGCATCATAGCCCTGGCTTGCCCTGACTTTGGCTTATACGCTGTAGGAGCAGACATCAGTCAGTGGTGGAAAAAAACTGCAGCCCAATCCCCAGTGACATAGAAAAACCTGTCATTGGAAGGATCATCTGTCAATAGATTTTGTGTGTGCGTGCATGCGTGCGAGCGTGCGTGCGTGCGTGCGTGCGTGCGTGTGCGTGTGTGTGCGTGTGCTGGGGCGTCACACCAAATTCTGGGCCCTGGATACAAGGATTCGCTGAGGGGCCCCCCATGAATGTTAACCTTTGAAAAATAGCAGATATACAAGCTCACAGCGCGGCACCGAGTGCCGCGCTGCGAGCTTGTAGATCTGCTATTTTTAAAGAATTGTGAAAATGTGTGCAAGAAACGTATGTTTCCATGTCACAGTGGTGCTCAAACCTTTTCATGTCAAAGGACCCCCAAGATGATATGTATTTGGCCACGGACCCCCTTGTCTCAAAATATTTAGTTCCAGAAGCAAAATTTGCACAAATTTTCGGGACTTTTCAAAAATAGCAGATCTACAAGCTCGCAGCGCGGCACTCGGTGCCGCGCTGTGAGCTTGTATATCTGCTATTTTTCAATAGCTAAAGTTACTAGGGCCCCTCCACCTTGGGCCCTAGTAACTCAGTCCCACTCCCCCCCCCCCTTGTGACGCCCCTGTGTGTGTGTGTGTGTGTGTGTGTGTGTGTGTGTGTGTGTGTGTGTGTGTGTGTGCGTGCGTGTGCGTGCATGTGTGTGTGTGTGTGTGTATGTGCGTGTGTGTGTGTGTGTGTGCGTCTGACCGAAGGTCTTTACTCTTAGCTACATATAATAGCTCAGAGGGGGGAGTGTTTGGCATGACACCCCCACTGGGCAACGTGAGAGGGCGGCCTCTGTCAGTCTAATGTTCCATCTATGCTGGCTGTCAGTGATGGAAGAAGTATTTGTTACAGTACAAGGATCAATACTGCAACGTAGAAAAAGTCTAAAAGGACCCATTTTCACAAGCTTTAAAGAAATAGTTCACCCCCAAAATGTTTTTTTTTTTTTTTTTTTTTTTTTTTTTTTTTCAGTTGATTACTCATGCCATGGAGACTTGAGTTCAATAATATTTTTGGGTTTTTGTCAGAGTAAAAAGTACAATATTCGCCTCTAAGATGTAGTGGAGTAGAAGTAAAAGTATTGAAAATTGGAAATACTCCAGTGAAGCAAAAAGTACCTCAACGTTTAGTATTCAAGTACAGTACTTGAGTACAGTACATGTAATTAATTACTTTAAACCACTGCTGCATGTGCATCGTGTCACACACCGAAAACAGACGATCTAAGCTTGACTTGTAGATTGGCTTGTGGAAGCTTATAGATCTGCTTTACTGGTGTGCAGCTACTATTACCTCATTTATACATGTTTTTTGCATAGTAGATCTACAAACTCACAACACGCCACACTGCAACACGCCACACGTTAAAACCCTGAAAAAAACAGCTGCTCTACGTTTCTATTCAGGGTAATGCAGTGGGTATGCAGAGTACGTACTGTAGGTAGCTGAGAAGCCTGCAGGTTATGGAGGCTATTTCAGAAAAAATTGTAACCACCATATTAACCAGAATGTAATTAGGAATAGAAATACATTTGCATATCCCTCTGAGAGTTACAGGATGGTCTCTCTTAACCAAAAAGCCTCTTGGCAGCTGAAATATGATGAAAGCCAAGAGTGCAGACATTTCTGGGCATTGCAGAGAAACAGTAAAGATAAGGTAAATCTGTAGATATTCAGCAAACCAATAGTAGGCAGTGGAGTTATAGACCAGTCGTTCTCAACCTGTGGGTCGGGACCCCCAGGGGGGGGGGGGGGGGGTCCCCAAATGTGCAACACTGTTTTCTCACAACGGTAAACGAACCAACATAAAGATTGAGTGTATAGAGGGTATAAGTGACAATTGAAGGTGCCCGGGTAGCTCAGTCGGTAGAGCTCTCGCCTTTGGACCTTAAGGTCATGGGTTCGATTCCGGGCACCGCCAACTCAGTGTATAAGTAGCAAGCTGTGCGGCAAGTACTGGGAGCTGATGGTAGGTGTGGTGCTCCACCGCAGCAGTCCATCTCCCAGGGGTCTAGCGCATTGTAACGGGGACAGACTCCTGCGTGTTACTGGCTGATACCGACAATAAGCCACTCCCGACCTACTTGAAGGACTTTTTAATACAAATTAAGACACATTAAACGTTGGCAAAATTGTCAAATATTAGAAGCAGAAATCCCCCCCCCCCCCCCCCCCCCACACACACACACACACACACACAACAAATGGAAGATTTTGAACGCCTTGTGGATTGATAGCAGGATTCATGGGGGTGCGGTGGGAGAGAGAGAGAGAGAGAGAGAGAGAGAGAGAGAGAGAGAGAGAGAGTGGTGGGAGTGATAGATGACCTTGTAATCAGAAATTCACAAATTAAATCCCTAGCATTTCCTGTTTAAATGCCCTGAGGCAAGACACTGTGTGAAACCCCACCTCACTGAGAGAATTATTCACCATGCAAATCTGACAGAAGCAATATGTAGGAAGCCATGTGTGCAAGAGGACTAGGCACATTTACACAGCTCTGTGTAAACCATCATAAAGCAAATAATAATGATAATCTTTGTCGTCACATTTGTTGTGATAATCATGCGCTGATATGTTGAAACAGGTCGGAGACCCATTGAATCAATCATTCACACCGACGAGTCGACTGACACCGGAGAATGTGTCTGTTGACTCTGCCCGAAGCGAGTAATGGGATGCGCATGCAGGGGCGTCACACCAAATTCTGGGCCCTGGGTACAAGGATTCACTGCGGGCCCCCCATGAATGTTAACTATTGAAAAATAGCAGATATACAAGCTCACAGCGCGGCACCGAGTGCCGCGCTGCGAGCTTGTATATCAGCTATTTTTGAAAAATCAGGAGAATGTGTGCAAGAAACCTATGTCAAGGACCCCCAAGATGATATGTATTTGGCCACGGACCCCGATCTCAAAATATTTAGTTCCAGGGACCCCCAGAAGAAAAATTTGAGTTAGAAATGTTCGCTTAAAAAATACATATATTCAAAGATTTTCACACATTTTCACAACTTTTCAAAAATAGCAGATCTACAAGCTCGCAGCGCGGCACTCGGTGCCGCGCTGTGAGCTTGTATATCTGCTATTTTTCAATAGATAAAGTATTTAGGGCCCCTCCACCTTGGGCCCCGGTAACTCAGTCCCACTTTCCTACCCCTTGTGACGCCCCTGTGCGCATGCAATATTCATAGGAAACTAAATTGAGTTCATTGTTTAATATCAAAATGCTTGACATTCCATCATCCCAGAGTAAACACAGTCTCAAAATATCTAACCAAAGGCTGTCCTCTAAATCACAATGCCATAAATTGAGTGGTAAGACCTTGATTTACGATGAAAGAAATAATCCCTGTCATGAAAGGTCAGGGTGGTTATTCAAATTAAGGGGAGGTCTAACACACTTAATTGCAGCACTAGTTACAGGAACACAACGTCAATTGGAACGCACACACTATTGATGTTAGGATTCTTTGGCAAAAGTGCAGAGATTGATGCAATGTGGATCTTCTTCTTTTTGAGCGGTGGTCACACCGTCTCCTATACGTGGCCGTGTGTGTATGCGTCCGTCCGGCCGTCCGGCCGTGTATGTAGCCTCAAGCCTGCAGTACCTTTTCTGACCACACATGTTAAGGGAGGGGCGCTGTTGTTCTCACACACACACACACACACACACACACACACACACACACACACACACACACACAGTGTGTGAAGAAACTACAGCATTGTAAAGCACACTAACCCCGCTGCACCCACCCAGTAGTGCTGTTGCACAGCCTCCACGACCACCGCTCAGTTCACACGGGTGTGATTTTTTTGACAAGTTAAGTATGATTTATACTGAATGATGTTGCCCTGCACCAAATATAGCCGACGTACAAGCTCGCAATTCACGTTTCATCGCATTAAATAAAACACTGAGATTCATTTCTGTACAGTAACAGAATACATTTCTAGCAACCATTATCATGTATCATCATAATATCTTCCCAGTGATATGGTAATAGGATAAATCATACATGTTCTGTAGCGTCTTTAATCAGATCTGAATATGCAATGTTTACAGTAATTCAGCTCCAACTGAAATTAATATTACAAGCTGGGGTTCTGCTGGGCCTCGGTTTATGCCCTGTTTTCATTATGTGAACCATTAGGTTATCAAGTTGATAGCGGTATTTGCAAGCAGGGACATGCTGGCCATTGGGAAAAGCGGGTCAACTCCCGAACGGCCGGTTCATTCCCGGCCGGTCCAGGCCGGCCATTAGGAAACAAATAAAAATAAAAATGTCGGCCTTCGTCCCATTTTGGGGGCTGGGCGGCCAACAAAGTAAATCGTCACTGTCGGGCAGAAACCTCGCCTCGCGGTGCGAGGCGTTGTGTGCCTGTAGATCGGCTGTTTTCACTAGTTTAAATCATTTTTAAAATGATAAATGCAAACAGTTTTGGATATACAAGGTTTCCACCCGACAGCGATGAAATATAACTCATGTACAATAATTGGCCCACTGGCTTGTCACTTGTCATGATCTGAAATGGCAAATCTTTGAGTAGCAGCCACGCTATAGAGAGAGATCTCTCTCTATAGCGCGCAATGAGGGCCTCTACAACTCTTTTTCCCGGGCTGAATCAGGGGCCCAGCACGTCCCTGTTTGCAAGAATTGAATTCTGCAAGGCTCATTAGCCCTCTCCTTTTGCTGGCTAATACTGGGAACAACAATAAACTGGGAGTTATCCTCTGTGATAGACAGAGCTAACGCTTATCAACAGGGAGCGTGAATCTAACCGAACGCCGGCAGAGATGATCTAATAAATAAACCCCTCAGCCACCGATAAATATCACAGGCTGCCCCAGAAAAGGATATGTGTCATGGCGACAAGGCAAACATGCCTCCGACGGTGTGATTCATTATGCCTGAGAGTGAGCTCGGCTAGTACCTCCGAGACATATCGTGGAGCCCTTGTTTGAACAAGAGGGGACAGGCGAGAGGCGTCCGGGAAAGGTCAAGCTATCCAGCGCCCATGTTAATTGTCTAATGTCAGAGCAAAGCAACACAGCTCCCTCAGCAACAAACTCCCACGTCTGCACGCATTAACATCACCCAATACAATGGGTAAACGTCATAAACGTCATAAACCTTGATGCTGAAGGTGAAGGATATAGAATACCACACTCGTTTTGCACTGGTTTCCATACCAAATTCTCAATGCTTTTCCCCCCTAGGTTAACATTAATAATGGAAAATAATTCATCTGTGGTTAACAGTTGAATGATGATAATGATGATGATGATGATGATGATGATGATGATGATGATGATGATGGTGATGATGATGATGATGATGATGATGATGATGATGATGATGATGATTACCCTAAAAGAGTGTCACCTTTTGTTCCACGACATAAATTAAACTGTCAATATCGAATGTTCTCAACCATGAATCTTGAAGCTATTATTATGCACATCTAAAAATGTACGGTATATGAAAGGAGAATTCCAGACGAGTGCTTTTCTTACGGTAATCTGATGTTATTCCATCCATAAACCAGTGGTAGAGGTGGGGGGGGGGGATGTTTATTTCTAGCGTGTTAGCTCTGACTGGAGGGGGTGGGATTTAGCGTCTGTTCTCATTTTTGCATGCAGCCCATTATTGACAACACTGTGAAGATGGCTCTGCCATTATGAAGGACAGATTTAAACTAGAAAAAGGAATTGTCAACCGATACAAATAAGCGATTCAGTAAAATCCCATCGCTTGCGGTTGGAGCTGCTGAGGACTCAAGATTAAATAAATAAATAAAAAAGATTTGTACAGATCGTTCTGGAATATAAGATTAACAGAATAAAATGGCTAGTCCGGAATTCTCCTTTAATTGTGGTTGTGTTCTAAAGTCACAGCCTTTGCCCCTCCCATTACCTTCTCCAATATTATGTCCATGAGCTCATCTGTTATGGCCTTACCCCATGCCCATTTGCTCTGAGTTCTCTCCTATAGACAATATTCACACGGCTGCCATTTTGCTAATAAGTTAATGAAATGCCAGACGTTTATTTATATTTTTTTATTTTTTATTTGTTTCTGGAGTTGAGTTCCTGCATTACCGGTACCTACAGTACACCAGTTCCTGACAGTCTGTTGATTATATTAAAATATGTGATAAATAATCCAAAACGTAATGAAACAAATCCCATTGACAATTTTAGGTATACTACTTTTGTGTGACAGCCTTGTGTGATGAAGCATAGCTTTACTTTGCGAAAAAAAAATTGCAAATTTGAAACTTGGAGATACAAGGTTTCTGCCCGACAGTGACGATATATACTGTAGATATGGTACAGGTGTCCTTAGAACAACCTGACGGTGACACTGTGGCCCTACACGTACCCTCAGGCCCCATGAACAGCCCTGGGTGGGAGGCATGCCAGTGGGCGGGTTAGAGCCACGTTATTAGGGGAGGCATTCAGCGGCCATTTTCGCCTGCTCGTTGGTTTTAAATGGCTGCCAATTGAAGAGCCTCAGCGGGGAGAGTGGGGGGAGTGGTTGGTGGGCCAATGTTGACTCTTGCTCAGCCCTCTTTCATATGTTATTTATGCACTCTTTGTCTACTGGCAGCCTGAGGGAAGCAGGGGCCAGTGCTCCATGCCAAGTAATGGAGGGGCCTAGTGTCCTCTGCAATCTTGCTCATAGTCCCTGCCTCTCCAAAACAGGCAGGCTATTTGGATGTGGAGGATGCTGGCCGGCATTGTCAGCTAGAACGGGCCACGCCAGGTGTGGAGCCTGGAGGCAAACTCCAAACGTTCTTTGCCTACATCACCATGGAGACTGTTGTAGGCAGGCACCAGTAGGGCAAAGGACAAGAAGAATCTCTCTCTTCTGCCCTTTGTCTTTCCCCCCCCCCAGCTATTTTTACATTAAGAGCATGCCCCTAGGGGCTCTCTATCCTTTCACTTCCCTCTCTCAGTCTCTCTCAACAGTTAATGCACGCGCCCACACACATGCACACACGCGCGCGTGCGCGCACACACACACACACACACACACACACACACACACTACTACTCCTCATGCAGACCCCCCCACCCCTTTACACACTCGTAAGCCTATATGTGCACAAACCACAATACGGTACTACCTGTAGTTGGATACTGACTTGGTGCCACACTGACCGCACTGGAAATCTGCCAAACGCATCATGTGAAGCTGTGTATGCTGCCTTTTATTTTTTTGTCTCAAGTCAAGGCAGGTCGCAGAAACTGAAAATCGGTGTTGTACATTATGATTGAAAATCCAACTTGCAGAGCAAAAACAGAGGGAACTTGTGAACGAAAAGGTTGCCGGTTCAAATCAATGTAGCAGCGTAAATCTGTGTGAATACTGAAAGTCTGTAGTAAATAATGCAATGCACTCCCTAAATGCATACAGTATATCGTCGTTGTCGGGTGGAAACCTCGTATCTCCAAGTTTCAAATTTGTACGTTCGCGAAGTAAAGCCCTGCTTCATCAGACAAGGCCGTCGCACAAAAGTAGTGAAAACAGCAGATCTACAAGCACACAACGCCTCGCGTGCGAGGCGTTGTGTGCTTGTAGATCGTCTGTTTTCACTAGTTTAAATCATTTTAAAAATGATAAATGCAAAACGAACGGTTTTGGACATGCAAGGTTTCCACCCGACAATGACGATATATTTTCTGATTATGAGGAAAGTTGAAGATGTCTCTTACCACTGTCACTGTTGTCATCCACCAGGATGATCTCCTTGAGGAGGTGGGCAGGAGTGTGGTTGACGACGCTGTGAACGGAGCGAAGGATGACTGACAGGGCCTCGTTCACAAAGATGAAGACCACGGAGATCTGCGGCAGGTCCTCCGGATACGTCAACTGTTTACATCTGTGAGGATTTAAATTAAGACATTTATATTAGGCATGCACTTAAACTTTATATACAGTATTTCACTGACTGGGGCCCCCCAAGAGACTATAGTTGGTCCCAGGCCTGGAAATTTGTCATTTTAGGGGCAAGGCCACTTGGCCTTTGGTGTTGTACATTTTTTTAGAGCACAAAGGCCAAATGCAAGGGCAGGAAGGCCATCAAATAAAACAAGATTTTGGTCCATTGAAAGAATTAATTGAATTTAAGGATAATTTAAAATGTAAAATGTAGACTCTCTACAGTGAAATAAATACATTATGGTATCTACAATCTGATCCATGCTCAGCCCTGCACCAAAAGGATGGGGACTCAACAAAAGACATGTCAAGAAAGAGACACTGGTGTCGACATATTGACAAGAGAGAGATAGAGGAGAAAGTGGTAGACTCAGCTGGGGCATTAAGGCCAAACTGAGGGGCAACGACTGCCATGGCCTTCATGGCCTCCCTGAAATTCCTGCCCTGCTTGGTCCCCTACTTTTCCCCCCTATCCACAAGTTTCCCCGGGAGTTTACTGGAGACTATCAGGACCAAACTTCCGGGTTTAACAGTAGACATACAAGCTCACGTTGCGTCGCAGATGCAACCCGTTGTGAGCTTGTAAATCGGCGGCGGAAGCTCGATGCAGACGTCTGCGCAATGCACTATGGGGCGTTGGAAACTCGTGGATAAACAAATCTTGATCTTCACAGAATATAGCTGATCTGTGAGCTTGTAGATCTGCCATTGTCACTAAATGTTTTTTTTGCAGAATGTTCACCTATTATGACTCAGAATAGGATGGCTATAGGGTTTATTTGGTTAGGGACAGCAGTAGATTAATACTAGAGTCTGTGGACCAGTTGGGAAAAACAATACCACTTTAGGGCAATGAGGAGGCATATTATGGTTGAAAAGCAGGTAATAATATCTGCAGTGGGGAATACTTTAGCAGACACTGCCTTTTACAGCAGCTCTGCAGCAAGATGTGTGAACACATCTTACATTACCTGAAAGGTTCATTTGCAACTAGTATCTGTAGTTCTAAAAGTCCCTAAAATTAAGTCAACTAATTATGAAAGTGAAATCATTCAAATTTGGGAAAATATGAAAGAGCAAAAGCATTAGCATTTGGAGAGAAGGGCACATAAATCACACATGAAACAAAGATAGCAAATTGCCGTTGTCGGGTGGAAACCGTACATGTCCAAAACAGTTCGGTTTGTATTTATCATTATAAAAATGATTTAAAATTGTGAAAATAGCCGATCTGCAAGCACACGTGTGCTTAATTGTGTGCTATTTTCACTAGTTTTGTGCGACAGTCTTGTGCGATGAAACTTTTACTTTATGAAAACTTGAATATAGGTTTCTGCCCGACAATGAAGAAATGGTATTCCAGCTCAATGTGGGTAGCTTTTGAATTTTTGATTTAACGTGTCCCACATCACTTTGTTTCACAGAAACAAAGCCCTCAGGGCAAAAGCACGGCACTCTCCCAAGATTTAGTTTGCAGACCCACTTCCATTTCATAAATAAGCAACAGCTCCCAGCCTTTTTTCTTTTTTTCTCCCCCTTCTTTTTTCTCCCCAATTTAGTCATTGCCAATTCCTCCCATGTACTGTATATAGTCCCTGTCACTGAAAACACCTGCTGTACTTATTGCCAGCAAGAGTCTTTGTACTGTAGACCAGTGGTTCCCAAACCTTTTAGCTTGAGACCCAAAAGAGAGATTAAACGTTTGCACATGACCCAAACTAGTTAAAATAGTAGAACTACAAGCTCGAGCTTGTATACCCGCTATTTTCACTACTTCTTAAACATTTGTTTTCTAATTTATGGAATTTCTTACATTTCTATTTTATTTATTCATGAAATTACTTTACTCCGTTTTTTTAATACATTTTTAGCTTTTTTGGGAATGTTTTTGGAAAATCTTTTAAACGAAATAATAAAAAATTAAATGTAGAAAACAAATGCTTGCGTGCGTGCGTGCGTGCGTGTGTGCGTGCGTGCGTGCGTGTATGTATGTCTGTCAGTGCATGTATGTAGACTATTATCAGTAAACTTTTAAGAGGGCTCAATGGTGAACAGGATTCTCAACAGATAAATTACTTGTTAAAACCCTGTAACAACAGATAAAGTAGCCTACATGAAGATTGCTTTTACATGGTATAAACAAACACACACACACACACACACACACACACAGACTCACATGCACGCACGCACGCACGCACGCACGCACACACACACACACACACACACACACACACACACACACACACACACACACACACACACACACACACACACACACACACACACAATTACTAGTAGCATTAGATAGCTAAGACATGTAGCTAAAGTAGGAGCCTGGGGCTCATTTATATACATAAATACTCTTTGACTTGAGGCTTTATTTCAAAGAGAATAGTTCTGTCTTTTGATATCATAAAAAAGATTGTTGATTTTGCCACAAAACACAATGTTCCATAGGCCTAAGTCACAACTTTGTCTGGATTTGACCGCTAGCAGCAAAAATTCATGTGCAGCAGCCTTTTATAAACGAGACCCCCAGAGCCTGGTTAAATGACTGTCTGAGACAAAGATGTCGGAGGCAGACGAGGTGTGGAGAGGAACAATCTCTTCTCTTTGTCCTACTCTCCCTCCACAATCCAGGAAGTCAGCAGGAGAAATCTGCTCCCAAGTGGAAAACAGACTGTAACCACTGATTAGAAGGCTGTTCTGTTTCTCTCTACTACTGTCTCACACTCTCTCTCTCTCTCTCTCTCTCTCTCTCTCTCTCTCTCTCTCTCTCTCTCTCTCTCTCTCTCTCTCTCTCTCTCTCTGTGTGTGTGTCTCTCTCTCTCTCTGGCTCTCTCTCTGGCTCTCTCTGTCTCTCTACCTTTACTTTCTCAATGTAGCTCTAATTTGCTAATGGTCTCTCTACTTTTCTGCCTCTTTCATTCACACTCTCTAGTACCGCTCTCTACCCCTACTCTCTCTCTCTCTCTCTCTCTCTCTCTCTCTCTCTCTCTCTCTCTCTCTCTCTCTCTCTGTGTGTGTGTGTGTGTGTGTGTGTGTGTGTGTGTGTGTGTGTGTGTGTGTGTGTGTGTGTGTGTGTGTGTGTGTGTGTGTGTGTGTGTGTGTGTGTGTGTGTGTGTGTGTGTGTTTGTGTGTGTGTCTGTGTGTGTGTTAGCTCTCGTCGTCTCCCATTCACTTAAAATCTTGTATTTACCTTGCTCTATCTTTCTCCTTCCCACTCAGTCTGTCTGTTTGCACACATGCACGCATGTTCTCTCTAACTCTCCCTTTCTCCCTTTCTGTTTGTCTGTCTCCCATTCTCCTTCAAACTCTCTATCCCTGTGTCTCTCATTGAGTCCTGTTCTCTCTGTACTGTTGTGTCTCCCTTAAAGTCACTTTCTCCCCATGCCAGAATGCCATGGCAACTGCTTTGTTGATTGGAATGCAATTTTATGATGCCATTTTCAATGACCCAGTTAATGGAAAAAAATCACACACACAAGTCCACAGTAATGAATACGTATATATATATTTTCTCTTTCACTCCCTCTCACATGCAGACACATATTATGCACACGCATGCATGAGCATGCATGCAATCATACAAAGGCACACGTGGTCTTAAAAAGGTTTTCTGTTGATAATACTAATCCCCCCCCTATCATTGGGAAGTTCACTCATGCATCATTATTTTGTTTTTGTTTCTTTTTTCCCAGAGGCATATTGTAGCTTTGAATTAAAAGACAATTATAGTCTTGCATGTAGAGAAGCGCCTGGCTGATTACTATGGTAACCATGAACACACACTGTATGTTCAATGTTCCACACCACCCTAATTTGGTTGCTAATGCGACGACTAAAGCTTCCGCACATGCATGCACTATGTCTCTGCATATTTTCCACCTCGTCTTGTTCAGTGTTTTGCCATGAATGATAATGAACAAATTACATATCTTTGATGTCGGGTGGAAACCTTGTATGTCCAAAATCGTCCTTTTTTGTTATTATTTAAAAAAATGATTTAAAATAGTGAAAGCCGATCTACAAGCACACAACGCCTCGCATCATGAGCCGTTGTGTGCTTGTAGATCTGCTATGTTCACTCATTTTGTGCGACAGTCTTGTATGATGAAGGGCTTTACTATACCAATAAAACATACAAATTTGAAACTTGGAGATACAAGGTTTCTGCCCAACAGTGACAATATATATTTTGTTATTTACAACGATTCAATATAACATGTTTTCTGTGATAATTTAGTAGTCTGAACTCATCCGATGCACATCTACAAAGTGGAAATACTTTATCACATTAAATAATTTATCATTAAATGATTCTCTGATTTATTATTTAATGATTCTGATTCTTCTGATCTTCTTCTGCTCCTAAACTGATGCCTCTTTGGATGCTCTGCTATCAGAACACGCAAGTAGGAGTTTGAGAGATTAGACGTTTTATGAAACTATGCACGTATTCGCCCTCTATCTGAAACAGAGAGAATAGTGGCTGCTGCTGCACCAGTGCTGGAGCCTGTGGCGCCTAGGAGAGACGAAGGAGATGTAGGATAAGGGACTATCATAATGGCTACTACTGCATGACTGCGCTCGACGCGCTGAGTATGAACAAGAGGCATATGTTTGCAAATGGTTCCCAGACAAATACAGAGCTGTCAGTCCCGTTCAATCTTCCCCATGTAAAGTGAAAGTAACAAGTATGCAGGTCTCTCTCTCTCTCTCTCTCTCTCTCTCTCTCTCTCTCTCTCTCTCTCTCTCTCTCTCTCTCTCTGTGTCTACGAGCCATCTGGGATGAGCTGCCCTGGCACCATGCTCTGAGTGTGTGTAGTGGCCTGGTGCCCTGGTGGAGCAAGATATGAGCTTGAGTCGGCAGCAGCATCCAGAGACACGAGTGGAGACGGAGGGGGGTGGGGGGACAGGAGGTGGTACATGACAGCCTCACAGCAGATGGATCCCAGTGTGGTGCTAATGTTACATCCTTCCATCTCAACCCCCTGGAGGCTTAGGTGGTTCAGATGGGAGCTGTGTGTGTGTGTGTGTGTGTGTGTGTGTGTGTGTGTGTGTGTGTGTGCGTGTGCGTGTGCGTGTGCGTGTGTGTGTGTGTGTGTGTGTGTGTGTGTGTGTGTGTGTGCGTGCGTGCGTGCGTGCGTGCGTGCGTGCGTGCGTGCGTGCGTGCGTGCGTGCGTGCGTGCGTGCATGCGTCGTGTGTGTGCGTGCGTGTGTGTGCCTGTGTGTGTGCTCAGGGATTGACATGAAGAGAAATTTGGCACTGGCCCTCTGGGAACAAATTTAAGGCATTATTTTTACCGGCCCAAGTGGACAAAGTGCAAGGTCTGTTCTGCTTAAATAGTACTTCGGGCCAGCAGGCTATTTATATTCCGTGCGTGCATGTGTCCTGTGGCCCTGTAAGCAGGTTTTCATCTTCAGAAAATGAGAAGTGGTATGAGCAAACATTGCAATTATGAAGGAATAGGAGAATGGTTCAACTCTAGTTGCCTTTCAATGCAACATGTTACAATGTTATAGGGGTGGGCAATATGGAAAAATACATCATGATATTTTCCCAAGCTGTATTCACGATACATGATCTTATCACGATTATTTTTCATGTTGGTTTTTATGGTTATTTTTCAAGTTACTTAACAGTACAACCACCTACATACAGTACAAGGTAACAAAAACCAGTGGTCCTCAAAGTGGAGTCCAGGGACTCTCTGGGTTCCTCTTGGGAGGTCTAAATTGATCCTTACAAGTATGTAACTCTGACAGTAAGGGTCCATTTGGTTTCATTTGTATACTGTCAGAGTTAAGGGGAGACCTTGACATTTTAAAGTTTGTGAACTACTGATTTAGACAAAAATGCAGGTTTAAAAAAATACAGATTGCTAATTACCATAACATACTTTGCCAAAAAATTTATTATTTTGTTTTGGAAAGATGAATTGTCACCCACTTTTGTGATGTTCCAAGAACAAATAGCTCAAAAGAAAATGCAGGTTTAAATGAATTATGCAATGAATCTCTGTATTAACAATTCAACAGGATTTTTTATAAGGCTCCCTCGTTATATCATGATATATATCTCTGAAAAGGAATATCGTGGAGACATTGTATCGTCTCAACGATATATTTATCACCATATCGCCCACCCTACAATGTTATTGGCAAAATTGACCGCTCACCCGTTCTCCCCCGAGCAGAGCAAGTCTTCACACCTCAGCAGAGTGCCTGGAGATGCGTCATTGTTCTAGTTAATGGGATCATTTGCATGTCACTGCATGTGAGCTCCAAACCTGGCAACGCGGACTCTCCCTCGAAAAAACTGTGCATAGAATAACTCCCAACACGAACCCATAAACCAACATCTAAATGTCTAATCACAATAACCCTCGCTGTATAGGTTGTATATGTGTCTGTGTACTGCTGCAAACAGCCCAGCCTACTATAATGTCGTGGCTCACAAAGCATTATAGTACAGTAGGTACGTAAAGGCATACTTTGTGTCAGTGAAAAGATAAAAAACATTGCTATCTATTGGAAACGTTGTGCGAAAAACAAATCGCTTTCAACCACGATATATTCAATTGACATCTAAGGCACCTATCTCTCTCTCTCTCTCTCTCTCTCTCTCTCTCTCTCTCTCTCTCTCTCTCCCACTCTGTCTGTCTGTCTGTCTCTCTCATCACACTACATGCCGTAAAATCCACAGTGTACATGTACCGTATCCAAGTAATAGTTTGTGATGTATACGGATATTTAGACCTGTGTAGGCTATATAGTTCTGTTTGTGGTGGTGATGCATCACATACGTAACCTCCTTTAGGTTTAGGAACCTATATACAGTAGCCTAGTTCCAGCTCTACAGCACGGCTACAGTGATCACGCTGTTTCATAGGTTTTTGCCATATTATTTACACATCGGAATGAAGCGTACCTGTGAGGTGTGAGTGGGATTGGAAGGTTGTGTAAAGCTAATCGATTGTTAAAAGACAATGGTATCCACGCTGCGGCTGCGCGGGAGAGAAGGTGTTGCGTGGGTATGTGTGGTGCCCCGAGACATGCAGTGGCCAATAACGTTTTCTTATCGTATCTTTAAAAGAAGATCAATTTGATTTCAAGTCCGCTTGTGTGGTAGGACACTAGGACTTAATGCCGTCACGCGAGTGCTAGCCACCCTACTGAGAACAGCTTCCAGCACGCCTGGCCTGAAGTCATAGACTCGCCTCCAAGGACTTAACGGCTACCGACAACCAGACAAGCTGATCAACATGTCGCTTCAGCTTGTAATCTATATCTATACAGTATCAATTACAGATGTAATGAGAAAGGTTTCACTGTATGTCATAGAAATGTTACAGTATTTTCCCCCCAGCCTGGTCGGAGTTATGCGCTCCATGGAGCTGATTTCTAGTTACGAGTCTGTTTCCATAAATAAAAACCATAAATCTGACCTAGAGTTCATTAAAAGAATGCTTGAACCACACAGTGCAGTGCATAATGAAGAATATTGTTCAGGTCTGTCTATGCTTTCAGCCCTTGCCACTGTTCTGTATACATCAGAGTAGTAGACACACAAGTGTTTTGATTGATACCGCTTTCACTGTATCACTTCAATCCCATCCCATGTCCCTCTGCCTCTCCCTCAGCAACGTTCTTTTGTTCCCGCTCATGGCATTTTCTATTGCCTCTCTCAATCAGGCTTGCCAGCTCTATAAATACGATGACAAATCTGGCAGCAAGTACTGAGGAGGGGGGATTTTTTCCCTCTTTCTTTTTTGTGGGCGCTGCAGCTTTCCCAGTGTGGCTATACGACAAGTGTGCCGCAAAAGAATGATGTATGTTTCGCTCCCGCTTGGTTATAAGTTGCGTCCACAAGCCCGTGTTTAATGAATATTACCATAGTAATGTCTTGTGAGAATCAGAGAGCCGGGCGCTTGGCAGCGCCCCTCATCGCTCCTAGTTGAGCTGTGGTTCTCCGGCCCCCGGATTTCAGTGTCGAGATCGTAAAGTGATATTGCTGTTCCATTGCCCTAGTTACTGGATCCAATTTGGGACATCGCTCAACCTTAAATTTGTACCTGTCTGCGGGAGCGCGGTGGAACCTTGTAAGGCCGTAACAGGATGAGCGATCGGCTCATCTGTTTGTAATGGGACCGAGCTCACCGGCCAGTGCTCATAATTTGACCTGGAACAAGCTTTGACAGAAACAGAGCGCTAGATTAAGACCTATCCCCATCACACCTCCTCCTTCCCCGGCTTCTCCTCCTCCCTGTCCGCGCAGGGGCGTCACATGTGGGGGAAAAGTGGGACTGAGTTACTAGGACCCAAGGTGGAGGGGCCTTCATTACTTTAAACATTAGTTATTGAAAAATAGCAGATATACAAGCTCACAGCTCAAGCGTGTAGATCTGCTATTTTTGAAAAGTCGCGAAAATGTGTGGAAATCTTTGAATACATGCATTTTTCAAGCAAACATTTGTAACTTTCTTCTGGGGGGTCCCTGGAACTAAATATTTTGAAATGGGACACATAGGATTTTAAATATTCAAAGACCTCTATTCAAAGAATATTCAAAAATAGCTCACATCTACAAGCTCGCAGCGCGGCAGTTGGTGCCAAGCTGTGAGCTTGTACATCTGCTATTTTTCAATAGTTAAAGCACAAACAACGCGTACTGATGCTTTCCCAGTCTAAATGGGTTAAACCTCCCCCCCCCCCCCATGAAGAACATTCATGGGGGGGCCCGCAGTGAATACTTGTACCCAGGACCCAGAGTTTGGTGTGACACCCCTGCGTCTCCATGGCTGGTCTGCTGTAAAGCCCAACCATTCCCATCTGCCGTTCTTCCCCCACTCTGCTGAGCACTGTTACTCAACGAAATTTCACATTAACCTCCCATAACCTGCATGGTTACAAGAAAGAGCCAAGCTATACTTTCCAATCGGGGTGGGGAGGGGGGGAGCGCTCCTCTCAGAAAGATAACCGTTTGGCGTGTCATTTTTCCCCGGCTCCCCGTCCAGAGTGATAAACGCAGATGTCGGAAAAGAGCAACAATTTGCAAGCAAGAGCGAGAGAGAGAGGGGATTGAAAGAGAGATACTTTTGTTTACAAATTGCCTTGCGTCTCCGCCATTGCGACCTCACCGATCCCATTTCGGGGGGCATCATAAGCTTAGGAAATGAGGTAGGCCTGCTACTTCTCAGGTCCTATACCGGCACGGCACTCCTCATATTTGATTAACACACTTCAACAGATAGACAAATACAAGCAGCACCCCAACCCACCCCTCTGGGAAGCACATCATCCTTTATTCTTCAAGAGATTTTGGGGACCGTTCAACCACAATTTTGACACAATACAAATCAAACACTGCACCGGGTGACAACATCTATGGCGTTGATATTAGGCTACATGAAGTGGAAATAAAATGTAAGCCATAAGCTCAGGCAAGGAGAGTCCACAGGTTCAAAATGTTTTTCTTTTCTTTCTTTTTTCACTACACGTTGATGGCTTCCCTCCACCTACTTTGATCTAATGCCTGCTCATTTTAACCCTCACAAACCTAGCAGGTACATCTACGTCCCCACATACACATTAATTATTTTATTTTATTTGTTTTGGCCTCCCTTAACAGAGCAGTGTAGAGCAGGGGTCTTCAACAGGGGGTCCTCAGAGTTACTACAGGGGGCCCTCCAAATCTTCCAATCCTTTTTATGTTAACAACTTGAACCCTAGCGTCCATATTCTGAGAACTGTAGCCAAAAATAGCAGATCTACAAGCTCTGGTGTATAGGGGGAAAAGAGCAGACTAAGTAGAGAGTGAAAGGTCAAGTTTCATAAGAAACTTTTAGATATTTAACAAGTGGTTAAATATCTAAAAACACAAATTGACATGAATCCAAAATACACTGATGATTCTGCTGTCAAAAGATGAAACTATATGGAATCTCTGAACAGGTTGTGGAGGTCCCTGCTTCATCTCTCTCTCAACTAAGCGGTCCTTGGACTGAAAACGTTGAAGATCCCTGAGATAGAGGAAAGAATGCAATGAGTGAAGGTATACACGGGACATAAAGAGGTCAAGAGCTGGATCTGAGCCACCGCGACACAAATGACACCGTTTTCATTGAGCCATTTGTCACTCTCCTCAACGGTGACTTACAGCAAGTGTACAGAAATGCCTTCAGTCAGTGTCTTGCTCAAGCCACGACAAACATCAGATATCACTGAGATGTCAGTGCCGCAGGCACTAACCTGCTATCCTCATGATCAGAGTGTCTTGGTTGGGCCATGGTCATATTAACCCAGCCTCAGATTATTATCCTCCATTTATCAGGTAAGAAGGTCAACCTCTGGAAGTTACAGGTGAGGTAGACAGAGGGCAGCAGGCAGTGAAAGGGGATAATAGGTTTATATAGAACCTCAAACGGTCTCTTGACAAATCCAAACTGCAGCGAGAGCTGATAGCAACTGTAATTAGTATGATTAGGTTCCAAGTAACGTGCAGTGGAGGGGAAAGCCTACAAGGAAGGGGGGAACAATCAATACCTTATCTAGTCTACTGAGAGAGGAGGACAAAGATAGAGAGAGAGAAGGAGTGGGGGAGGGGGAGAGAGAGGGGGAGAGAGAGAGAGAGAGAGAGAGAGAGGCACTCATTCATCGATCTAACAGAAACCAACGCAGATCCATCCACAGGAATCATCTCATGACAGAGCTCACGCGTGATTTATGAAACCGTTATATCCTGCCAATCACTGCATAAGAATGGTCAGGTGTTGATAATGTGTTGACTAAAAACGCCCTTTACAGGACGACTCCGCCCTAAATAACATTTAGGCTCATTTTCTTATTTATATTGATCCCAAATGACTGTCCATTGGGTCTATTAGGAAGAAATGCCCCTGTTGTCCAGTTTCCCCCACAGACCCCAGCATCATAGCATAGAGTGGAACAATAAGCCTATCACTTTTACACAATTAGTTTTGGTCAAAAGTGTGTTTTTTCTTCTATCAATCTGTTATCAGTTGTCATACACACATCCATGTAGTGGTTGTCCCACATGAGCCACTCTGCTAAACAGATGTTATGCTGTTATGCTGTTTTGCCAAGTCCCGGAAAAGTTGTGCCGAATGCTCGCCCCAAAACATGATTTATGAGACTGTGGCGGCTTGTGTGGGTCAACCAAGGTTGTGTTTGCAATGACAACTAGTAACACAGTCATGAAAAAACAAAATCACTCAAATAGTGAAAATGCTTTGAGGGCTGCTGGGTTCTGCTGGGGAAACAGGACAACATGGGCATTTCTGCCTAATAGACCCCATGGACAGTCATCTGGGATCAATATAGGAAAATGAGCCTAGATGTTATTTAGGGTGGAGTTGTCCTTTAAATATAGTCATTCCAGGGGCCTCAAGGCCCTCACGTTTAGGACATTAAGAAGCTAAATACGGCCAAGAAGAGAAATGTCTATTTAATTTAAGCCGCCGATTAAACCATGACAAGGATGTACGTCCTGTGCGTCCTTGTGACGAACCAGGACGCAATGGGTTCACAACATTCTTACGGAATGAGTTTTTGAGGATATTATAATCACTAATATGTTGTAGACTACTACTAATTGAAACAAATGCATCTATTTTTATCCCTTCTCTCCCCCTGCCTCTGTCCTCACCGCTCATCTCTGTGCAAAGAAAAAGGACATGTAGTAAATCAGGGTTTTGGTACCATTTCTGTAGTAAATCAGGGTTTTGGTACCATTTCTGTGGTTTCTGGGGAATAGCTCCTATTTAGACTGAATTTAGACTGAAATACCTAAAGGCCAAGAAGGACTTGAGAGGAAAGATGAATGAAAGCAGCAGAGTTGTTCAGTTGTTCCTGGTCCATTTATTGACAGAGTATAGATCAGTTTTCATAGTAGCTGGAGCGGGAGCTCCCAGCTTTTCCGACAGTCCTCCGCCGTTTGCGGGCTTCTCTCTCACCCTAACTAAACCATTTAGTCACTTTTAAGTACAATTCAGATCAAACACAGAGGAGGCAGAGGAGTGGTCTAAATCTATCTGGGAATCTCATCTTCTGACCAGGTCAAAGGTGCAGGCAGATGTCCCCAATCTAACGAAAGATCTGGCTTGGTGATGGCCTGTAGTTTTCCGCTGCCTGTGGGGACTTCTCCCAAAATAGGTTACCATGTGTCTCATGTCAAGATGTCATGTCAGAACTAAACCTAAGAATTAACTCACTCTTAATGTAATGTCTACTTTAATGTGCAATGCATATACTGTATGTCTCACTTATATAGACCTAAACCCTTAAAACATGTGTTTGCATCTGACAATGTAAAGAGTGTAAACCTTAAATGCTAAAGGTACTACAGTTTAAGAATTACTGTATGTCAAGAAGACAAGATCAGCATGTAGTCTCTTCTTGAATATCACAGAATCATCACAGATAGGATATGATTAACTCAACTATGTGTTTAACCACATTTCACCAACTTATCGATTATTTAACTAGTATAAGGTTACCCTGTATTCTAAAATGTCTCCATAGATAAGACAAGCTTTTAACAGCTGCTCTGTTGACGCCCTTATCAACATATATCCTGGGGTCTCACTGTCTTTTATGACTTTAGGGTCCACAGGTGGCCATTTAAACAAAGAGCTGGATTTAAATAGAGTGAAACACAAATACCCTTAAAGTTTGAGGGGCGGCAGCCAGCCCTGTGTTGGTCTGACTGGTCAACTTACGCTTAGATTGTAATAATTGATATTATTATGAATTATCATGCATTATTGTCTGATCAGATATACTTCACATCCCCTCTTCATAATATGACTACATGACTATATGACACCCAACTGATCAGACATACATGGTAACTACACGGGTCAACATACATATTACAGCTTAAAGTTACATTGTTCCAAAAAATGATTCCATCAATCCATCCGTGTTTAACTCCAGGTTAATCTGATTGTAACACAGTTCTCTGTCGCTATGGGCAGTAACAAACTGTAGAACAATTAGACTATCATGATTACTTAACCAAACAACCCCAAAAAATATTGAATAAAACAAGATCGTCATCATCATCTTAATAAAAACACCTAACGGGATGGTCAAATTGTATAGCAGTTGGCTGTCCCCTCTGGGCAGTGAAACAACTACAACACAACTTAGAACGTCAAAATATTTGAATAAACCTAAGGTATATGAGCTATATGGGAGTCCATAAATTAACAGAAACATAATAATCCAATGTAGTTTGGATCATCGCCTGTAGTAGGATGCCGATGAATAATACGTTCAGGAATGCAAAAGTAAGCCAGACATGGTAAAATTCATACACACCGAACTAGAAACAAGTATTCCTATCCACCTTTTTTTGGGCATGGCCAAAATGTTATCTGCCATGATTGTAGGGGAATTTACGGAATTGTACCTGTAAAATCATAGACACACACTTCATAAGTTTCTTTTCCTGAGACTAAACGCAAAATGAATGTCTTTTCTTAAACTTAAAAAGGGAAAAACGCGAAAAATGATCTTCTTCTTTGTCTTCATGTACAAAATGCACACAAAAATATATGCGCTTTACTTTGGCCATACTGACTGAGCAAAAGGTAGAAATAAAGAGTTAGAGAATAGATAGAGCATAGGGATAGAGTGTGAAGGACACACGTGCCACAGGATAGCACTGAAAGGGGGTTATAGTTGTGTCAAAAGTGACACTGGGGCGGGGCAAGGAACTGTCATCCTTCTTGGAAAGGGCAATGACACATCTTCTGGCAGCGGACGGAGCATAGGGTGCTCCTCTCATCTTCATCTCAGGCGGTTGCCTCCACTGTAGGTGTCTGGGCAATTAAACTGTCAGCACTTGTTCCAGGGGATAATAGTCATCCTCTCCATAATCAACTTCCCTCCAGTTGTTTGAATTTTGTCTGTAGAATAGACCCATCTGACGGCTCGTTGGCTCCATCTCCTTCTGTTGGGCAGCTAATCTCCAAGGTGGACACTGTTCCTCTTTCCGATTGCACTGTCTCCAGAAGTGCGTTCTCTTGTGACAGATATAACAGGGTGCTTTCAATTTCCCTCGTCGTCTCTGCTGCCGTGGGAAAGGTGGACGCACTGCAACACAATCCCTTGTGAAATGGGTCATCTCTCCACAAGTGTAGCATCCGGCATAATACGATGGGATCTGTTGTAGTCTCTGGAACTGGTTTGGTTGATAAGCATCATACTCCGGAACTGGTGCATACTGCGGCACCACTTGTTCGGTGGGCGGGTAGTTGACAGGCTCAGCGCATGGCAATGGCTGACTTCCTTCTTGTTGTCGTCGTTTCTCCATGATTTCTGCCAGTTGGGCTTCTTGCAACTTCCTTTTTATAGTCATAGCCTGCAACTTCTCGTTGGCATCTCTCTTTCGGACTGAATTCACAGTGTGTGCCACTTGTTTTGTGTAGGACTTAATGTTCATTGCAGAAAGTTCCCATACAAGCTCAAGCTCCGATATCATCGCTTCTGGTAAGCCCTGCATGATCTTTGATCTAACCAGGGCTTCATCAATGTCACTCCGGGTAGCATTTCTTCCTGTTAAATCTGCCCACTGCTCGTACACTCTGGAAATGTAGCTATTTGGGTCTTCCTCCTCTCGTAGTGGGTCAATAACTACAGAATCCAAGGTCCTATTCCACGGATAGTGGACACTAAACGCACGCCCCAGCACACCCCTGTGCTCGGCGAAAGGGACTGCGTCATATTCTCCATTCTCAATAAATTGAGTAAGTCCTGCTTCGGTCAAGATGTCAGTCAACACCTGTTCTCCAGTGGGTCCAGTAGCACGTGTAACTAGCCTCTTAAAATCACCCATCGCTAATGGAATATCCAAGACAAGCTTCTCTAACTTGGTGAGCCATCCGCAGGCACCTTCGTCAAGATTTGGCAAATGACACTCAATGTGTTGAACCTCCATGCTTGACAACGGCTTATAGTCCAGAATCTGGTCTCTGAGGAACACTGGTGCTTGTTTCCCAGCGTATTGAGACCTCCTTTCATCCTCCTGTCTCGGTTCAGGACTCCTGCTCTGTGGTGCGCTTGCTCTTCTGATGACACGCTTGGTAGTTTGACAGTGGTCGTCATCTGTTCTTCTGCGCTTCCTCGTCTCCTGAGGGTTCATAAGATTTTGACTCTCCTCAGTCATACTTCTCCGGTGAACACCTGACTTCTTAATCTTCCACAAAATGTCATCAAAAGTCATCGTTAGCTCAGTTTCTGCCGCTGAAAGCTGACTCAGTTTTTTAGTCAAACGGGAACACTGTACTCGGTGTCTCTTCAACTTCTTGCCAATAGCGATCAAAGTTTCAAAAAGGTTTCTCTGCTCCTCATCGCTGTCATCGTCTCTGTCGCTGTCACTGTCACTGTCACTGTCACTGTCCACTTGAGACTCTGTAGAATCTTCCTCTGCTGGGCTGGTGTCGTCCGGTAGACAGGAACGTTCTGTGCACTTCCTGCCAACATGGCGGGCATGCCAATGTCCTCTGTCGCATTCACGGTGAGCACTCTCCTCACTGCGGCGGTCAGCAGCTCTGCGGATGTTGTCATCACTGTTACATCTGCTGTCATCACTGCTGTCCTTGCTGCGGTGGTCAGTAGCTCCTCTCGCTGTAGTCATCATCACCTTTCTCTTGTGCAGGCTGCGGCCTGTTCTGCTTGGTTCCGGTAGATCTGCTGGTGCCATCGCTGACTCCTCCTCCTCTCCTGATGGAGACTGTTCTCCTTGTGCTGCCAGTGTCAATGTCTCTATACAGGGAGGTAGCCTGCTCTCTGCCCTCTGTGGCTGTGTCAAGCATGGCAGAGGCTCAGGTTGAAAAAAATAGGGATGCATAGGTGAAAAAAGTGGTGGCTCTTCACATGCTGACAGATGTGATGTCACATGTTGTTGAGCTGCTTCGCATACTGTAGCAGAGCTAATCAGCCGCTTTGCCTCTTTAAAAAACATTGCCAAGACGGCCAACTCAACACGACGCTTCTCTGTCCGCTTTACTGTTTTCTGACCTGCTCTATACGTACTGACCAGAATTTGCATTTTCCTAATTCGCTCTATCTCAAATGTTCCCTGGTCGAGCCAGATATCTTGCCAACGTCGTGCCCATTTTTTAGAAAGTTCTAAAACACCATTAAAAACTGTGCTACTTTCCTGTATGACCTCTGCCGGCGTCATAACTTTCTCAGAATCCATCTTAAAAAACTAAATGAGTAAAAAATAAACGAAGACAAAAAAGTGATGGTGTCTTGTTTACAAAAGTAATAATAGTAGAGAAAGTGAAAGATAAAGAGAGAGATAGTCACACATTCATTCAGATCTCACTCACTCACAGATGTCACCCACACGCACTCAGATCAGATCTCACAGGTCACAAACACAAGTCGGGGGTCAGTCAGCAGGACTCACAGTATGTCCCCTGCAGGCACACTCACACACACACACACACTCACACATTTACATACAAGCCCAGTGTAACAGGCTGTCTCTTACTGCTCAACTCCTCCCAAGACTTTCACACAGAGAGGAAGAAAAATGAAGGAAGAGATTACAGAACAGCCTAGTCTCAAAGATAAAAGACCCTAACATTCCTCACTCCTTCCCACTCAACTCACTCACTCACACTCTCTCACTCATACACAAACATTGACCATTTGTTCCCAATGTAATTACTCCCTACTTTTAAGCTAAAAGTTAACCCATTAAATTTGAAATCCCAATAAAATTGTCAAAAATAGATATATATGAAATATACCTAGTCTACTGTCTGTTACTTTTAGTTACCTACTGAATGATTACTTCTGTTAAAGTGTAACCTTTGTCTTCAAAATGTTTATCCCACATTAAAACCCCATTACATGAATTTATGATACTTCCTTTACAATCCCAATAAATCCCAATAAATAAATGATATTGTTACGATCTATACCTATACCTATACCTATACCCTCCCCTCTTCGAGATATCACAAATATATCTCGACAACTCAAATCAATACCCCTAATAAAAACAAGTTACCCCAAAATGTAGCCTATAAACCCCTGACCATACTGTATATGCAGCCTATGTGCGCTGCGGCCCTTGTCAGCCCCTTCACATACACACTCTTTCTCCCACACATTCATACAAAGAGAATAACCCCTCTACAAACCAGACAAGAATAAACCTCTATCATACACACTCAGCCTAGTAGCAGACAACGAACACACACACAAGAAGAGGAAAGGAAAAGGAAAGTTGTTCAATGAAAAAGAGTCAAATTATTCTAGCCGAAACGGAACTGCTGAATTAGGTAAATTCACAGAAAGACAACAAAATTGTCCTACTGTTAAATTAAGAGGTAGCAGCCCTCAGATTTGCTTAACAACAATCAGAAACCCAAGCATTGAACAAAGGAGAGTAAACGAAAAAGGAGAATAAAGGAGAAAAAATGGAAAATACCCCCCCCAAAAATATGAATAAGCCCTACGCTAACCGGTCCAACACAGAGTGACTAGACAAAACGTAGGTCTAGAAAAATTATCACCAGAGTGACTAACAAAACATCTCGACAAAAAATGACCGAGGCCTCTCCAACACTGACTGTCCTCCGCTCACGCCAATATACTCACAGCCAAAAAAGTCCAAAAGGAACAAAACAACCGAACGCCATCACATCAAAGTCCTCGCGTCCTCCCGAAAGTTCTTTTGTGTGGAGTCCAAAAAACCCCATCAGCACACGGGTTTCGAAGCATCATTTTGTAGTAAATCAGGGTTTTGGTACCATTTCTGTAGTAAATCAGGGTTTTGGTACCATTTCTGTAGTTTCTGGGGAATAGCTCCTATTTAGACTGAATTTAGACTGAAATACCTAAAGGCCAAGAAGGACTTGAGAGGAAAGATGAATGAAAGCAGCAGAGTTGTTCAGTTGTTCCTGGTCCATTTATTGACAGAGTATAGATCAGTTTTCATAGTAGCTGGAGCGGGAGCTCCCAGCTTTTCCGACAGTCCTCCGCCGTTTGCGGGCTTCTCTCTCACCCTAACTAAACCATTTAGTCACTTTTAAGTACAATTCAGATCAAACACAGAGGAGGCAGAGGAGTGGTCTAAATCTATCTGGGAATCTCATCTTCTGACCAGGTCAAAGGTGCAGGCAGATGTCCCCAATCTAACGAAAGATCTGGCTTGGTGATGGCCTGTAGTTTTCCGCTGCCTGTGGGGACTTCTCCCAAAATAGGTTACCATGTGTCTCATGTCAAGATGTCATGTCAGAACTAAACCTAAGAATTAACTCACTCTTAATGTAATGTCTACTTTAATGTGCAATGCATATACTGTATGTCTCACTTATATAGACCTAAACCCTTAAAACATGTGTTTGCATCTGACAATGTAAAGAGTGTAAACCTTAAATGCTAAAGGTACTACAGTTTAAGAATTACTGTATGTCAAGAAGACAAGATCAGCATGTAGTCTCTTCTTGAATATCACAGAATCATCACAGATAGGATATGATTAACTCAACTATGTGTTTAACCACATTTCACCAACTTATCGATTATTTAACTAGTATAAGGTTACCCTGTATTCTAAAATGTCTCCATAGATAAGACAAGCTTTTAACAGCTGCTCTGTTGACGCCCTTATCAACATATATCCTGGGGTCTCACTGTCTTTTATGACTTTAGGGTCCACAGGTGGCCATTTAAACAAAGAGCTGGATTTAAATAGAGTGAAACACAAATACCCTTAAAGTTTGAGGGGCGGCAGCCAGCCCTGTGTTGGTCTGACTGGTCAACTTACGCTTAGATTGTAATAATTGATATTATTATGAATTATCATGCATTATTGTCTGATCAGATATACTTCACAGACACTTAACCAATGCAATATAGTGATAATCTGATCCAATGTGGAGTCCCTCATAAATGTCATCCAGGCAAAATGCTAAACACGAATGTTATTGTGTTGAATTTGGATGATAACATCTTGAAGCTGGTCTTAGTGCAAAGGTAGCACACACCACACCTCATTTACTGTAAGACCAAATGGGCACTAAATATTTGCAAGATCATTTGGCTTTTACACAACATCAGCGCTGGGTGTAAAGATGACAACTGCATTGGTTGGAAAATAGCAATGACAGTCAGGGGCGTCACAAGGGGTAGGAAAGTGGGACTGAGTTACTGGGGCCCAAGGTGGAGGGGCCCTAATAACTGTATCTATTGTAAAATAGCAGATATACGAGCTCACAGCGCGGCACTGCCGCGCTGCGAGCTTGTAGATCTGCTATTTTTGAAAAGTTGTGAAAATGTGTGAAAATCTTTGAATATATGTATTTTTTAAGCGAACATTTCTAACTCAAATTTTGAGATTTCTAATAAATATTTTGAGATCGGCGTCCGCGGCCAAATAAATATAATCTTGGGGGTCCTTGACATAGGTTTCTTGCACACATTTTCAAGATTTCTCAAAAATAGCAGATATACAAGCTCGCAGCGCGGCACTCGGTGCCGCGCTGTGAGCTTGTATATCTGCTATTTTTCAATAGTCAACATTCATGGGGGGCCCGCAGTGAATCCTTGTACCCAGGGCCCAGAATTTGGTGTGACGCCCCCTGATGACAGTTGCGCTGTGTCCAGCGCCGCATTGCGACGGACGGAAGGTATAGGGCCCCGAAAGAGAAGATCTTCCATCATGGCAGCGAAGCCTTGCCTCCCCTACGGCCATCAAAGACCTCTCTGCTCAATGACTCACGCATTTCAATTAAAAGCCCATTAGACTGCACTTCAACCACCTCTACGTTGCAACTGCCTACAGAACCTCCCACTGTACTGAATGCGCTGCTGTAATCTATCAACCAACTGTGTGTATCGGCTAACGTTTTTCAGACCTATCGGTCTTACATGTTCTTGAGCAAGAACCTTTGCTGCTATTTTACTCTCTAAAAGTCACACTGGATATGACCATCACATTTTTGTAAAATAGATAGTAAATGTAAATGTGTAAATGTGTCAGATATGGATTAGGGTGCTTCTCTCTTAACACATAATGCTCCAGGGGTCACACCTGTGACTGTTCAGTTAAAGGATGGTGTTACAGACTGCTGTCATATCTTATTCCCTGTCAGTGGGAAAGGTATGTGCAAGTTCTCAATGAAAATATTAAATTACATATTATGCATCGACTATACACACTCACAGTAATAAATGTTATAAAAATAAAATGCACAGGTCTATTTGTACAGACTATTTTCTACTCGAAGGCTCTGAGGGTGCTCCACCAAAAAAAGAGTTGGACGCAGAGAGAGCTAAAACGTGATGCTTGGCATTGGGAAGAGGAGATACAAGGCAGAAAGGCACTGGAAACTCAATGAACTGTAAAACACAACCCCTACCAGTGCCTTTCATGTTTCCTAGCTTTCCTTCGCTCTTCAAGGTACCGCTGCAAGTGACGCGTGTCATAGATAGAAAAAGAGAGAAACTCTGCGCTTTCGCTTCCATGTTCTGTTTACATACGCACACCTCAGCATGCGTGTGCTTGGTTATGGGATCGTTAAACAATTCAGTTTATGTGGAACAGAGGCAAAACAGATTAATACTTGGGCACTCTCTCGCACATGCGCGTGTGCACACACACACACACACACACACACACACACACACACACACACACACACACACACACACACACACACACACACACACACACACACACGCGCACACACGCACACGTACACACACGCATAGGAACAAACTGAGCAGTAGGAAACGTAATAAAAACCACAGCAGTATGAGAAAAAGGGATGGGATAGTATGTGATCACAGCCCTGTGAAATAAGAGCCAAATGTGTCCACACAGAAACACTATGACAACAGTTCCATTCAACACGTACAGTATATTAGATGCTTTCGCAAACCTGCTGGCGCACGCGCATCTCCTCCTTTATATCTTTAAAGAGAGAATGGGCTGTCCACGCAATTGTCTTTTCTCTTTCTTTTTTTCTGTAGTTAGGTAGACAGTGTAAAAGAGATCTGAACCACAGGAGGAGAACTGCTCTGGCAGGATTCAACCCCAAGGCAGTTAAGAGTTGATTTTGGAGGCCTCCAAGCAGAGGTCTCAACCACTCGACCATAAAAGGGCACGCTGGGTACTGCCTTTTCCTTTAACAGCTTTCATTTCCTGTTGAATTAGTCAATTGAAAAAAGGGTCATTTGGCTAACCCTACCCCACTTCAACCTACGTCCGTTCCAGTAGCAGCGAGTTGGCTCTGAGCTGACGTTATTAATTAGCAGCGCTTCTTTTTACTTGCCCTTCTTTCCTCCTCTCTGACTTGTCTCTGTTCCACTCTTGTCAAAAACGTTTCCCAGTCTAAAAAAAGGCAACAGCAGGGAATGGGGGATAAAATGAACCTGTTACCCACCACCGAAAACCTGCGCAGAAACCCTCTCTCTCCCTGGCCCTGGCCCATCGATGTTCCCTCTGCTCGGCTTTCTCTGCCTGTCAGCATTATTCTCTTGACACCTTGATACGGTATAAGTCCCACTGGCAGCCCGATTAGCCCCCTGCACCCCACCTAACCTCACCTAGCTCCTACAGCACTCCTCCTCCAAGTGACTGTATCACAATGTAGGAGCTCCAAGTCCAGGTCCAAGTCTGGGATCAATACCATTTTCAGTTTCTGATCCGGTCGGAGCAGAAATAACTTTACGTCATCACGTGACCTGAACCAATGACCGGAGCCGTGGCGCACCTCCAAAATAATTCCCCATTAAAACTTGTTTAGTTTGGTATAATCGTTTCGTTTCTTATGGTATAATAATCGTTTGGTACAGTATGTCCATTTTCTACTCTAACTCGTAACGCAACTATAGCAAAACTAATTGATTCGGATTATGTGGGGAACAAAAACAATCCTCCAAGGTGGAAAGCCTGGCGACGCAAGGTTAGGTCCTAAGTATAAAATGAATTTAAAAAGACCATTACGATTCCTTGTGGATATCCGTTGGGGAAAAGGACTTCCAGGACTCCTTTGTTCTTCCCATTAAATTATGAGCTTGCTCTGCGACTATCACTATCATCTTGGCAGTCCGGGACTGACAGTCATTTCATGTCAGGATTATGCATGTCTGAAGCAATTTCCTTTTTTGTGGAGCTCCCTCTGCCTGAGGAGGCGAGGCACCCTGAGATAGGCCTACTTCCCTGTGGCCTTATGCACTGAGCTGGACTGGCAGAAGAACGGCAACAGGAGAGGCAAATGGAATAAGCCAGTGCTCACATCGGCAGCGACGACAAGCGACAAAACGTCATTCATTACCAACAGTAGCTGGCCTACACTGAGCGATACAGACAGGCGAGACGCCTAGCGACAAAGTGAAAATGAGCACCGTCATTAGTACACAATAATGGAAGTTATTTGACTTTTTCCAAATCAAGAAGGTGTATTTGTCACTATTCATATAGGTACAAGAAGCCAAATGCCATTTTGTGAGGTCCTCAAAGTACTGTGCTACATTAATATCCAATAATAATAATAATAATAATAATACAAGAAAAACTAAGATAAGATACAATAATACAATACAAAAAGAAAAAGCCTTAAGAATATCCCCATCAAAGCATCATAGCTTAAAACTGAGGACCACATACAGTCCTCAGTACTGTAAACGAGTTAACGAGTTGCAGTTTGAGTCAATCTGCATTTCAATAATACCGGTCTGCACTGCATGCCAATAGTGGTTTGGATAAACTTGCAGACATATCAGTGATTTTAATTGTAATGCTCAATAATGAAATCAATGGATAAAAAGTATACAAAAAATTATAATAACTAGCCCTTACCCGTTCAAAGATATGAGCTCCGAAATGATGTGCAGTGTGTGGGTTATGGGATGTGCACTGTGCATACAGTATATGAGGGATGGAAAGTAACTTTAACTGGTGCTTGCATGATAATATGTAGGAGCATCAATGTAAGAAATACCCGTACAGAGATACTGTGTCCCCCCCAGCCCGCCCGCCCACCCGCCTGCACACACACCCGCCTGCCTGCCTGCCTGCCTGTGCACACACACACACACACACACACACACACACACACACACACACACACACACACACACACACACACACACACACACACACACACAGCTGGTTAAACATGTTGCCTCATGCTAGATGCAGAATAGATATGCCTCATGCTAGATGCAGAATAGATAGTAGATACACCATAAAAATGCTAATATACAGCATATGATTTGTGAAAGTGACAAACGGGCTTCACAGTTATGTCAGGTGTGTTCATATGCTAATGGTGATGCGATTTCAGATCAATTGCTCCAGCCACTAAGGAGAAACGCTGTTTCAGACAGACAGACAGACACTCACTCACTCACTCAGACATTTCGAAAATTATATGTTTGATGAAACCAATGAATGTTATAAAAGTTTCAAAATGGTGAAAACGTTAGTTCTGGAATGACTGGAGTGGAACCAACCTATGGCTTTGCATACTTCCTGATATGTAATAATAACTAATATTATATGGGTGAAACAAAAAGAGAGGTTGGAAGTGCCACATGATTCAGTATGCAGTGAAAAGACATTGGTGGACCATTGCAGCGATTAAAGCTATGACCTTCGTCCACCTTTCCAAGGTAAGCAGAATGCATACATAAATATGCAGAAAGGAAAGTGAAAGGCCTTTTTTTACTGAAGGAATCGAAGCATTTATCTACTGGCATGTTACAAGGGATACAAGGGTTACAAGGCTCAGATAGGATCTGCCAGTGCAAAAAAGGAAATTGCCCTCTGCAGATTTGTTA